>NC_041732.1:91689008-91992038 GCF_004115215.2 Ornithorhynchus anatinus | reverse complement strand
AGGAAGCCCAGTTATACAATGGTAACTCACTCACCGGGCTGGGGTGGCATTTGGCTAAGCAGTCTGGAAGAAATTCAACTGTCTACCCGACACTCGAGGCAGGACCAATTTAATGTATTTTTTTTTTAAATGTATGGTATTTGGTAAACGCTTACTATGTGTCAAACACTGTTCTAAGAGCTGGGGTAGATAGAAGTTAACTAGGTGGCACACTGTCCCTATCCCACATGGAGCTACCTGATGGGAAGGAGAAAAGGAGAACTGAGAAATAGCAAAGTTCAGTGACTTGCCCAAGATCACAGAACAAGCAGTTGGAAGAGCCGGGATTAGAACCCAGGTCTTCCGACTCCCAGCCCCGTGCTTTCCAACAGGCTTTTGTATTTCTCTGGATAGAAGGGGCTGCTGTCTAGTTCCACTGCCTTCCCATGGTCATCTGAGGAGGCCACCAACAACAGAGAGGAGACTAACCCCCACCCCATCAACCTCCAGCCATTAAGAAGCCAAAATCACCCCTTCCCACCACCCCCCGAAAAAAAACCCAGACTCAAAGTCGCTGCACCCGACTGGTTGGAGGGCAGAAGTGGTGGAGGAGCTACCTAGAAGCAGAAAAGCAGAGGAAAATAACTTGAATAAGCCTTGGTAATGCCCCAGGGGATAATTTCTTCTACTGCACCACCATTAAATTGTCTTGCCTTATGCCGTCAAGTCGTCTCCGACCCACAGCGACGCCATGGTCGCATCTCTCTCAGAACGCCCCACCTCCATCTGCAATCTTTCTGGTAGTGTATCCATAGTTTTCTTGGTAAAAATACAGCAATGGTTTAGCAATGCCTCCTTCTGTGCAGTAAACTTAGGTCTCCTCCCTCGACTCTCTCTCACACCACTGCTGCTCAGCACAGGGGAGTCTTTTGCCATAACAGATTGCCTTCCACTCGCTAGCCACTGGCCAAGCTAGGAATGGAATGGATGTACCTCTGCTTGACTCTCCCTCCCGTAGTCGAAACTGGCAGAGTCCTGGAAATTCTCCAAGTGCAATCCTGAGAGAACCATTAAACTACACCACCAGTATTCTTTAATCACAAATTTACTCTTAACCACTCTAATTTGGGATTAAAAGCTGTTTAATTTGCAGAATGAATATTTGAAATGCATGGCAACAGCTCATTCATTCATTCCATCGTATTAACTGAGCGCTTACTCTGTGCAAAGCACTGTACTAAACTCTTGGGAAAGTACCATATAACAACAGACACATTCCCTGCCCACAACGAGCTGAGTCAATGACATTAATATACATAAATCAATAGGTTATTGATACATCCATATCTGCTGTGGGGCTCGGAGGGAGGATGAATGAAAGGAGCATGTCAGGGAGCTGCAGAAGAGAATGGGAGAAGAGGAGAGGAGGGTTTAGTCCGGGAAGGTTTCTTGGAGGAAATGCGCCTTCAATAACGCTTTGAATTGGGGAAAGCAATCATCGGTTTGATATGAAGAGGAAAGGCAATTCAGGCCAGAGGCAGGATGTGGGCGAGATGTCGGGGGCAAGATGGATGAGGTGGAGGCCCAGTGAAGGGGTTAGCATTAGAGGAATGAAGTGTGCGGGCTGGGTTGTAGTAGCAGAGTTGCGAGGTGAGGTAGGAGGTAGGAGGGGGCAAGAGGATTGACTGCTTTAAAGCCAATGATGAGGAGCTTTTGTTTGATGCGGAGGTGGATGGGCAACCACTCCAGCTTCTTGAGGAGTGGGGAAACACTGAATGTTTTGGAAGGAAAATGAGCCGGGCTGCAGAACGGAGTATGGACTGGATTTGGGAGAGACGGGAGGCAGGGAGGTCATTAGGGAGGCTGATATGATAATCGAGGTGGGATAGGAAAAGTGCTTGTATTAATTTGGTAGCAATTTGGATGGAGAGGAAGGGGGGGATTTTAGCGATTTATTTTGTTAATGAGGTGTCCATCCCCCTTGATTCAATTTATTGCGATTAAGTTGTCTTGTTTTTGTCCGTCTATCTCCCCCGATTAGACTGTGAGCCCATCAATGGGCAGGGATTGTCTCTGTTGCCAAATTGTACATTCCAAGCGCTTAGTACAGTGCTCTACACATAGTAAGCACTCAATAAATACTACTGAATGAATGAAGGCAGAACTGACAGGATTTAGTGATGGCTAATATGTGGTTTGAATGATAGTGAGGAGTCAAGGATAACACCAAGGTTATGGACTTATGAGACAAAAAGGACGGTGGTGTCTTCAACAGTGATGGGAAAGTGAGCCGGAGGACTGGTTGCAATGGGAAGATAAGACATTCGGTTTCAATAATAATAATAATGATGTTGGTATTTGTTAAGCGCTTACTATATGCCGAGCACTGTTCTAAGCGCTGGGGTAGATAAAGGGTTATCAGGTTGACCCACATGAGGCTCACAGCCTTAATTCCCATTTTCCAGATGAGGTCACTGAGGCACCAAGAAGTGAAGTGACTTGCCCGAAGTCACACAGCTGACAGGTGGCGGAGCTGGGATTAGAACCCATGACCTCTGACTCCTAAGCCCAGGCTCTTTCCACTGAGCCTCCCTGCTTCAATATTAATAATGGCATTTGTTAAGCGCTTACTATATGCAAAGCACTGTTCTAAGCACTGGGAGGGATACAAGGTGATCAGGCTGTCCCACTTGGGGCTCACAGTCTTCATCCCTGTTTTACAGATGAGATAACTGAGGCCCAGAGAGGTTAAGTGACTTGCCCAAGGTCACCCAGCCATATTAAGTCTTAGGTGACAGAAGGACATCCAAGTAATAATAACAATAATGTTGGTATTTGTTAAGTGCTTACTATGTGCAGAGCACTGTTCTAAGCGCTGGGGGAGATACAGGGTAATCAGGTTGTCCCACGTGAGGCTCACAGTCCTAATCCCCATTTTTAGATGAGGGAACTGAAGCACCGAGAAGTGAAGTGACTTGCCCACAGTCACACAGCTGCCAAGTGGCAGAGTCGGGATTCAAACCCAGGTCCTCTGACTCCAAAGCCCGGGCTCTTTCCGCTGAGCCACACTGCAAGTAGAGATGTCTTGAAGGCAGGAGGAAATGCAAGACTGCAGAGAGGGAGAGAGATCGGGGCTGGAGACGGAGACTTGGGTATCTTCTGCATAGAGGTGGTAGTTGAAGCTGTTCTCACACAGCTCCGAAAGTATATGTGCCTCTAGATGTGAGCTCGTTGGGGACACGCAGCTTGTCTGTTATACTGTTGTGCTGTACTCTCCCAAGCATTCAGTACACATTAAGCAATCAACAATGTGATTAATTGATTGACTGATTATCCTGCATCTACCCCAGCCTGGCACATAGGAAGAAATTAAACACCTTTATTGCCATCATCATTATTAATATTAATATTATTATTTAGAGAAGCAGCGGAGCCTGGGCTTGGGAGTCAGAGGTCATGGGTTCTAATTCCAGCTCTGCCACCTTGGGCAAGTCATTTCACTTCTTCTGGGCCTCAGTTCCCTCATCTGTAAAATGGGGATGAAGACTGTGAGCCCCAGGTGGGACCACCTGATCACCTTGTATCCCCCAGCCCTCAGAACAGTGCTTTGCACTTAGTAAGTGCTTAACAAATACCGCAATTTATTTTTTATTTTTTTATTATATTCTAGTGCTACCCACTCTCATTTATTATTATATTCTAGTGCTACCCACTCAATGCCCGTACGGAGGAGGGGAGTATAGGTGTCATGGTAGCAGGAATGAATCGGGTAGAGGGCAGGGAAGGCGGAAGAGAAGAACAAAGAAGAATATTGAAGTCCTGAGTATTGAAGGCACATCTCTTCCAAGAGGCCTTTCCAGACTAAGCCTCCTTTCCTCTTCTCCCTCTCCCTTCTGCAACGGCCTGACCTGCTCTGGACCTAACAGGCTAATTCCGAATCTCACTGACAAGGGCACAAGAGATGAAAAGAGGTATTCAAGTAAAATTCTGAAGAAGGGCCAAGCAAATGTCAGAATCTACACAAGATGCCAGATTAGCAGTGCTAATGTCTGCCAATATGGTTCAAACCTGACCTTGTGAGAATTCCTTTTAGTGGGGAGAAAGTAGCTAGTTTCCTCATTTCAATCCCAAGCTTCATTGCAGTCAGAGCAAACAAGGAACCAAGGTAATGTGTTACCAATCCACTGAATTACGCCTCCCCCTTTTTTAAAAAATGGTACTTGGGTCCAGAGCACTCTGCTAAGGGCTTGGAAGAGTACAACAGAGTTGGTAGGCACAATCCCTGCCCACAACAAACTTACAGTCTAGAGGGAGAGACAGACATTAATATCAATTAATATAAATTAAGAAATTAACATACACATGCATATAACATTATATATAACATTAACATACACATAACATATATTCAGGAGCTTGGACCAGTGATCCAGTGTGGCTTAGTGGAAAGAGCACGGACTTGAGAGTCAGAGGTCGTGGGTTCTGATTCCGGCTCCGCCACTTGCTAGCTGTGTGACTTTGGCATGCCACTTAACTTCTCTGTGCCTTAGTTACCTCATCTGGAAAATGGGGACTAAGACTGGAGCCCCATGTGGGACAATCTGGTCACCTTGTAACTACCCCAGTGCTTAGACCAGTTCTTGGCACACAGTAAGAGCTCAACAAATACCATTATTATTATAATTATTAAGAGGGTCCAGGAAATGTTATGGAGAAAGAACCAGCAAGGTCTATCAAATGACCTCATAAAAATCTTGGGAGAATAAATGAAGTTATGTATGAACGCCTTACATATTTGCAAATGGAAACAGTTCAACTGGTGATTAACAGAACAGGTTAGTATGAATTATGAATTGGTGCTTAGCTTGAAATTTAGTGAATGATTTATGATATTAGTAAATCTATGCCAATGGATAATCCCCAGTGTTCTGAAAATTCAAAAGTGGATTGTACATGCATATTACTAACATCTACAAAATGCCTGGAAGACGAATAATACAAACTGTAAATTATTACTATTGATATTGACTCAAATTGATCATGATGGTTTTTATTTGCAAATAAAACCTACGTTTTGAAAAATGGAGAAACAGACCGAGTGTTTCTTTTTATGTTACAGTCTGAAACCTTGGGGAAATTTTTAAAGTTATAGGAAAGACAGTTTTAGAAAGAAAATTTTCAAGATTTCATCACAGTTTGGTAAATCAAACAAGCAATACCTACATCAGTGATGGAGAGAGTACATAACTTTGAAAAAGTCATTGCTAAATGGCTGAAGTCAATTGCTCACACAAAGCACATTTTAAAAGATCATCTGCCTTTCCTAAGACAAAAGTACTATAATGAATTCCTGAACATCCCTGCCACCCTTAAGGAAGAGGCCCTTCTTGATACAGAAAACCCGCTGAAGTGTATGAGAAGCAGCATGGCTCAGTGGCAAGAGCCTGGGCTTGGGAGTCAGAGGTTATGGGTTCGAATCCCAGCTCTGCCGCTTGCCAGCTGTGTGACTTTGGGCAAGTCACTTAACTTCTCCGTGCCTCAGTTCCCTCAACTGTAAAATGGGGATTAAAAAAACTGTGAGCGCCACGCGGGACAACCTGATCACCTTGTATCCCCCCAGCGCTTAGAACAGTGTTTTGCACCTAGTAAGCACTCAACAAATACCAACATTATTATTATTAGGCAATACTGCTTCTCATTCTGAAAAAAATCAGTCTAAAAAAACTGTTTTTTCTCCCCCGATTAGACTGTAAGCCCGTCAAGGGGCAGGGACTGTCTCTATCTGTTGCCGATTTGTACATTCCAAGCGCTTAATACAGTGCTCTGCACATAGTAAGTGCTCAGTAAATATTATTGAATGAATGAATGTAGACCAGACTACAAACCCCACTTCTACAGTCCAAGTCAGGAGACACAGAAAAACCTGCTCAAAATTACAGCAAGAACCCTTCTATACAGATCCTGAGGAACGGCGTGCTTCCTGGCACAGGGTGTGGCTTCAAGCCAAGGTGACTGCTAGTTGGGTTTTAGATCGGGCAGCCCACTTTTCACCTGGTCAGTCACCTGTCTGGGACTGAGGTGACACGGGCCTTTATGTCCAGTACTCTGACCACCCACCCGCCTCTGCCTACCAGCTTCTAAGTCTCAGGGTCTGAAAATGGTGCCCACGTTTCCAGGGATCTGACAGGAGAAAACCTCTGGACTGCACGCTCGTTGTGGGCAGGGAATGTGTCTGTTATGTTGTTCTTCTGAATACATTCAATCGTATTTACTGAGAGCTTACTGGGTGCAGAGCACTGTACTAAGCGCATGGGTCAGTACAACAATAAACCGACACAGTCCCTGCCCACAACAAGCAGCACTCTGCACATGGTAAGCGCTCGATAAATACTGACTGAGAAAACAATACCTGCAAAGTACAGGAGGAGATCACAGGATACGGTAAATTGGGTTGTCAATGAGAAACGAACCGAGTTCAGCGGGCTACTACACAATGAAATTAGCAGAAGAATCGGAGGACAGGGGGCTCAGTCTGACCCTTTCCCTACTATCGCTAGAGTGAAGCAGAGCTGGGGGTTTGGTCTAGTCCCATTCAAAGAAGGAAACTACAACTAACGTTGCAGTGAGGTATCTGAAAACTGGAATCCAAATGTCCTTCTGGCTCAACAGGTTATGAGACTGTGGCATAATGACTGTTTCCTGCATATGACGAGGCTCTGTCTTAAAGTGAAAAAAACTACTGCAGGGCGTGTCAGTCTTTCATCTGTCTATTCAGCTACACTTGTGTACATGGATACTGACTGGATCATCAACTTTGACTTTAACTTTGAAAATTAAAGAAGGCTGTGTGTATGCATGCATATATACATAATATATATTTTATACGCACTCATAAGTACACTCTATATACACGCACACCTGTGTGTATAAAATTTATATATATATAAAGTAAGCATATAAAGGCATTTGTTGAACATTATCTTCAACATTTATGGAGGCTGGAAGGAAGATAGCCTGGAAACTACTTGTGGGAAGGGAACATCCCTACCAACTCTGTGTATTATACTCTCCCAAGTGCTTAGTACAGTGCTCTTCATACAGGATTTAACAAATACCAAACAAATAACAAATAGTGGTTGACTGATTGAAGTTAGATGATCAAGGGTGTCGAGGAGTTTTCGTGTTCTATGCTCTGTGTATTATGGTTCAGAATTAGGAATTGGGTTATAATCCCGGCTCCACCATTTGCCTCCTCTGTGACCTTGGGCAAAACACTTCATTTCTCTGAGACTCAGTTTCCTCAACTGTAAAATGAGGATTCAAATCCTATTCTCCCTCCTACTTAGACTGTGAGTTCCTTGAGGGACAAGGATGTGTCTGACCAGATTAATTTGTATCTAACCCAGCATTTACAACAGTGCTTGACACCAAGTGCTTAAATATACTATTAAAAACCTGCAGAAAAGAAGATGTTCAGAGAGGGCAGCAACTTTTTAAAATATACCCATTACCATATAAATGGCTTGTGAGCAAAAACACAGTTTGTGACCTGTGACGATGCTAACCCATCAGTCAAATGGTGAGTTCCGGCAGAGTCAGGCACATGATTTGACTGTTGAAGAATTTTTATAACTCTGCCTATCAGAAATGTGGTCATGGAGATTTACAATGGAGATACTGACCTGTTTGGCCTCACTTAGGAACAGGAAGAATCCAGAAATTGCCTATTTACTGAACAGAATGTGTGCCTTCTGTTATTTGCATAGCTAGGAGGCATAATGTTTGATACCTGAGAGTTTATAGGTATCACTGGCTTCAAGGATTTCCATTAGCTGACTCCCACTGTACCTATCACTCTCTTTTCCTGTTCTACACCCATTTGTGATCTTAGTTTTTCCTAATCGACCCTTATTATTGTACCTCCCTGTCTCCTGTCTCTAAATCCATTGACTTTACCTTTCTTCCTGAATGGAATTTCCTTTGCCCTCTGCTCCCCTCAGCAGGTCCCTCCTTTCTTAGCCCTCCTAAAAAGTCGCCTCAGCCAAGAAGCGTTCTCTCAGTATTCCCCCACCTACTTGGCAATGCTATATTACCAGCCACTTTAACATTAATGTAAAATTCACTAATGTTTGTCATTTGTACCTATTTTTCTCCTCTACTCAAGAGCAATTTCTGTTAGCTTGGACTGTAAGTGTCTTGTGGGCAGGGACTCTGCGATAGTATCTATTGAGTGACTCCTCTGTGCAAAACGCTGTACTAGTGTTTGGAAGAGTAGCAAAAAATCAGTGTTTGTCATTCCTTTCCTCAAGAAGCTTACAATTTAGTGCAAAAGACAGACACTATAACAGATTATAGGTAGGAGGAAGAAATGGAGTATAAAGATTGGGAGGTTAGTGCTACAGTGTATGTCAGTTACCCAATGTTTGGGTGTCATGGAGGTGAAAAGGATACAGGGTAGGGAAATGAGAGATTAATTAACAAAGGCCTCCTGGAGGAAAAAGGGGTTTCAGAAGGACTTTGATGATAGGAAGAGCTGGGTTCTGCTGAAGTTACAAATGGAAGGTGGGCACGAGCAAGACATCGGCAACAGGAGAGATGAGAACACGCTTAGTGAGTAGGTTTGCTCGATGAGAGGTATGAAGCATGCAAATGGGTGTAGAAGAGGAAGAGCAAGGATAATTAAGAGGATAAATCTGATCGTGTGCCTTGTAGCTAGTGGTCAGGAGTTTCTCACTAATGAAGAGAGAAACAGGTAACCACTGGAGGGTTTTGACGAATAAGGAGATATATGGCAGTTTTAGAAAAACAATCTGGGAGGCAGAGCGAAGAATGGACTGGAGCAGGGAGAGTCTAGAAAGAGGAATATCTAGCACGGAGAATGCTCCTGTAGTTGAGCCTGGTCCTGGACCAGTGTCGGGGCAGTTTGGATAGATATGAAAGGGCAGATTCTGGAAGGCTGTGGAGAAAGAACTGAGGGGATTTGGCCATATTCCCCCAAAGCTAGCTACAGTATTTTACATATAGTAGACATCTCCTAAATGCTGTTAATGATTGATATGAGTATTTTATATCATTACCAAAGATAATTTATCTTAGCAGGGCAACATCTGAAACTACGTCAATTAATCAGTATTTACTGAGCACCTACTCCGTGCAGGGTACTGTACTACTAAGCATTTGGGAAGGTGAACTGAGAAGACATAATCCCTGCCCTTGGGTAATATTACATAAAGGGCAGGAGAAGCAAAGAGCTTAAAGATATGTACAACTAAGTGCTACTTTGATACTCACTCTGGCTCCGTAGCATTTCTGTGCATATCTTTATATCACTCAATGGTATTTATTAAGCACTTACTATGTTCAGAGCACTGTACTAAGCTCTCTGTTGTATTATACCCTCCCAAGTGCTGAGTACAGTGCTCTGCACTTAATAAGCACTCAATAAATACCACTGATTAATTGACTGATACAACAGACTTAGTGGACACAACAGACACATAACCACAATGAGCTTATAGTTCAGAGGGGGAGACTGACATTCATAATAATAATAATAATAATGTTGGTATTTGTTAAGCGCTTACTATGTGCAGAGCCCTGTTCTAAGTGCTGGGGTAGATAGACGGTAATCAGGTTGTCCCACGTGAGGCTCACAGTCTTAATCCCCATTTTACAGATGAGGTAACTGAGACACAGAAAAGTTAAGTGACTTGCCCACAGTCACATAAATGACAAGTGGCAAAGCCGGGATTCAAACCCATTACCTCTGATTCCCAAGCCCGGGCTCTTTCCACTGAGCTATGCTGCTTCTCTAAAAATTAGTATTAGCATGTAAAAATACATATACATATATAAAGCTAGGTACATAAGTGTTGTGGGCTTGGGGCAAATATCAAACATTCAAAGATCACAGATCCAAGTGCATTGATGACGCAGAAGGGAGAGTGAGCTGGTGACGGAGGGCTTAATCAGGGAAGGACGTGACCATAATAATGCTCTGAAGGTGGAGAGCGCGGCAGTCTGGTGTATATGGAGGGGGACGGTGTTCTAGGCTGGTGGAGGATTTGGGAAAGGGGTTGTCGTCGGCCAGATGAATGAGATCAGGGCACAGGGAGTAAGCTAGGGCAAGAGAAGCAGAATGTGCAGGCTGGGCTGTAGAATCAGCATGGCTTAGTGGAAAGAGCACTGGTTTTGGAGTCAAAGGTCCTGAGTTCGAATCCCAGCCCCGCCACCTGTCAGCTGTGTGACTTTGGGCAGGTCACTTAACTTCTCTGTGCTGCGGTTACCTCATCTGTAAAATGGGGATAAAGACTGTGAGCCCCATGTGGGACAACCTGATAACCTTGCATCTACCCCAGGGCTTAGAACAGTCTTTGGCACTAGTAAGCACTTAACAAATAGCATTGGCTCAGTGGAAAGAGCCCGGGCTTGGGAGTCAGAGGTCATCGGTTCGAATCCCTGCTCTGCCACTTGGCAGCTGGGTGACTGTGGACAAGTCACTTAACTTGTCTGGGTCTCAGTTACCTCATCTGTAAAATGGGGATTAACTGTGAGCCTCATGTGGGACAACCCGATTACCCTGTATCTACCCCAGTGCTTAGAACAGTGCTCTGCACATAGTAAGCGCTTAACAAATGCCAACATTATTATTATTATTAATATTAAGAGATCAGTGAAGTGAAGTTGGATGGGGCGAGTGCTTCAAATTGTAGAAAATTAATATTCTACTATTTCCCTTATTTACAATTTATTTTAATGGCTGCCCCCCCCCAGCTCATAGACTCTAAACTCTTTGTGGGCAGGGATTACATATACCAACTCGATTGTATTGTGCTATCCCACAGGTTCAATAAATTCCACTGATTTACTAACAGAGGTCAGGGGGCCAAATATCCAAGTGATTAGGGATGAAATTTTGAATGCATAGATAATGTAGAAGTGTTGAAGATGGTAACTGAAGAATCAAGTGGGAAGATGAGAGATTAATCAGGGAAGACCTCCTGGAGGAGATGTCATTTTAAAAGGGTTTCGAAGGGTCTGCGGGCTCTGAAAATTAGCAGAAAGAAACTAATTCTGGCAGCTCCCTGGAAGAGAAAAACAACTCAAATGATTACTGTACCTTCATGACGTCTTTATATGATTTTATGACCTTAACTTCCCCCTTTTCATCAACTTCATGCTCCACACCTTCATCTGCAGCTTCATAGCCTTCATCGTGGCTACTATCAGCCTCCACGGTATTGGTCATGTGATCGATAAGCTGCTCCAGCGGAGGGCTTAGTTCCCGTTCCTCATTCTCCTTCAAACCATAGTCCAGGGCTTTATAAATGATGATGCCTAACGCTTCGATAATCTAGAAACCGAGAGGCAAAAGAAGGGAAAATGGGAAAGAAAAGATCAGAATCATTTCAGATTCCAATAGGGACAACATCACGACAAAGATTTTAAAATAGGCCCATTTTGTTCATCTAGCACAATTTGTGCCACCATTTACTTATATACATGGAGATGTGTTAAGAGCAATATGATTTACTACATGTTAAAAATGGAAAGAAATATAATAGGATTTACTATATGTCAAAAATGGAAAGAAATATTTAAACCCTTTTTCTGAAAACAAAATAGCAAATTTAAAGCATCTTGTTATTTTTCCTTCTTCTTCCCCATGCTGAAAGTCTCAAAAGTCTCAAAATCTTGCTGGAGGCTCTTAGAGTGTTCCGCACGCTGTACCTCGATCCCATCTATCTGGCTGCCGACCTCTTGCCCTCATCCTACCTCTGACCTGGAACCCCCTCCTTCCTCATATCAGTCAGATAATTGCTCTCCCCCACTTCAAAGCCTTTTTGAAGGCCCATCTCCTCCAAGAAACCTTCCCTGACTAAGCCCTCCTCTCCTCTTCTCCCACTCCCTTCTGAGTAAGAGCAGAGGTTCTTACTTACTCCATTCTTCCTCCCTCCCATCCCCTCAGCACAAATGTATATATTTGTATATATCTGTCATTTATTTATCTATTTATTTATATTAATGTTTAACTCCCTCTGTATACTCTGAGCTCGTTGTGGTCTGGAATGTGACTATTTGCTGTTATATCGTATTTTCCCAAGCACTTAGTACAGTGCTTTGCCCAAGAATGTGCTCAAAAAATACAACTGAATGAATGCACACAGTAAGTACTCAGTAAATAGTATTGATCGATTGCAAAAAAGGTAACCCCTATATGTTTTTTCCTGTGAACTACTATGTAATGGAATCTCCTTTTGGCCATTAGAAGGTCTGAAGGGGGGTTGGGGGTGGGCAAGGGACAGAAGGTGGTGTGAAGGCAGAGGACTGGGGTGGTTGGGCAGGAGAGAGTTCTGTATTCAAATTCATTTCTAGCATCACACTCACTACTAGAAACCCTTGGGGGAGAGGGATTATTAATAACAACTGCAGAGTCCTCAAAGTAAGACTCCACCTCTCAAATTAATCAATCAATCTTGTTTGAGCACATACTGCGTGCAGAGCACTGTACCAAGCACTTGGGAGAATATGGGCCTGGGAGTCAGAAGGTCATGGGTTCTAATTCCGGCTCCGCCACTTGTCTGCTGTATGACCTTCGGCAAGTCACTTTACTTCTCTGTACCTCAGTTACCTCATCTGTAAAATGGGGATGAAGACTGGGAGCCCCACATGGGACGGGAACTTTGTCCAACCCGATTTGCTTGTATCCACCCCAGCACTTAGTACAGAACTTGACACAGAGTAAGCGTTTAAAAAAGACCGCAATTATTATTATAATGATGATAGAACAGAGTGGTACACATGTTCCCTGCCCACAAGTTTACATCTAGATGGTGAGACGGCCATTTATATAAACAAATGACGGATACGTATGTAGTGCTGTGGGGCTGAGGGAGGGGCGAATAAAGGGAGCGAATCCAAGTGCAAGGGTGACACAGAAGGGGATGGGAGAAGAGGAATTGAAGACTTGGCTGGGGAAGGCTCTTGGAGGAGATGTGCTTTTAAATCCAACACAAGTTCCTCCAAAGAGTGCGCCTCCTTTCATGAATGGAAAAAGAGCAGCCCACCACAATTCTCCGCAAAGGTTACATGCCCGAATCATGCTGGAGAAATCCAAGGTGATGGGAGCTAGAGGTTCTCACAGACACACGGCCCAAACTGAATGAACTGATTGCAACTCTGTCGGAAGAGTCGAGCCTCTTCCTATAGAAATCTGTTAGGAACAAGCAGTCTCTATGCTTTGTACAAATGCTTTTCCAAGAATCTAAATATTAGATTTGAGGTCTCTGTGTTGAATGATGTTCACTTTTCCCTGGATCTAATCTCCAAATATACACAGAAAATGCCTTGTTTTGCCATCTTCGATATAGCCACCTTTCAACGTCACTCCGCTCCTCAAAATATAAAAAATAAAATGGTTATCCATTCCTCTCCACTTCAAGAAGTAACTTTTGACCACTGACTTTAAGGAACTCCACCATCAACTCTCCCTCTTGCTTATCCACTCTACACTCCCAATACACTCCAGCTCACACTCTTCATTCCTGTCCTGGTAACCAACTCACTTTGCCTTGTTCTCATATATCCTCTCTCTAACTCCTTATTCATAGCCTCACCTCCTGCCTGGAAATTTCTCTCTTCTTCAAATCCTTCAGACCACAGCTCCCCACATCTTCAAATCCTATTGCCACTAGAAGGCCTTCCCTGATTCATTTTTCTCCTCCCTCAATGACATCATCCCAACTATCACTTCAGCCCTTTCTCATCGCCTCCACACACACGTACTCACAACCACCCATAGCACTTCAGTTCACACGGGCATGCATATACTTTACTATTTTAAGCATTCAATCATCCCGGCTCCACCTGTTGCTTGGGGCACATCACTTACCTGCTCTCTACCTCAGTTTCCCCATCTGTAAAATGGAGATTAAATAGCTGAGAACACTCCTGCTTAGACTCTGAGCCCCATGTGGGACAGAGACTGTGTCCGACCTGATTAATTTATACTTACACCAGAATTTAGAACGGTGCTCGACACAGAGAAACCCTTAACAAATGTCATTACTATTATTCACCCATTTATCCATGTTTCCGGTCTCTTTTTCCTACTGTTGGGGAAATCATTTTGTGACTGCCTTTCCCACTAAGTTGCATACTCCTTGACGGCAGGGATTGTGTTTTCTAAAACTACTATATTCTCCCAAATCACAGTCGCACACAGGTACTCAATAAATATTACTGATTAATGAAATGTATTTACAGCCCCAAAACTGGGAGAGGAAACAATCTACTTAAATCTAATAAATGAATACAATAAAAAGTGTATTTAACGGAAATTTTCTCTGCATTACTGGACCTTTAAATAACCTGGATTCATAAAAACAAATCTAAGCAAGATACAAGAGGAAGCAGCATGGCCTAGTGGAAAGAGCACTGATCTGGGAGTCAGAAAACCTGGGTTTTAATCCTGGCTTGGACACATACCTGTTGTGTGATCTGGGCAAGTCACTTAACTTCTCTGTGCCTCAGATCGCTCCATCTGCAAAATGGGGATTCAATTACCTGTTCTCCCTCGTATGTAGACTGGGAGCCCCATGAGGGACCTGACCATCGAACATATTAATTGAATACTTATTGTGTGCAGAGCACTGAACTTGGAAGACTACAGCATCACAATACATCCCCTACCCAAAAATGATCCTGAATCTGCTCCAGGGCTTAGTACAGTGCTTGGCACACAGTAAGCACTTAAATACCACAATTAACAAAGTTTTGTGCATAAGCACTTTTGGATGGGAAAATGGCTTAAGACATTCAAAAAGAATAGGACTAAAACTCAATTACAGCTGCTGATTTCCTTGACATACTGGCTGTTCCAGATCAGTAAATGGTTCCTTTTTTGTGTGCTCTGTAGGGATTTAATATGCACTAAGCTGACTGACAACAGTAATCTACTAAATAACTATTTAGAATTCTCCTGCATCTTTGACATCAATGAAGAGGACTAAAGGACAATGTACTTTTCAGTGACCTTCACAATTTTATTTCACCTCACTTGACTAGAGTATTTAAACTCTGAAATTTGGCACTTAACAGGTACAGTTAATTTGATGATTAACTGGAAATTAAAAATATATTAAAAATACTCTCAAGAGTACACACACATACACACACAAACATTCCATGTGAATAGAGTCACAAGATTAAGAATTTTTATGCAAACATACAATCATCAGCTGAAAGTAAGATTATTCTTAACAAAGATCCTTTTTTTAAAATGTATGCTTCTTCAGCAGTGGAAAAATCTTGACATTTTGATTAAGAGGAGTATGGGTAAAAGCACAATGAATAGATATGATTTCATTTCTCAACTCCTAGATTACAAAAGTCAAGTTTACTAGATTTACTATTTTGCTTTTTTATGATGCTAGACTAAGTTCGTTGTAGAGAATGTATTTACCAAGTCTGTTGTAGGGTACTCTTCCAAGCGCTTAGCACATGGCTCCGCACACAGTAAGTGCTCAATAAATATGACTGATTGATTAATAAATAGGAGGGAGAATAGGTATTGAATCCCCATTTTACGGGTGAGGAAATCAATCATATTTATTGAGTGCTTACTGTGTGCAGAGCACTGTACTAAGAACTTGGCCAAGTGGAATATAATAGAGGTAGTAGACACGCTCCCTGCTCACAACAAACTGAAGCATAGAGGAGTTAAGTGAATTGCCAAAGGTCACCCGGCAGACAAGTGGCAGAGCCGGGGTTATAACCCTGGTCCTCTGACTCCAAGGCCTGTGCTCTTTCCACTAGACCATGCTGCATGCATTTCTATTTTCTGTTGACATTAATATACACAAAAGTGTTCATTGTGCCCAACCATAGCAAAATAACTTACAATACTAAAAAAGATTTTTTTGGGTCACATTCTGACTGTTGAAAGATTTTGTCGTTCCACTGATTTCAACCACAGTGACTTTGCAAAAATTAGATAAGCATGGAGCCTGGAACCCAGACATAGTGTTGTATATTGTTGTTGTGAGAAAGTAAATAAAATGATTTACAATCAAAAAAATTAAAATTCATTGTAAAAAATCATAATGTCTACTTTTTATCAATAGTGCTTATTGAGTACTGCCTTTGAGGAGCTTGCTATCAAAGGAGACAAATATAATATGGTGAACGTACAATAGTTTAGAGTATAAGAGTGTGGATAAAAAACAGCTAACCAAAGGGGAATAAATACATAAAGCAATATATAAGGGCCAAGGTGGCAAGCAGGAGGATTAATAGGGAAATGTTTCCAATATGAAGCAGTTTGGGGTTTTTTTTTCATTTAATCATATTTATTGAGTGTTTATTGGGTGCAAAGCAATATGCTAAGTAATTGGGAGAGTACAATATCACAACAAATAGACCCATTCCTGCCTACAGTGAGCTCACAGTCTAGAGGGGGAAGGGCTTTGAAGAAGAGGAGCGACTTGGCAATGCTGAGGGGGAAGGGAAAATATTCCAAGAAGCAGGGAAAGATAAGAAATTGTGTGGAAGCAGAAATGTTGAATGGGGGAAATGATTAAGAATTCTCACTTCTTCTGCATGGAGTATGCTTGGGAGAGTAGTATTGTGTGCTTACTTTACTAAGTGCTGAGGAGAATACAACAATATAACAGACACATTCCCTGCCTACGAAGCTTACAGTGTAAAGGAGAGCTTGACTTGATAGAAGCAGCGAGGCTCAGTGCAAAGAGCCTGGGCTTGGGACTCAGAGGTCATGGGTTTGAATCCCGGCTCTGCCACTTGTCAGCTGTGTGACCGTGGGTAAGTCACTTCACTTCTCTGTGCCTCAGTTCCCTCATCTGTAAAATGGGGATGAAGACCGTGAGCCCCACGTGGGACAACCTGATTACCTTGTATCCCCCCAGTGCTTAGAACAGTGCTTGGCACATAGTAAGTGCTTAATAAATACCATTATTATTATTATTATTATAGAAATTTTTTTAAAATTTCAGATATGCACATAAATGCTGTGAGGCTGGAAGGGGGGATGAATAAAGGGGAGGAAGTCAAGGTGGTGCATAGTACAATACAAAATAATAGGGGTAGACAACACTTGCTCACAAGTAGCATACAGACTAGAGCAGGAGAAAGATATTAAAATAAATTACAGATACTCAATAATTTCTATTGACCCTCTGACTGTTGTTCTTACGAATGGCTTAGAGAAGCAGCATGGCCTAGTGGATAGAGCACAATCCTGGGAGTTACAAGGACCCAGGTTCTAATTCCAGTTCTACCACCTGTCTGCTGTGTAACCTTGGACAAGTCACTTAACTTCTCTGTGCCTCAGTTACTCATCTGTAAAATAATAATAATAATAATGATGATGGTATTTGTTAAGCACTTACTATGTGCCAAGCACTGTTCTAAACCCTGAGCTGATATAAGGTAATAGAGTCAGGCACAGGCCCTGTCCCACGGGGGGCTCATGGTTAGATTTAGTACAGACAGATTAAGCACATAACACTTAACAAATACCATATAAATGGGCTAAGATTATATGCTGGGGGTGAGGGGAAACATAAGGTAGGTCAGAGAAGGAGCATGGCTTAATGGCAATAGCAGAGGCTTGGGAGTCGAAGGACGTGGGATCTAATCTCAGCTCCGCCACTTGTCTGCTGTATGACCCTGGGCAAGCCATCTAACTTCTCGATACCTCAGTTACCTCATCTGTAAAATGGGGATTAAGAGTGTGAGCCCCACGTGGGACAACCTGATTGCCTTGTGTCTTCTCCAGCATTTAGAACAGTGCTGGGCACATAGTAAGCACTTAAATACCATAGTTATTGTTATTAAGAGAAACGAATGTTCAGGCGATCTTGTTCCATCTGAGAGACAATAATAGGGGGGCCCTGGAGATCTCTGAGGAAGGCAATGATTTACTCTGATGGGCATTTTGGAAGGATGACTCACGCTGGTTATACAGACCAGAATGGAGATCCAACTGGGTGGCAATTACAGTTTATCCCAGGATGGTTGTTATGAGGGTGGAGAGGACTGGAAGAAGCCATGAAATATTGAAGAAAGGGCCACAAGTGCACGCTTGTTAGACAGCCAGGGTGGCAGGGGTGCTATCAATGAGGGAAAAGTGAGGAAGAAGAAGGGTGATTTAGTAGTAATAAGGAGGGAAGATAAGGAGCTTATTGAAAAGCAACCATCTGTCACTCCGTTGAGCAGCTACAAGTCTGTTATCTGTTAATAGCTTCCATTTTCAACCTATTTTTAATGTTCTGCATTGCTGATATGAATAAAGGAGGAACTTCCGGCTGAAACTGGTCATCTGAGCCCATCACGGGCAGGATTGTCTCTCTCTCTTGCTGAATTGTACTTTCCAAACTCTTAGTACAGTGCTCTGCACATAGTAAGCACTCAATAAATACGACTGAATGAATGACAAGAATTGTAAATTCACCTTGGATGCAAATGCAGCTAAATACAAAGCAGCTAGATTATAACAAAATGCACTGTGAACCAGGGCCCAATTCATTCAATGCGGACTAGACTGTGAGCTCTAGACTGAGCTCGTTATGGTCAGGGAATGTACCTGTCTGTTATACTGTACTCTTCCAAGCGCTTAGTACAGTGCTTTGCATACAGTAAGCACTCAATATGATTGAATGAATTATTTTAAAAAATTGAGTTTGCTAATTTAGAGAACGAATCTTAGCACAAAAGGAACACGTTTACATGAACTGAGTTTCATAGCCAACACAGATTTGAGGGATGTGTATAAAAAATTAAAACTCAAAAAAGCTATCACTTCAAATTAGGAGGGAAGTTGACTTCTTTCTAAATAAATAGTATTAAAAATATTTTAATATTCTTCCATGCGTTTAGCTGAATACTGCCAAAGAAGACTAATTTCTAAGACCAAATCATTAACTGGTAAGATAATATTTATTTTTTCGAAGAAACAGTAAAAAAAAAAATCATAGTGCTTCCTCTTCCTCATTAAACTGATTTTTTGCAAGGTTCTAGGGAGCTAATCAGTCAATCATATTTAGTGAGCGCTGTGTGCAGAGCACTGTCCTGAGCACTTGGGAGAGTACAATATAACAGAATTGGTAGACATAATCCCTGCCCACAACTAGTTTACAGTCTAGAGGGGAAATGAAATTATAACCTCGTGAAATCTAATATGAGATTATAAATGCAGCTAGTTCCAGTTAATTAAAAGTGCTCTTGCTATTAAAATACTCCTCTTTAAATTGACTGCGTGACTCAAACTGCAATGGCATAATAACTACAGAGCAACATTTTACTTCCTCAGTTTCTATTTTACAAAACACGTTAGGAAAACAAAAAGACGCCAGACAATTGGTCACCTGTGGGAAAAAATATGTTATAAAAAAAAGCCTGTTCTCACCTTACATTGTACATGTAAAAATGCTTCCATCTGCATTCTGATTTCTAATTCAAAAATGTTTTTTCTGAGTAACTCATTCATAATGAGAAGGACTACGATGCAAATTGCCAAGATAATAAATATGTATTTAGCTAATATTCACTGAATGCACTTATTTCTTCTCTTTTGTACATATTTCTGCTTTATTTTTCTAGCCCAGATTTCTTTATTAAAATTAAAATTATGCTACAGTAGCCACCATGACACAAGTGCAGAGGAATGAGTTATGCCAAGGTAGTCCCAGTTGCCCCCTAGGGCAACATGAACAACTACAAGAAGAGGTAGAGGCAAACACTTCTAAATTAGTACTTCCGTACTTGGCCTCTGAAAACTTCTCATTTAGTCATCTTGCATAACAATGATTTTTTAAAATATGAGATCGCATCGTCCGGTGATCTGAGCTCATACAAATGTTGCCTCGGTTACCGAGACTTCGAAGAAATTTTTTTGTATCAATCACTGCACATTACTGGGAGGCGCAGTGGCCTAGTGAAAAAAACACGGTGCTGGGAGACGGAAGAGCTGTGTTCTAATCCCAGCTCTACCACTTGCCTGAGGAGTGAACTTAGATGAGTCACTTAATTTCTCTGTGCCTCAGTTTCCTCATCTATAAAAGAGGGATCCAATACCTGGTCTTAGACTGTACCTTAGACTGTAAGCCCCATGGGAGATAGGGACTCTGTTTGAAGCAGTGTGGCTCAGTGGAAAGAGCCCAGACTTGGGAGTCAGAGGTCATGGGTTCTAATCCCAGCTCCGCCGCTTGTCAGCTGTGTGACCTTAGGCAAATCACTTCACTTCTCTGCACCTCAGTTCCCTCATCTGTAAAATGGGGATGAAGACAGTGAGCCCTACGTGGGACAACCTGATTACCTTGTACCTACCCCAGCACTTAGAACAGTGCTCAGCACATAGTAAGCACTTAAATGCCAACATTATTATTATTATTATTATCTACCCCAGTGCTCAGCACCCAGCAAAAACTTAACAAATACTATAATATTTGTTACTATTATACTATAATTATTAATGATATGGATGTCTCATCCTGGATTTTACAGGGCTGCTGATGCTATTGCAGTTTTCTGGATATTATGTTCCTAACAGAAGGGAAGTCTTGGCAGAACAATTATCCTGGCCCCTCAAACTCATTTCACTTCACTGGAAAATACAGAGAATGCTAGTGTCCTGGATCATTCTCTGCCCTAATGAAATATTAATATTTTCTTCCCAATAAGTTGAGTTTTTCTGAAATGCACCTCACACTTTTACATAGAGTTTTTCATTTCATCCACTAGCCGATCATTTGTATTATTTTCAACCTGGGATCTGAAATTGATGACAAGAAATTGATAGGACAGTTCTCTACCAACAATCAATTACACTTATTGAGCATTATGGGCAGAGTACTGTACTAGACTCTTGGGAGAGTATAATACATCAGAGTTGGTAGACAGGTTCCCTGCTCACAACAAGCTTACAGTTTAGAGGATTGTGTTCGTTGTGAGCAGGGAATGTGTCTGATATATTTTTATACTGTACTCTCCCAAACTCTTAGTACAGTGCTCTCCACATGATAAGTGCTCAGTAAATACCACTGAATGTTACAATGGTGTTTCACCCTTTTTCACAATAAATCCAAATTCCCTCAGGAATTATCTAGGAATAGTTGTTCACCATCCTATGCCTAACCTACTTTAATATGTCTTTCACTGTAGACTATAAACTCCTTGTGGGCAGGGATCACATTTCATTCATTCATTCGATCATATTTATTGAGTGCTTACTGTGTGCAGAGCACTGAATTAAGCACTTGGGAGAGTACAATACAACAGTAAACACTCACATTCCCTGCCCACAATAAACTTACAGTCTAGAACTGTCAACTGTGCGACTGTGGGCAAGTCACTTAACTTCTCTGTGCCTCAGTTCCCTCATCTGTAAAATGGGGATTAAGACTGTGAGCCCCACGTGGGACAACCTGATTCCCCTGTGTTTACCCCAGCGCTTAGAACAGTGCTCTGTACATAGTAAGCGCTTAACAAATACCAACATTATTATTATTATTAGAAAGGGGGAGACAGATATCAGTGCAAATAAATACAATTACAGCTAGTTCCATAAGTGCTGTGGGGCTGGGAGGGGGTGGGGGAGAGCAAAGGGAACAACTCAGGGTGACGGAGAAGGGAGTGGGAGATGAAGAAAAGTGGGGCTTAGTCTGAGAAGGCCTCTTGGAGGAGATGGGCCTTCAATAAGGCTTTGAAGGGAAGAATGGAGAGTCATTGTCTGTCGGATTTGAGGGGTTGGCGGTGAGACAGGTGAGATGGAGGCAGAGTGAGAAGGTTAGCACTACAGGAGCGAAGTGTGCAGGCTGGGTTGTAGAAGGCAAGAAGTGAGGTGAGGTAGGAGCGGGCAAGGTGGTGGTCTACTTTAAAGCCAATGGCGAGGAGATTTTATTTGACATGGAGGTAGATGGACAACCACTGGAATTTTTTGAGGAGCAAGGTGACATGTCCCGAACATCTGTTATACTAAGCTTTCTCCAGTACTTAGTTCCATGCGCTACACACAGTAAGAGCTCAATAAATAAATACCATGATTGATTGGGTAAAAGCTCTTTGGATCTCCTTGGTTTGCATATGCCAATGATTAATCAAGGACTGTGTACTGTGTGCAGGGCACCTTTCTAAGTGCTTGGAAAGTAACGACAGAAATAAGTCGGTAGGCGGGATACTGGCTAACAAGCAGTCTAGAGGGAGAGACAGACATTAAAATAAGTTATAGACAGGGGAAATGGCAGTGTAAGAATTTGTACGTTAAGTGCTTTGGGGCTGAGGGTGGAGTTGATGTCAGGTGCTTAATGTCAAATTGATGCAAATCCAACTGTGTAAGCGACACAGAGGGATGGGCATGAGGACTTAATCAGGGAAGGCCTCTTGGAAGAGATGTGATTTCAGAAGCATTTTGAAAGTGGAGAAAGTGATGGTGTGTCGGATATCATCATCATCCTCACTGTAGTATTTATTAAGCGGTTCCTAAGCGCCGGGGTGGATAATTACATCAGACACAGTACCTGATCCACATGAAGCTCACAGTCTAAGGAGGAGAGGGAACATGTACTGACTCCCCATTTCACAGATGAGGAAACTGAGGCCCAGATCAGACATAAAGTCAGTGGCAGATTCAGAATTAGAACCCAGGACTGTCCCCTTTCCATCTGAAGGGGGAGGGAGTTCCAGACCAGAGGGAGGATGTGAGCAGGGGGTCGGTGGAGAGATAGATGAGATTGAGGCACACAAAGCAGATTGGCATTAGAGAGGCAAAGTGCGTGGGTTGGGTTGTAGTAGGGGATCAGTGAGGTAAGAAGGTGGGGGGGAGAGCTGATTGAGTATGGAATTAATAATAATAATAATGTTGGTATTTGTTAAGCACTTACTATGTGCAAAGCACTGTCCTAAGTGCTGAACAGGATACAAGGTGATCAGATTGTCCCACGAGGGGCTCACAGTCTTCATCCCCATTTTACAGATGAGGTAACTGAAGCACAGAGAAGTGAAGCGACTTGCCCCAAGTCACACAGCTGACAAGTGTCTGAGCCGGGATTTGAACCCTTGACCTCTGACTCCCAAGCCCAGGCTCTTTCCACTGAGCCATGCTGCTTGCCCACGTCTGTTGGTACGGAGTTTCTGTTTGCTGCCAAGGTGGATGGACAACCGCTGGAAGTTCTTGAGGATTGGAGAGCTACAGACTGAACTATTTTTAGAAAAATGATCCAGGAGCAAAGTCAAGTACAGATGAAGAAGGGAAAGATAGAAAGCAAGGAGATCAGCAAGGAGGCTGATGCAGTAGTCTAGTCCTTACTTGTCTGATGCATGACCTTGGGCAAGTCACTTCATTTCACTGTGCCTCAGTTGCTTCATCCTGTAAAATGGGAATTGAGACTGCGAGCCCCACGTGGGACTGAGCCCCACATGGGACAAGGACTGTGTCCAACCCTTTTTTTGTGTGTATCTACCCCCCCAGCACTTATTGAAGTGTTTGGCACATAGTAAGCATTTCACAAATACCACTATTTTCATTATTGTCATTATTAAGGCAGGATAAAATATGTTTTTGCATCAGTATGGTAGCAGATTGGATGGAAAAAAAGGGGACAGACTCAAGGGATGTTGTGACTGTCAGGATTTGGTAACAGATTGAATATGTGGGTTTGAATGAGAAAGTTGAGTTGAGTCGAAGACAAGACTGAGGTTATGGGCTTACGAGGTAGGGAGGGTGGTGGTACTGTCTCCCGAGATAGAAAAATCAAGGGAGGACAGGGTTTGGGTAGAAAGATAAGGAGTTCTATTTTGAACATGTTCAGTTTAAGGTGTTGATGGGACATCCAAATAAAGATGTCCTGAAGGCAAGAGAAAACATGAAACTGTAGAAAAGGAAAGAGCTCAGAGGTAGATTTGGGAATTGTCTGTGTATTCATTCATTCTTTCAATCTTATTTATTGAGTGCTTACTGTGTGCAGAGCACTATACTGAACACTTGAGAAGGTACAATACAGTAATAAACAGTCACATTGCCTGCCCACAGTGGGCTTACAGCCTAGGGTTAAAGAGGGTTAAAGAGGCATAAATAACAGATATGTACATAAGTGCTGTGGGGCTGGGATGGAGGAAGAGCAAAGGGAGAAAATCTGGGCGATGCAGAAGGGAGTGGAAGATGAGGAAAAGTGGGATTTAGTTTGGGAAGGCCTGTTGGAGATTTGCCTCAATAAGGCTTTGAAGGGGGGAGAGTAATTGTCTGTCAGATTTGAGGAGGGAGGGCATTCCAATCTGTGTAGAGATGGTAGTTTGAAAGCATGGGAGCAATTGAGTTCTCCAAGGAAGTGGATGTGGAAGGAGTCAAGGAGTGGCCAGAGACAAAGAAGGAGAACCAGGAGAGGACAGGGTCAGAGAAGCCAAGGTCTGATGTTTCCAGGAGAGAGGGGTGGTCCACAGTGTCATAGGCAATAGAGAAATCAAGGAGGATTAGGTTGGAGAAGAGGCCACTGGAACTGGCGAGAAGGTGAACTCCTAGAGGGCCATTTCCATGGAGTGAAAGGGACAGAAGTCAGTTTGCAGGGTGTCAAAGGAAAGAATCAGAGGAAAGGAAGTGGAGGCAAAGGGTGTAGATAACTACCTCAAGGAGTTCTGGTAGGAGGAAGATGGGTGATAACTGGAGGGTACTGTGGGTCATGTGATTTTTTTTTTTTTGGACAGACGATAAACTGGAAAGCAGTTAGCTTTCATCTTGTTAGCTTCTTTGAGATATACATCACTGAAGCCAAGTGATGATAGGTTTACATTTTGTGACTCGCACAACAATAATACCTTGATTTTACGTTACAAAGTGTTTTCACATCCGCTATCTTGTTTGTCTACCAAATCCCTTCTGAGGTGGGAAAAGGCATGTGCTGTTAACCCTGTTTAAAACAAAAGGAAACTGGAGCCCAGAGCAATTAAATGAATTTGTTTATGGTATTTGTACCTCACTAAGTGCTGGGGAAGATATAAGATAATCAGGTTGGACAGTCCCTGTCCCTCAGTCTCAATCCCCATTTTTCAGATGCGGTAATTGAGGCACAGAGAAATGACTTACTCGAGGTCACACAGCAGACAAGTGGCAGAGTCAGGATTAGAACCCAGGTCCTTCTGCCTCCCAGGTCCATTTTCTATCCACTAGGCCACACTGTTTCTCTGTTTTTATAAAGAACTTTACATAAACCCTTAATTAGGTATGTAAGAACCAAATGTCTGCCAATAACAGAGTGATATGATTTGCCCACACCTAATAGAGAAACCAAAGAAAAGCAGTTCGTCAACTAGCTCAAATTTCCACACCAAGCCTAAGACAGAAATAATTAAATGATATGCTAGTGCTGAATTTTCATTATCTTAGCTTACTAAGTGAATTTATTTTTAGAGTGAAATTTAGATGAAAAAAATACTGCTCAAATCGCTATAAAACATCTATTGAGAGGTTTCCTTTAAGAGTCAAAGATGTGAACTTCAGTACACACTTCCAGAACGCGTGCTTTGACTAGACATTTTGGATACAACACTTTTGGGATATTAGGGAACATTCTTCTGACATGCATCTACCTAGATAGAACATGACTGGAAACTGGAAAGGATATGAGCCTATGACTCAAAACACATATTTCATTATACAAGTTTTCCTTAATGGGACTTCACTAAGGACCTGACACCAGTGTTCTAAGAGAGCTGAGTGCAAAACAGAGTTTTGTGGAAATTAATTTCTAAAAAGCCATCAACCCTAACCAATTTCTAAAATACTGATTTTTGTACTTTTTAAATCAGAGAATGAGGCTAAATATCGTAGTACTAAGCATTCACTTTCACAAAACATTTTTATATTTCTACTTAATTTCATATTCTGAATTTCTCACTATAAAACAATACCGACAAGATGCAGTCCAGTATTTAACTTATTTGTGCTACTGTTCATCACTGAAAAAAGAATCATATCAGCATTAAATTATTCTTTATTATCTTGCACTGCTTAAGAGCAAGAAAACATATGGAAAAAAAATTTCCTAGTTCAGGATATTGAATTCATCTTCTTAACCTCAAAAGGGGCAGTTTGCTTTTAACAAAATCATTAGCAGTATTTGTTATGACAACAATCTCTCAAAGCCCAAGGTAAATAACATCCGAGTAACATCATGGAGTAGTCAGTGTGGTAGGTTTGAACAATATATTATGGTGTGCATATCTTAAAACAGACATGCAATCGAGAGACTCACCCTAAATAAGTGCATCTTTGTGAAAATACACAGCAAGCTTGTATTCAAGTTAACAGTTTTGAAATCAAATTAATTTTTCTCCCAAAATTCATGGTCTTATAAGTTCCCTTTTATTCCTTTTTAATTGGCAACTCAGAATGATTTAGCTTTTAAAAATGCTTGGGAGATAGTGTCCTAGGGGCTGTAGTACGTATGGTGTTCTCCAATCTCAATTTGTAAACCTTTTGTTACTATAAAATGACAAGTTGCAATAAAATATGCTACTTATATTAAGCGCGGAATGCACAGGGAACGTATCTGCTAATTCTGTTCTGTTGTTCTCCCCAAGTGCTAAGTATAGTGTTCTGCACAGTCAGCACTCAATAAATACCATTGATCAGATGGTATTACGGCAATTATCTCCAAAATGTGGCCGAAGTGTTTTAGTACCTTTTAAAATACACTCATTTTTCCTCTAGATTATACACTCTTTATGAACAGGGAATGTGTTTGCCAACTCTATTGTAATGCACTATCTCAAGCGCTTAGTACCGTGCTCTGTACACAGTAAACACTAAATAAATACCACTGATTGACTAATTTTTTCCTTTCAATCTCAAACCTTCATGGTCTAGTTATGGGATTAGGGCTGTTTCACATTACAAGTTACCTTCTAATAACGAAAAAATATTGGACTGAGTTTTAAATGGTATAGTCTTCCAAGTTTATCTATCAATGTTTTTGTCAAATTAAATTTAAAAAAACCTATTTTTACAAATTCCCAGGATTATCATATTCTTCCAAATGTACTTTTGCTATAAATCGGAATGACATTTATAAAACAGACATTGTAGCCCAAGAAGCTCAATAAAAATGTAAATGTCAAAGCTGAACAGACTGATAACTTTAATCGATTAATCCATGGCATTTATTGAGCATATACTATGGGCAGAACATTGTACTAAGCACTTTGGGGAGTACAACAGAATTAGCCATCACAGGCCCCAGAATCAGGAAGCCTGGATTTTAATTTTAATCCTAATCTTGACACTTACTTGCTGCATGAGTGCTCGCAACTCACTGCATCTGCCAATGACCTAGTTTGTCTACCTATGAAAGAAGGATAATAACACTTACCTCTAGCTTTCCCTGTGGGGATGCTAGGAAGATTAATGGAAGGCTCATAACGGGGTTTAAGACATATTAACTATATAATAATGGAATCAAGGTCAGCTATTGGGTCCCAACCTTTGCCAGCTATCAAAAAACTTCATAAACAACTGACTTGACAAAGTTTGCGTTGGCAAGGAAATTTGACCCAATATTCTTATCAAAATACAACAGTGTCTAATCTGATTAGTCTGTATCTATCCCAGGACTTAGCCCAGTGCTTTGAATCATAAGAAGCACTTACTATATGTCATATTTTTAAAAATATATATTTTTACTGTGAATGGTTCCTCAAGTCATAAAGACGCATCATTTTTCTTCCTAATACATTTTCCTCCAAAAAGTATTAAACTCCGGACAAACAGAGGTTAACACAGCACAATATAGAATGATACAGGCCATTTAAGACATAATCCATTTAGTATGTCATTTTGGCTCAGGAAAAAATATATTTATACATAATTCTTAGTATTTAACAGGTACCATTCTTACATCTGATCGAAGTAAATGGATCTAGAAAACGGGGAGAGTATGCACACAAACCTCTTCTTGAAAAGCACTACTTCCAAAAGTTTATTCCCTCCTCTGAATAAAAAAAAGCAAAGAGAGCAATTCCCTTGGATAACATAGGAAGGGGGCGATAAACACATAACAGAACGATTGCCCTAAAGGAGAATGCTTAAGCTTCCTTAAGAAGCAGGGCGGCCTCATGGAAAGAGCATGGCCTGCTAAATGAATGTCACTTGACTTCTGTGTGTCAGTTTCCTCATCTATAAAGTGGGGATTCAAAAAATACCCATTTTCTTCCCCAGCTCCTTTATACCGTGAGCCCCATGTGTGTCCGGGACTGCGTCTGGTGTGATTACCTTGTATCTTCCCAAGTGCTTAGTACTGCACATACTAAATACATATATCATAAGTTTTATTTTTCTTATTACTATTATTAGTCCTCAACAACAGCCTGAGGATGTGGGGAAGAAGCTCTCCAAACCAATGACACGATATATCTCAGAAAGAAAAAGAGTCAAAGACAGCAAACTGGCTACCACAGTGAGAGTTTTCAACCAGTTTTGGTGATAATGGATCTACTAAGAACCAAGAAAGGCAAACTTTTCCCCAAGTCAGAGGAAGACAATTCTAGAATAAAAGTGGGAAATTCTACGATAGGACAATTTATACACTGGCAAACAGAAGATAGCCTTTATTAGGTCCAGCTGATTGTTTTGGTAGAACTGCAAAGGATCAACTAGTGAACTCTTACTGAAGCAATTGTGACAGTTCTGGTGGAGGGGTATTTTCATTAATTCATTCAATAGTATTTATTGAGCGCTTACTATGTGCAGAGCACTGTACTAAGTGCTTGGAATGTACAATTATGAAAAGTGGGAAAATGGAGGTTGGAGAAGAATTTTTAGAGTAAACATTCTAGTTGAAATACATCACACTGCCTTGAAAAATATAACCTTACAACCTTTATCACACTACAAATTACAATCAGTTTCACTGGGATTTGATTACACAAACAAAAAGAAGACTCAGCTAAAGAAAAAGTCCTTTATGATTTTTGATCCTTAACACTGAAAAGGTTTTTGAGAAACAAATATTGCTTAATTTCAATAAATGAATCCAAAGCATTTACTAAATGCCTACTCTGTTTACAGCACTACATTAATAATGATAATTGCGGAATTTGTTAAGCACTATGTGTCAAGCACTGTTCTAAGCGCTGGGACAGATACAAGGTAATCGGGTTGTGAGTCCCACATGGGGCTCACAATCTTGATCCTCATTTTCCACATGAGGTAACTGAGGCACAGAGAAGTTAAGTGACTTGCTCAAGGTCACACAGCAGACATGGGACAGAGCCGGGATTAGAATCCGCATCCTTTGGGTCCCAGGCCTACACTCTTCCACTAGGCCAAGCACAATAATGTTGGAAGACACAGCCTCTGTCCTCAAGGATCTTACCGTCCATCTAGTTGAAGTGACAAAATAGAAGAAGAGAAATGAAATTTGGATATTTAGATGACAAAGTGCTTAAACAATAGAGCCTGTAAGTAGATATCTACAGAAGGGCTATCAATCCTTGGGCACTTACTGTGTGCCGCGCATTATACTAATTGCTTGGCAGCGTATAACACAACAGACTTCAGCACACTCGTTCTCTGCCCGCCACCTAAAACTCAACATGAGCAAGACTGAGCTCCTCATCTTCCCTCCCAAACCCGGTCCTCTCCCAGACTTCTCTATCACCGTGGATGGCACGACCATCCTTCCCGTCTCTCGGGCCCGCGATCTCGGTGTCATCCTTGACTCGTCTCTCTCGTTCACCCCACACATCCTATCCGTTACCAAGACCTGCCGGTTTCACCTCTACAATATCGCCAAGATCCGCCCTTTCCTCTCCATCCAAACGGCTACCTTACTGTTACGGGCTTTCGTTATATCCCGGCTAGACTACTGTGTCAGCCTTCTCTCTGACCTCCCTTCCTCCTCTCTCGCCCCGCTCCGGTCTACTCTTCACTCCGCTGCCCGGCTCATCTTCCTGCAGAAACGATCTGGGCATGTCACTCCCCTTCTTAAACAGCTCCAGTGGTTGCCTATCAACCTCCGCTCCAAACAAAAACTCCTCACTCTAGGCTTCAAGGCTCTCCATCACCTTGCCCCTTCCTACCTCTCCTCCCTTCTCTCTTTCTACCGCCCACCCCGCACGCTCCGCTCCTCCGCCGCCCACCTCCTCGCCGTCCCTCGGTCTCGCCTATCCCGCCGTCGACCCCTGGGTCACGTCCTCCCGCGGTCCCGGAACGCCCTCCCTCCTCACCTCCGCCAAACTGATTCTCTTCCCCTCTTCAAAACCCTACTTAAAACTCACCTCCTCCAAGAGGCGTTCCCAGACTGAGCTCCTCTTCTCCCTCTACTCCCTCTGCCATCCCCCCTTTACCTCTCCGCAGCTAAACCCTCATTTTCCCCTTTTCCCTCTGCTCCTCCACCTCTCCCTTCCCATCCCCACAGCACTGTACTCGTCTGCTCAACTGTATATATTTTCGTTACCCTATTTATTTTGTTAATGAATTGTACATCGCCTCGATTCTATTTAGTTGCCATTGTTTTTACGAGATGTTCTTCCCCTCGACTCTGTTTATTGCCATTGTTCTTGTCTGCCCGTCTCCCCCGATTAGACCGTAAGCCCGTCAAACGGCAGGGACTGTCTCTATCTGTTGCCGACTTGTTCATCCCAAGCGCTTAGTACAGTGTTCTGCACATAGTAAGCGCTCAATAAATACTATTGAATGAATGAATGAATGCCCACTTTTCATAACCTTCCTCCAGAACTGTCACAGTTCCCTCAGTAAATCAGAGTTCACCAGTTGATCCTTTGTTGCAGTTCTACCAAAATGATCAACTGGACCTAATAAAGGATATCTTCTGTTGGCCAATTTATAACCCGTCCTATCTTAGAATTTCCCACTTTTATTCTAGCATTGTCTTCCTCTGACTCAGAGAAAATTTTACCTTTCTTGGTTTTTCGTAGATCCATTATCTCCAAACCTGGTTGAAAACTCTCACTATGTTAGCCAGTTTGCTGTCCTTGACTCTTTTTCTTTGTGAGATGTGTCTTGTCGGTTTGGAGAGCTTCTTCCAGAGGAGGGGTTTACAGTCTAGAGGCACAGTTTACAGTGTAGAGGAGTTTACAATCGTTTGCTTCTCCCTACCTGTAATTTATTTTACTTCCTGTCTTCCCCACTAGATTGTAAGCTTCTTGAGGATAGGGACCATGTCTACAATCACTATGGTATTGAGAGAAGCTGCGTGGCTCAGTGGAAAGAGCACGGGCTTGGGAGTCAGAGGTTGTGGGCTCTAATCCCGGCTCTGTCACTTATCAGCTGTGTAACTTTGGGAAAGTCACTTAACTTCTAGGTGCCTCAGTTACCTCATCTGTAAAATGGGGATGAAGACTGTGAGCCTCACAAGGGACAACCTGATTACCCTGTATCTACCCCGGCGCTTAGAACAATGCTCTGCCCATAGTAAGCGCTTAACAAATACCAACATTATTATTATTGTATCTAACCCGGTGCTTAGTACAGTGGCTTGGCACAGAGTAAGTGCTTAACAAATGTGAGCCTCATGTGAGACAACCTGATAACCTTTTATCTACCCCAGTGCTTAGCACAGTCCTTGGCACATAATGAGTGTTCAACAAATACCATCATCATCATCATTCTTAGTATTGCGCTGCACAGAGAGTAAGAGATCATTAAATACTGACTGAGAATCTAAGATGGACAATTACTTTAATGGAAGTGGTCCTACGATCTTTAGACTCACCATTCTGAGAGATGGAAGAAGAGAAGTCAGCAAGGTAAGGAAAATGGATTTTTAGGAAGCACATTTTAAATAGGCTCCATAGCACTCACACAGAAGAAACCAGAGGGATAAGGTAGTCCAAGAAAGTTGGCGATCTTCAAAATGACAGTTCGGCGGGGTCAGGAACAATTACACTAACTCATAGGAAGACCAAGGTAGAAGATGCTAAATTGGCTAGACCAAGAATGATACTGAGGACCAAAGGGCAGCAAGAAATAATAATAATGTTGATATCTGTTAAGTGCTTACTATGTAGAGAGCACTGGTCTAAGCACTGGGGTAGATACAGGGTAATCAGGTTGTCCCACGTGAGGCTCACAGTTAATCCCCATTTTACAGATGAGGTAACTGAGGCACAGAGAAGTTAAGTGACTTGCCCACAGTCACACAGCTGACAAGTGGCAGAACCAGGATTCGAACCCATGACCTCTGACTCCGAAGCCCGGGCTCTTTCCACTGAGCCACGCTGCATACAGAGTTGAAATTAGGCCAGGTGATTAAAATGCTTAATAAAGAAATAACCTGATTTTATAAAAGACAGAATTAAAAAGTTGAACTCGAATGAGATGTGCAATTAGCAGAAGAGCAAAAGGTGACAAAACTTTTTTTTCCAATTATACAGAATTAGGCAAAACTGGAAGCACCACGGAACATATTGCCCCCTGAAGGGAAGGAAAGCGAATAAAATGAACTATAAAGAGTGGGTGGCTTTTTTTTCCCTTTCATTGCTAAAGATAGATCAAATATAAACAGTTGCACAGAACCAGACCAAACCTGGTGCCCTCCTGGAGCGAACCTTCTGCAAACCCAGGCAACACCTGTCTACTGAGTGACAAGCATCCTCATAAGCCTTGAAAATCCTCATCAATGGTATTTCCTGAGCGCTTTTTATTGAGCCTTTACTGTGAGCGGAGCCCTGCATACTAAGTGTTTCGGAGAGTACAATACAACAGAGTTAGCAGACCCATTCCCTGCCCACAACTTCCTTACGGTCTAGAAGGAGATACAGGCATTAATATAAATAATTTATAATATATAACTTAAAGATACATAATAAATCCACATCTGCACAGGCTAAAAACTGTCTTAATAACTAGATGTAAATTCCCTTACTGCTGGATCAAAAAACTAGGCTGCTTCTCTTTGGTACAGGATTTGTTTTAATAATAATGTTAATGTTGGTATTTGTTAAGCGCTTACTATGTGCAGAGCACTGTTCTAAGTGCTAGGGTAGACACAGGGGAATCAGGTTGTCCCACGTGGGGCTCACAGTCTTAATCCCCATTTTACAGATGAGGTAACTGAGGCACAGAGAGGTTAAGTGACTTGCCCACAGTCACACAGCTGACAAGTGGCAGAGCTGGGATTCAAACTCATGACCTCTGACTCCAAAGCCCGTGCTCTTTCCACTGAGCCACGCTGATCAGTGAATTATATTGTATTCTTCCTAGTGCTTAGAACAGGCCTCGAACACAGTAAGTGCTTCATAAATAAGATCGTCTGATAATGGATGGTATTTATTGAGTGCTTACTGTACAAAGCACTTAGGAGTGCACAATACAACAGAGCTGGTGGACATGTTCCTGGTCCACAAGGACTGAACAGTCTAGAGACGGAGACAGACAATAATGTAAATAAATTGTAGATATATGTACCTAAGCACTGTGGGTGGGGTGATTACCAATCGTTCAAAGGGTACAGATCCAAGTGAATCGGTGATGCGGAAGGGAGAGGGAGTTGAGGAAAAGAGGGCTGTCGCTCATATTTCCTCGGGGGCAGAGTGCAACAAGCAAGATGACTGATGGGAGTAGAGCCAATTTTTTTCCCCCTCACATACAAAAGTCATTCACAACCAGTCAATCGTATTTACTGGGCGCTTACTGTGTGCAAAGTACTGCACTAAGCGCTGGAAAGAGCACGGCAGAACAATAAAACGAAGACGTTCCCTGCCCACAATGAGCTTTTAGGGTCGATGCTGCGCTACAGACCACAGTCCAGCAGCCTTGGGAACTGCTGCCGCTTTGGCCATCCAAGTAAGGCAGCTACTTTTCCAGATTCCTGCTGGGCCTATCCACCTTGCAGAATGCCCTGGGCAGTTCTTTCACCACTGATGGCAAAGCCCCATCAGGGACATCCTGCTTCTGGCTGTTTCATCCAGCCAGTAAAGCTAGGACATCCTCAGATGGATTTCACAAGTATCAGCCAAGGAGATGCACGTGATATCACATGCATTACACCAAGCGTGCAGTGCGGCATGATGATATCAAATGAGGAACAGCAGGTCCTAATGGATAGAGAAGTCACTTAACTGCTCTCTGCCTCAGTTATTTCATCTGTAAAATGGGGATTAAGACTGAGACTCATCTGGGTCCAACTTGTTTAGCTTGTATTTACCCCAGTGATTAGCACAATACCTGACACTTAGTAAGCGCTTAACATATATCATTAAGAAAGTAGGAGCAATGGTTTTCTCCGAAACAGACTCAATCATTAAAGACTACTCTAGAGTCTATGCCTGCTGTGAAGCAGACGCCAATTAAGTACCCTAAAATCAGTTACTATTCTGTTCTTTAATTTCCTCGACTTCATTTAAGTAATTTATCCAAGATTCATATGATCTCCATTCAAACTTCAGTATTCGTAATTAGTTGAAACCCATTAACCATTCACAGGATTTTCACTTTCACTTCTCCCTAGCATCTTTCACTCTCTTCTTTTCCTAATAATTATGGCAATAATAATAATAATAGCACTCGTTATGTGTTTGACTATGTGCCAAGCACTGTACTAAATGCTGAGGTACAGTATATGCAGATAGGACTCAATCCCTATCCCACTTGGGGCTCACAGTCTTATGGGGTAGAACAACCAATATTAAATCCCTATTTTACAGATGAGGAAACTGAGGCACCAAGAAGTGATCTTCCCCAGGGTCACATAGCAGGCTAGCTCTGGAAACGGGATCAGAACCAGGTCCTCAACTTCCAGGCCCATGCTCTTCCCACTAGGACACTTTCATCTTAACTCCCCCTCCTCTTCTCTAAACAATTCTCTTTTCTCCCTGTCCTTTTCTTTATCCCTTGTTGCCCCCAGAGGGATCTTTCCCTTCCCCCTGCAATCCTCAGATCTCATCTTGATCTGATTTTTCTAACACTGATGTTGTCTTCTCCTCTTGTTAAAATCACAACATTCCCACTTGCTGCACCTGCCTCTCTGTGTCTGTTCTGCTTAATAATAATGTTGGTATTTGTTAAGCGCTTACTCTGTGCAGAGCACTGTTCTAAGCACTGGGGTAGACACGGGGTAATCAGGTTGTCCCACGTGAGGCTCACAGTTAATTCCCATTTTACAGATGAAGTAACTGAGGCACAGAGAAGTGAAGTGACTTGCCCACAGTCACACAGCTGACAAGTCGCAGAGCCGGGATTCAAACCCATGAACTCTGACTCCCAAGCCCGGGCTCTTTCCACTGAGCCATGCTGCTTCTGCTTTCTAACTATCCTCCCCTCCCATCTTGATCTGTTATTGTTCTAGGATAATCTGCTTTCCCACTTTCCTCCTAGACTTTCAACACCTAATCTCACACACCATGAGCACGTGGGGAAAATACAGAAGGTTATTTATATAAATTTTGCTTACACAGAAAATGATGCTCATTTATTTGTAATAAAACTTCCTGGATAATCATTTTCCCTCACAAACCATATTCCTCCCCTTACATACTGCCCCAACCTTTAATCCCTATTCTTAATATAATCTATTTCCCTCTCTAAAGAGTCCTTACCACTCTCTAACAACATACTACACCAAGCCCTCCATTCTGAACTTCACAGCTTATTCATGAGTAATTAGGCCACTATCCTCTCTGAGTTTTTTGGTCCTCACTATTGACAGCTTCAGGTGGTTAGGACCCCAACAACCAGACACATTCAATCTATCAATCAACCAAGAGTATTTATTGAGCATTTACTTTGTGAAGAGTACTAAGTGCTTGGGAGAGTATACCACAACAGAACTGGTAGACATCACCCCTGCCCACATGGAGCTTACAGTCTAAGCGGGATACGGGTATCAGAATAAGTTACAGAGAGGGGAAATGCAGAGTATAACGATACATACAAAAGCATAGATGACGGCAGAAGGGAGGGCGAATAGGGTGGGGAAATGAGGGGCTAGTCAGGAAACACTTCTTGGAGGGGAAATGATTATATTAGGGCTTCCAAGATGGGGAGAGTGTGTGAATGTGTGTTGGGGGGGGGGGGGTGATATAAAATATGAAGGGGTAGGGTTTTCCAGGCCAGCGGGAGGAAGCGGGCAAAGGAGGCACTGGCAAAACAGATGAGATCGAGGCACATCATTAGGTTGGCAATAGAGGAGCAAAGCATGCGAGCTGGGTTGTAGTAGGAGAGAATCATGGTAAGATAGAAAGGGGCAAGGTGACTGACTGTTTTAAAGCCAATGATAAAGGAGTTTCCCTTTGATGCAGAAGTCGGTGGGTAACCACTGGAGGTTTTTGAGGACTGGAGACATGAGAACTGTTTTTACCTACCACCACGGTTGCTCTTACAAGTCATTTCACTTCTCTGGGCCTCAATTACCTCATCTGTAAAATGGGGGCTAAGACTCTGAGCCCCTTGTGGGACATGGACTGTGTCCAACCCAATTTTCTTGTATTCACCCCAGCACTTAATACAGTGCCTGGCACATACTGCTTAAAAACCATAACAATAATGATTGCAACACCACATACCCTGGAAGTTCCTCAAAATCCCATTCACACCATAGCCCTGCACCTAATTACTCATGGGACCACCAACATAATTCTCCCAGCTCCTTTTGTGCTATCCTTATTGGATAATTCCATTTGCCTTTCTTCTCAGCTGTTTCTCCCCTTTTAGGGTAGGAATTTTCCAAGCCTCTTCTTTTCTCCTTTCCTTCTAAGACTTCTTTTTTTTAAGAGGAAGTGGTGGGAGAATAAAGTGTGGCAAATGTCTCATTTTGATGAGTATACTGCCTATAGAGACTTTAAGATGTCATGCATTTAAAAATCAGTTTTCCTCATCTTTCCCAATTTCAGTAAGTTTAAACTGAGCAGGGGATAAATGGATGTTGCTATATCAGCAGAGTAGCTTCGGCCCTCTGGAGATAATAGAGCAGAAAAGCCAAATATCTAAGTGCGTTCCACATCGGCAGTGCAAATTTCACTCTGGGGTGAGGGTCAAGTTCATCTGTTGATGACTTAGTGGTATAGTTATCGACCAATCAATGGTACTTATTGAGTGCTTACTGTGTGTACAGCCCTTGGTACAATACTGTGTGTACTGTATTAAGCACTTGGGAGAGTACAGTACAGAGTTAGCAGACATGATCATTAAGTGCTTATTTTTATTATTATGGCATTTGTTAAGCACTTACTATTTTTTAAACATTGTTCTAAGCGCTAGGGTAGGTACAAAGTAATCTGATTAGACACAGTTCCTGACCGGCATAAGGCTCACAGTCTAAGTACAGCAGCAAGGCCCAGTGGAAAGAGCACGGGCTTGGGAGTCAGAGGTCATGGGTTCGAATTCTGGTTCTGCCACTTGTCAGCTGTGTGACTGTGGGCAAGTCACTTAACTTCTCTGTGCCTCAGTTATCTCATCTATAAAATGGGGATGAAGACTGTGAGCCTCACATGGGACAACCTGAGTACCCTGTATCTACCCCAGTGCTTAGATCAGTGCTCTGCACATAGTAAGCGCTTAACAAATATCAACATTATTATTATTATTATTAAGTAGGACAGAGAACCGGTATTGAATCCCCACTTGTATGCAGAGGACTGTATTAAGCTCTGGGAAAGGATGGGAATTAGGATTCCTGTCCCTCAATTTCCATCCCTTGCCGCTGCTGAGGAGGTAAACCCCACTCTCTCCTTTGCCTTTACTGAGATTCTTTAAAACACCCACTAATAATAATAATAATGATTCCCTCATGACACCTGCTTTCCACTGCCCTACATCTCTGAACCCAACCCCCTCCACATCTGGACGTTTCCCTCCCCGTTGCCTGATGCTTTTTAGCTTGTGGCATTACTGTTGTCAGGCCTCTTCCTTATCTTTCCGCCTGCTCCACCCAGGACTGAGATCAGAGTGGGGTGGGATAAGAGTTGGTGGAGGAGCAAGGGATGGCAGGGGCCCCATCATCCTGGTCCACCTCCCCTACCCAATTCTGCCTCAGTGACTTAAATGAAACCTAGACCACCACCCAACCACCATTTCACAAGTTCTTTGCATTTACAGTTAGGAGTCGTCCTCCCACCCCCAGCCCATGAAATGATTTAGCGTGACTTCAATCACCTGTGGAGAAGTTTTTCCATTCATATTGCAGAAGAATAATGTTATGGGAACATTACTTGATTTTCAGGCAAACTGCCTGGATAACAATAATAATAATAATGATGATGGCATTTGTTAGGTGTTTTCTATGTGCAAAGCACTGTTCTAAGCGCTGGGGGGTGGGGACACAAGGTGATCAGGTTGCCCCACGTGGGGCTCACAGTCTTAAATCCCCATTTTCCAGATGAGGTAACTGAAGCACAGAGAAGTTAAGTAAAACGAGTAGACTTTTAAAATAGGGCATAACCTATTATTGACTAGTATTGACTGCCTCCTGATACTACAATAGCTGGATCACCTATATTACGTTTATCATATCCCCAAAGATTCTTATTTATTAATTTTAATAATAGTTGTGTTATCTGTTAAGCACTTACTACTTGCCAAGCACTGCACTAAGTGCTGTACGACATATACAAGATAGGTTGGACACAGGCTCTGTCCCACATGGGGCTCACAGTCTAAATAGGAGAGAGAAGAGATATTGAAACTCAGTTTTGCAGATGAGAAAACGGAGGCACAGAGAAGTTAAGTGAAGTGACCAAGATCACACAGAAGGCAAGTGGCAGAACCTGGATGAGAATCTGAGCCCCAGGCCCATACTCTTTCTTTTAGGCCTTACTACTTCTATTAATATGAACTTTTCACTTTTGAAGTTACTTTCCTCCAAATTACTCAAAGAGTTTATTAAAAAATTAATAGTGGTTCAATGCTGCTCTAAAGCTTGAATTACCTCCACTTTACAGATATGAAAACCTGAGGCAAAGAGAGGTTATTGGAGGTAGGTCACGAAAATGCCAGTAGAGCTGGGGGAAAAATTAAACTAGCTCACTGGAGACTGCTGTTCTAAATGTAGTACACATTCCCGCTCCCTTTCCTCCTCTTTAATATTGAGACAATATGTGTTTCCAACACCAGAAAACAAAGTTTTCCAAAGGTTTACTTTGATTTGAAAGACAGAAAAACAGGAAGGCATAGGATTAACTTTTTCAATCTTGGATTTCATTATGATCTTAACAATTGCTTGAAACTAATTTTCCCAGCTCTAAACAGAATTCCTCCCTTCAGATAAAAGACAGCGCAGCACAAGGAATGAGTCAAACCAGCTAAGGGTAACATGACCCACCAAAGTCAAAATTAGGTCCTAAAAGTGTCACAGCCAATTTGATATATAGAAGATGATTTTTCTCCTGTAGTACTATAAAACTGAATAGAAGAATAAACAAATAGTCTCCCGGACTCTACTATCCTGGTGACACTACCTTTCAGATTTTGAGCCTGGTAGGGAACAGGGAACAGGTCCAAGCTGTTGATCTTGTAAACCACCTTGGTACTTGGTACCAAGTACCAAATATTAGGCACATAGTAAGTACAATACAGTAGTAAGTATACATAGTAGTACAGAGTATACTATATATAGTATAGTATATAGTATAGTATATAGAGTAGAGAAGCAGTGTGGCTCAGTGGAAAGAGCACGGGCTTTGGAGTCAAAGGTCATGGGTTCGAATCCCGGCTCAGCCACTTGTCAGCTGTGTGACTTTGGGCAAGTCACTTAACTTCTCGGTGCCTCAGTTACCTCATCTGGAAAATGGGGATTAAGACTGTGAGCCCCACGTGGGACAACCTGATTCCCCTGTGTCTATCCCAGCGCTTAGAACAGTGCTCTGCACATAGTAAGCGCTTAATAATAATAATAATAATGTTGGTATTTGTTAAGCACTTACTATGTGCAGAGCACTGTTCTAAGCGCTGGGGTAGATACAGGGTAATCAGGTTGTCCCACGTGAGGCTCACAGTTAATCCCCATTTTACAGATGAGGTAACTGAGGCACAGAGAAGTTAAGTGACTCGCCCACAGTCACACAGCTGACAAGTGGCAGAGCCGGGAGTCGAACTCAAGACCTCTGACCCCAAAGCCCAGGCTCTTTTCCACTGAGCTTAACAAATACCAACATTATTATTAGTATACAGTAGTAAGTATACATAGTAAATAGAATACAGTAATGTTATAACAATAACAATACACTGTGTATTGCATCTGGGGGTGTGATAGAGAATACTAAAAAATCCAGGACAGTATGCACAGTTATAAATATACAATTTTAATTACTAAAATTGGATAGGATACAGTCGTGGATAAGAACAACACGAAAATAAGCAAAATACCAGATGGTTTGAAAACATAGTATTTTTTCAATGTATACAAGGAAATACACTCAGTTCTGTCATAATGTGGAGCTTTCACTCTGAGTTTGGATTATACTGCACTTGGATTTGCACTCTTAAACCACTTCTTCAGCCCCAAGCACTTATGAACCTATCCATAATTTATGTATATTAATTTCTATCTCACCCTCTAGAATGTAAGCTTGTGGGCATGGCAGGTGTCTACCAACTGTTACATTGTACTTTCCCAAGTACTTAGTACAGTGCTCCACACATAGTAAGCACTCACTAAACACCACTGATTCACCTTGTCCCCTCCCTACCTCACCTCACAGCTCTCCTACTACAAACCAGCCAGCACACTCGGCTCCTCTAATGCCAATCTACACTGTACCTCGCTCCTGTCTATTTCTCTGCCAACATCTCATCTGCTTCCTGCCTCTGGCCTGGAACACTCTTCCTCTTTATATCTGACAGACAATTACTCTCCCCACCTTCAAAGTCTTATTGAAGGCACATCTCCGGCAAGAGGCTTCCCTGACTAAGCCCTCATTTCCTCTTCATCCACTCCCTTCTGCACTGTCTTTGCACTTAAATTTGCACACTTTATTCCCCGCTCCCAGAGCCCCACAGCACTTTACATATCCATAATTTATTTTATCTTAATGTCTATCTCCCCCACTAGACTGTGAGATCATTGTGGGCAGGGAACATGTCTGCCTGACTCTGTTGTGCCATACTCTCAAGTGCTTAATACAGTGCTCTGCATGCAGAAAGCGCTCAATAAGTATGTTTGATTGATTGGAAAGCTGTCAGGAAATGAGGGAATATTCATCCAGTAACAGCCTGTTGTCTTTTATGCTACTTGTTAACCACATACTATGTCCCAAGCACTGTACTAAGCACGAGCGCAAGTACAAGAAAATCAGGTTGGATGCAGTCCATGTCCCACATGGGACTCATAGCTTTAATCCCCATTTTACAGATGAGGAAAGTGAGGCCCAGAGAAGTGAAGTGACCTGTCCAAGGTCACATAGCCAAATGGCAGAACTGAAATTAGAACTCATGTCCTCTTTCCACTCCACTAGGACATGCTGGTCACCATGTAACAGGATATCAAGGGACAGGGCTCAAGGGACACGGCTCTTGTGCCTTTGCAAGATAACAGAGTAGGTGACTGCCTGACTTTTCCTTAAGGTGGGCTTTTGCAGAAAAGCAATCCTTGAACCCACTGTCTACAGTATAAAGGCCTTAGCTATCCCAGATGTTTCAACCAGCAGTAAAAGAATCAAGCGCACAAATTCTTTAGTTAAACATCTTACAACAATAGGAACACACCAGAAGAACAGTCAGATCTCATAGCTTTGGTTCAGTCAAAGGGAATGATACAGAATGTATATACTCCAGCATTTCAAAAAAAAAAACAACTTTTAATAGACTAGATGACCTCTTAAAGCTCATTGCAATCCTATGAAACAATCAATTGCATTTACTGAGCACCTATTGTGCGCAGTTCACTGTACTAGGTGCTTGGGAGAGTACAGTATAACAATATAATAGACACATTCCTTGCTCACAACATTCTTACAGTCTAGAGGGCTCGGCATGATTTAAGAGCTATGGGAATCACTCCAAACTGTATTTGAAGCAAAGACAAGAAGAATCATTGCATATCACCCCCAAATCTGTTCTTTTTAACCAAAGAATAAAGTAAGCAATTTTGTTTACTTTAAGTTTTTAACTTTTAACTTTTTTATTTTATATTCCCAAATTTCTTAGAAATGAAATGCTTTTTACAAAATTTCATTTAAAAGGACTTCTCATCTGCTTAGAATTTTAACAATCCTAAGGTTTTTCAATGGATTTTTGAATAGTGATTTGTTCAAGGCAAGTATTTATCCAGTTCCACGGGTCTCATGCACGCGGCTGTCTGTATGTAGAGAGACTGGCTCCTGTCAATCTGTGGTATTTATTGAGTGCTTACTATGTGCAGAGCACTGTATTAAGCAGTTGGGAGAATTAGCAGACATGTTCCCTGACCATAATGAGTTTACAGCCTAGAGGGGAGTCTTCCTCCCCTGGCTCCTCCTCTTTCTGCATCCAGACACATGAGCCTCATAGTCTTCCCTGGGACACAGCACCCCTCTCCAGTTTTTGTTTGGGCAGCAAAATCCTGGCAAGCCCAGAGAAATTGCTCTGGTCCAGGGCATCAATGAACATATAAAGATTCTGAACCAAATCAGTGGCAATGAATTTATCATTTCTTGACCAAACACTCTCTTTGGGCAAAGCACTGTGCTAGATGCCTAAGACATCAGAAATCAGACCCTATTTCTAACTTCAAGGCGCTTACAATCTTGAATGTGGTCCCACAAAGATTTCAAAATGGGGAAAAAAGAAATTGCATACAGCTAAAAAGAAGAATATTTTCTTGGGATTTTTCCAATAAATTAAAATTTTAAATATTTGAAAAAAATCAAATTAAATGCTACAAAAGTTATTCATTCAATAGTATTTATTGAGCGCTTACTATGTGCATTGCACTGTATTAAGCTCTTGGAATGTACAATTCGGCAACAGTTAGTGACAATCCCTGCCCAATGATGGGCTCAAGTTATAACAGGTAGAGTGGCTTGTTATGGGGAGGAAATGTTTCTGCTAATTCTGTGGTATTGTATTCTCCCAAGTGCTTAGTACAGTACTCTGCATATAGTATGCACTCAATAAATGACAGATTGATTAAGTGAAGCAGCACAGCGCAAAAAAGTACACAACCCTCACCCAAAAGAAAAAAGAAAAAAAAACTTAGGATTTAAGATATAATAATAATAATAGTAATGATAATATTTGTTAATTGTTTACTATATGCCAAGAACTGTTCTAAGCATGGGATAGATACCAGTTAATCAGGTTTGGCACAATCCATGTTCCACACGAGGCTTACAGTTTATGTAGGAGGGTGAACAGGTACTAAATCCCAGATGAGGAAACTGAGGCACAGAGACATTAAGTGACTTGATCAAGGTCACTCAGCAGTAAAGGGGGGGGGAGTCAGGATTAGAACTTGGATCCTTTGACTCCCAGGTCCATGCTCTTTCCATCAGTATCCATCCTCTCTCATTCATTCATTCAATCGCATTTATTGAGCGTTTACTGTGTGCAGACCACTGTACTAAGCACTTGGAATGGACAATTCAGCAGCGGATGGAGACAATCCCTGCCCAACAACAGGCTCAAAAAACGGGGAGACAGACAGCAAAACAAAACAAAACTCTCTCATTCAGCCCACACATCCAATCGGTCACCAAATCCTAGCGGCTTCACCTTCACAACACCGCCAATATCCGCCCTTTCCTCTCCATCCAAACTACTACCACATTAGTACAATCACTCATCTTACCCCGACTGGAAAGCCTCCTTTCTGACCCCCCAACCTCCTGCCTCTCCCCATGTCAATCTGCTGCCTGGATTATCTGTCTATAGAAACGTTCAGGGCATGTCACACGCCTCCTCAAAAATCTCCAGTGGTTGCCCATCCACCTCCATACAAACAAAAATTCCTCACTATTGGCTTCAAAGGTCTCCATCACCTTGGCCCCTCCTACCTCACCTTTCTTGTCTCCTTCTCCATCCCAACCTGGTACACTTTGCTCTTCTGATGCTAACCTTCTCACTGAGCCTTGATCTCGCCTATCTCACCACCGACCCCGGCCCACATCCTACCTCTCGTCTAGATCACCCTCCCTCCTCAAATCCAGTCACTCTTCCCCCCCTCCAAAGCCCTAAAAAGGCACACCTCCTTCAAGAGGCCTTTCTCAGTCTAAGCCCCCCTTATCTCAGTTCCTCCTCCCTTCCACATCACCACCACTCACTCCCTTTGCTCTCCGCCCACCCCGCCCCATAGCACTTAATGTATATATTTATATCCCTATAATTCAATTTATTTATATTGATGCCTGTTAACTTGTATTGATGTCTGTCTCCCCCCTTCTAGACCGTTAGCCCGATTGGGGCAGGGATTGCCTCTCTTTATTACTGTATTGTACTTTCCAAGTACTTAGTACAGTTCTCTGCACACAGTAAGTGCTCAAAAAACACAATCGAATTAGGCCACACTACTCCTCTAATCGCCCTGTATTTTGTGCAACAATAGTGAAAAAATGGGAAAACAAATATTCAGGAGGGAAATAGTAAATGAAGTTGGATGGCTACCAAAAACTTTTGCACAGACACCCAAAGCTTCTAACTGCACTTGTTGTGGGCAGTGAATGTTTCTACCAACTCTGTTGTATTGTACCCTCCCAAGTGCTTAGTACAGTATTCTGCACACAGTAAGTGCTCAATAAGTACCACTTATGATGATATCCATCTCCCAAGGAGCAGTGGAGGGATGAGAAAGAGAATAGGCTTCAAGGAACTCAGTGTAAGAATTGCAAAGAAATTGCCCAATACTAAAGGACCTAATTCCTTAGAAGCAAATACACCCCAGAAAACTCAGAAACTAGACCCGTTAGCACACTATAGTGCCCATAGGGGTCTTGTACTAGTGTAAGAGCCCTACCAAATGGCTCTGGGTTATAATTCTGGCTCTTCCACTTATCTGCTGTGTGACCTTGGGCAAGTCACTTAACTTTCTGTGACTCAGTTGCCCCACCTATAAAATGGGGATTAAGATCACAGGCTCCATGTGGGCTATGGACTGTGTCCCACCTGATTATCGTGCATCTAGCTCAGTGCTCAGTACAGTGCCTGGTACAGAGTAAGTGCTTAACAAATACCATTAAAAAAAAACTGGTGAAGAAGACAAGCTGTGGTACTGTGAGCCCGTCACTGTGCAGGGATTGTTTCTATCTGTGGCTGAATTGTACATTCCAAGTGCTTAATACAGTGCTCTGCATATAGTAAGCACTCAATAAATTCAATAAATACAATTGAATGAATGATACTAGGGCAGTGAGACAGCTCTAAAGGAAATCAAATTTATGCGATCATGTTTACCATGATTAATAATTAAAGGTTCCTATGTTCCAGTTATCTCCAAGCAACCTCAGACAACTATTTCGTCAATGAGCAACAATGCAGCAGAAGGTTTTGTTGGGATTCACAAGAGGAAGAAATCCCAACATCTCCAAAATTTTAGGCTACCTAAATATACTTCGGGTATTCTGCTATGACTACAATTTTCTACCATGCTCTGTGCAAAAAACATTACCAAGTTCTGTTAAATAGAAATGGCTAATTAGTGCTTTAAAATTACTACCAACCCCCATGCCCAAAAAAACTCCATATAATCTAATTTGAATCCTAATCTAACAATACGTGCTGTCCTGCCTTAACAACATTGTAAGCTTCATTAGAGAATAATAATGTTGATATTTGTTAAGCGCTTACTATGTGCCGAACACTGTTCTAAGCGCTGGGGTAGACACAGGGGAATCAGGTTGTCCCACGGGGGGCTCACAGTCTTAATCCCCATTTTACAGATGAGGTAACTGAGGCACCGAGAAGTTAAGCAACTTGCCCGAAGTCACACAGCTGACAAGTGGCCGAGCCAGAATTCGAACCCATGACAACTGACTCCAAAGCCCGCACTCTTTCCACTAAGCCACGCTGCCTCTAAGGGACTATATTATGTCTTTCTTACTCTTCCCCGTAGTGTCTTGTGCCATCTTGGTGCAACTTCCACTAAAACCCCAGAGCAGTGTGGTTTAGTGGAAAAAGCACGGGCCTGGGAATCAAAGGACCTGGGGTACTAATTCCAGCTCTGCCACGTGCCTGCTGGATGAGTTTGGGCAAGTCTTTCAACTTTTCTGTGCCTCAGTTACCTCATCTGTAAAATGAGGATTCAATATCTGTTCTTCCTCCTACTTAAACTGTGAGCCCTCTTTGGGAAAGGGACTCTGTCTGACCTGATCATCGTGTATCTTCCCCAGTGCTTACAACAACGCTTGACACATAATGAACACTTAACAAATACCATTATTATTGTCTTCTGCCCAAAGCTAGCACTCCAACTCTACAGTTGCTGTTACCAATTGTGATGACTCTATCCACAAAAGAAAATTCAAATTCATTTCACTCAATTTAAATTTCTGATTTAGATTTCATGGCTTAGACCTTTTTATACTTGCCAATTCTACAAATCCTTCCTTTTCACTTTTGTGCCATGTCAGCTTCAGCCCCTTAGCAACATCTTCTGGTCCTGATGACCTATCATACTTTTTCAATGCCCCAAACTCTGCCCTAATACCTGAAAGAGATAATAGGCTCCTCAAAGCCTTTAACTTATTGTTCAGAACCCTTGAGATTTCTCCCCAGATACTGCAGGAAACCTAGCTCAAAGTAAAGCCTGCATTTAGTTTCTTTACAATTTTTAGTCTTAACATATCAAACACGTACATTGTATATAATCATTTTGATATATGTGCAGCGATCAATTACTTGGTTTTTGTTGCCAGTACAATTCTTGCTACCATATTAGTGTGGGTGGTACCTTCTGTAATATTAAATTGCCATGGGCAACTAATTTAATAGCATAATAATTAAAAACCTATCTAAGCCAAAATGTGGCAAAGAGATTACCTACATATATTTGTCCTGTTGAAAGTTCATAACTTGGCTAATAAATCAAGTGCTTCTCTAAAGACTGGTGGTTAAAAATTGTCTTTTCAATCAGGGGATTAAAGTTCACTTTTTGGAAAACTACTGACAACTTTATTTCAGGATCCACTCCACAATTGCCTTCCTTGTTTTTCAAAACCCTCCATGGGCTTGTTCCAACCTACTTTACAAACCTAATTTTTTGTACGCTCTCCTTTTCAAGCCTCACATTGACCTACTCTGTTTCTACAGACGATTTTGCCACTGCTTGTGAGAGAACTTCTGTTCTTGAAACAAGGTGACTTGATTGGGTTACCCTGAATCTCTTTCCCCTTGACATTCATTGTGCGTACTTTGTAGTGTTGCCTTAAAATACTTACTCCTTAGTTTGCCTCCCCAATTTACTCTTCATTGTTACTTCCCCTGAATTATGACTTAACTTTATCAGAAACAGTAGGAGTCAAATTATTTTAAAATAAATTTTATGCTAGGTAGCCTGCAGTTATATACACTTACTCAACTGCTTGTGATTATTTTCATTGTGTTGTGGAGAGAGCCAGATCATGGGGTATATAGTCCGGTCAAAAAGTGAGAGGGAAGGATGGACTAAGATTAGATAGAAAACTTAGATTAAGTTTAGATAGAAATGTAGAGTAGCACTAGCCTCCATCTCCTGTCCTGTCTTTTCACATCACTCCGGTCCAGTAAATACCTCCTCACCCCACCCCATCCCTACACCATCTTTCCCTCTGGCACCTTCTTCTCATTTCTCCATTTCCCTGGATCTTCACAACCCTCTCCATCATTCCTTTAAAAACGTTCAGTCCATGTTTCCCCACTCCGCAAGAACCTCCAGTGGTTGCTCATCCACCTCTGAATCAAAGAGAAACTCTTTACCATTGGCTTTAAAGCACTGACTCCATCACCTTGCCCCCTCCTAGCCCACTCCTACCTTCCCTCTCTGCTCTCCTGCTACAAACCCAGTGCACATACTGGGTTAGTCCTCTAACCCCAACCCCAATGAACCTTAACATCCTCTATTTTGCCACCGATCTCTCACCCACATCTTACCTCTGGCCTGGAACGCCCTTCTTCTTCATATCCGACAGACAATTACTCTCCCCACATGCAAGGCCTTATTGAAGGGCACATCTCTTCCAAGAGGCCTTCCCTGACTAAGCCCTCATTTTCTCTTCTTCCATTCCCTTCTGAGTCACCCTTGCATTTGCTCCCATTATTCACCCCTCCCTCAACACCACAGCGCTCATGTTTATATCCAAAATATATTTATATTAACACCCATCTCTCCCTCTAGACTGTAAGCTCGTGGTGGACAAGGAACACATCTACCAACTCTGTCATATTGTACTCTCCCAAGCATTTAGTGCAGTCCTCTGCACTCTGTAAATGCTCAATAAATATGACTGATTGATTCCTCCAAGTGATGCCCCAGAACCATCACTTCTCTATGACTCTGCTCAGCGAGGCATCTATTTTACTAGCTGTCTGCAGGTGGATGAAGAAGGAATCAGGGTATTTACAGCTGGGGTGAGAACCCAGGTCCCCTGCCTCCCAGGCCTCTGCTCTTTCCATGCTGCTTTTTCGCTTGTTAAATGCCAATTTATAGTCATTAGGCACAGATTTGACGCTTCACTGTGACCCATTCCAGTGCTGATGCTATGCTGTAAAGCCTTAGATCCGCAATCAGTGAGTTCTCTGAGCACCCTCATAAGTAATAGTAATAATAACAATGGCATTTGTTAAGTGCTTACTATGTGCCAAGCACTGTTCTAAGCACTGGAGTAGATACAAGGTAATCAAGTTGTCCCATGTGGGGCTCAGTCTTAATTCCCATTTTGCAGATGAGGGAACTGAGGCAAAGAGAAGCCGACGGGGGGCAGGAGCCGACCGGGGGACAGGGGAACATGGAGGGGTAGGAGCACACAGAAAAAGGGGCAGGAGCACACAGAGAGGGAGTCAGGAGGAGACGGGGGTAGCACGAGCAGATGGGGGTAGCATGAGCAGAACAAGGACCAGGTAGAGAATGGGGGGGCAGGATAAGAAAGAAAAAAGGCCAGGGGAGGGCAAGACAAGATTGGGGATGGAGAGTGTGAGCCACACGTGGGAAAGGGACTGTGTTCAACCTGATTTGATTGTACCTATCCTAGCGCTTAGGACAGTGCCTGGCACATAGTAAGCACTTAAATACCATAATTATTCTGTCTCTCCCCCACCCAGCCCCAGACTGTAAGCTCATTGTAAGCAGAGAATGTCAATGTTTATTGCTAAATTGCACTTTCCCAAGGGCTTAGTGCAGTGCTCTGCACACAGTAAGCACTCAGTAAATGTGACTGAATGAATGAATGGAGGAATTAGGGCATAGCTCCTATTTTTGGCTGGTTTACATCACAGATTGAAATAGGTAGCAACTCGTTTAAGGTAGAGGTGAGGAGGTTGTCCTGTGATTCCAGAAGTCTTCAGGGCAATGCCACTAGTCAATTCAGGTCTTTGGTGGCTGATACTGGGCCCTACTGTCAGAAGCTAGGACTGACAGCATCCGCCTGGCTGGCTGGTCAGTGCCAGAGATCAGCACCAGACTGAACAAGGACAAGGGTGGGATGGGGCCTGACTTCCAGCTCATGTGAGATTCTACTTGAGTTTTAATATTTGCCAGTCTGCCACATCCCTCCCTGGCATGATAATAATAATGATGGCATTTGTAAAGCACTTACTATGTGCAAAGCACTGTTCTAAGCACTGGGGGGATACAAGGTCATCAGGTTGTCCCACGTGGGGCTCACAGTTTTAACCCCCATTTTACAGATGAGGTAACCGGGGCCCAGAGAAGTTTAATGACTTGCCCAAAGTCACACAGCTGACAAGCGGCAGAGCTGGGGTTAGAACCCATGACCTCTGACTCCCAAGCCCGGACTCTTTCCACTGAGCCACGCTGCTTCTCTATAAAAGCATCTGGGGCATCCATCACCTCCTGCCCTCGGACTGCAGTGATGACTGTTAAACTGCCACTTTACATCACCTTCCAAAGAATCACTTCGCTTCTTCCTACATCTCTGCTTCGGCCCTTGTCTCTAGACTATAAACTTGTTATGGGCTGGTAACGTGTCTGCTAATTCTGGCACAGAGTACTCTCGCAAACACTCAGTACAGGACTCTGCACGTAGGAAGTGCTTGATAAATACCATTGATTGACTGAGTACAGAAAAACATTAAGAATGATAACGAAGGGCAATCTCTGCACCAACTGGTCAGGATTTGCACCACATTTATAGCAGCAGAAGTAGCGGGAGCACAGGTGCTGTGCACTGTACTAGACACCTGAGAACTACCAAAAAATGAAGTGACACAGTCTCTGCCCAGTAAGAATTTACACTCTGAGAGACCAACAAAAATATTTGTTAGAATGGTAGAAATGAACAGAGAACATATATACATATGTATATGCTTTATGGGTGCCTATTCAGACCACTATGGCCCTTTAACAAAAGACCATACATATATACCCAGCTATGACAGGATTCAATCAGAACAAACATGCTCATCAGCCAAGACTTCCAGATTAATTATAATTTTCAATCATTACCATCTCTAGCCATCAACAAGAAATTTAGAAGTAGTGCTACAGGGATGTTGGGGAATGTCCATTCTCAATTTTCTTACTTAGGATTTAATTTCCTAAAAGAGGCCCTTTGAGAATCATTTTTAACCATTATCCTTCTTCAATAGATTATTTTACCAGCAATATCTATGGTCAAATTAAGGAGGGGAGAGTTTTCATCTGCAGATTCACAGCATATCAGTCCACTGAAAAAGAAATAATCTTAACGGGAATTGGTCTTGAAACACTGTCGCACTGTACCATTTCTACCTACTCTGACCACGGTACTTTCATGCACCTTTAATTACTTTATAAAATGAGAATTACTCTTAATTGCCAATGACAAAATCAAAGTGTTTTGACCAGCAAAACAGCAAATTGAAAAGCAAAAATCACTTAGCTGATATTTTTACATGAATCCAAAGGGCTTCAAATTTGAATACTTGGCCCGATGAAAAAGCAAGAACTTTAATGGTAAACTTAAATTAATCTCTACTAGCACAACTCCGTATAATATTCATTTTAGCTTGACATGCCCCTGTTGGAAATCCTCACAAAACACAAATAGATCACATTTCTTACGAATCTTTCAAGTAGATCTATCAGTCCAGGAATAGATGCTCCCCCTCTAGACTTTGAGCTCATTCTGGGCAGTAATGGGTCTGTTTGTTCTTATATTGTACTCTCCCAAGCGCTTAGTATAGTGCTTGGCACACAGTAAGAGCTCAATAAATACGACTGAATGAAACTACAGGGACTACCTCCTCTTAAAAATCATTACAGAAATGGTTACAAAACAGAAGACCTCAGTGGAAATATTTCTGGCGTATTGCAAAGAATTTGCCCTAACAAGTGGAGAGGATAGAAATAGGCTTTGGATCTGAAGTTGCTGTTTGCACGCTAACCCTACACGAAGCAGACTGGGGAATGAGGGGTTTTGGAACAGCTAACCGCAGGCCTACATAGTTGTGTGTGTGGGCAGCTGTATTCCTGCCCCACCATGCCTGCTTCTTCTATTCTATGGGGCTGAACAGAGTTGCGGAGCGTGGAGTGGGTGAGCTGGATGAAATGGAGACTCTGCCGTGGCCAGAGGATGCGTGTGCAATAGCGGGGGAGCTTCTACATAGTTGACATTTTTTTCCGAATGCCTATTTGGAATTGTCTGACTAGAGCACAACAAAGGTTTTAAGAAGAAGCAGCATGGCCTACTGGAAAGAGCACAGGCCTGAGAGGCAGAGGACCTGGCTTCTACTTCTAGCTCTGCCAAATGCTAGCTGTGTGACCTTGGGCAAGTCATTTAACTTGCCCATGCCTCGGTTCTCCTGTCCTCCCTCCTACTTCGACTGTGAGCCCCACGCAGGATCGGGACTCTGCCTAACCTAATACCTTCATATCTTCATATCTACCCCAGTGCTTAGAGCAGAGTAATGCATATCTACCCCAGTGCTTACGGCAGAGTAATATCAGCTTAGTGAGTGCTTAATCAGGTTGGATACTGTCCCTATCCCACACGGGACGCAGAGCAGTAGTAGAGAGGAGGAAATAAGGCCCAGAGAAGTTGAGTGACTTCCCCCACATCACACAGCAGGCAAGAGGCAGAGCTGGGATTAGAACCTGAATCTCAATTCCCAGGCCTGTCATCTTTCCAGGCCAGAGGGAGGACGTGAGCAAAGGGTTGGCTGTGGGAGAGATAAGACTGAGATATAGAGAGAAGGTTGACATTAGAGGGCTGAAGTGAACAGATTGGATGGTAGCAGATTAGTGAGGTAAAGTGGGACAGGGAGAGCTGATTGAGTGCCTTAAAGCAATAATAAGGAGTTTCTGTTTGAATAGTAATAATAATAATAATTTTGGTATTTGTTAAGCGCTTACCATGTGCCAAGAACTGTTTTAAGCGCTGGGGTAGATAGAGGGTAATCAGGTTGTCCCACGTGAGGCTCACAGTCTTCATCCCCATTTTACAGACAAGGTAACTGAGGCACCGAGAAGTGAAGTGACTTACCCAAGGTCACAGCTGACAAGTGGAGGAGCCGGGATTAAAACCCACGACCTCTGACTCCTAAGCCCGTGTTCTTTCCACCGAGCCACGCTGCATCTCTAAAGGTGGATGGCTACCAACTGGAGGTTTCTGAGATGTGGCGAGACACAGGCTGAACTTTTTTGAGTAAAATAAAATGCATACTTACACAAGTGTTGACTATGAACACATACATAAATGCAAAGGAGGGGAGGGGCTAAAGGGTTGATAAACTGTGAGCTACAGTGCTGATAAACAGTGGGAAAAGGCTTGTTGAAGAAGGGAGATGGAAGGAGGACTGAGGTCTGGTGGATAGAAGATGGAAGGGCATCCAGACCCCGAAAATATTTCCATGGGGTCAGTGGCTGGCAAGATGAATGATGTGAACCAGCCAAGGAGGAGGGGGTGAAGGGAGTGAAAAATAATAATAATATTAATAATAATAAAAATTGTGGTATTTAAGCGCTTACTATGTGCCAGGCACTGTACTAAGCGCTGGGGTAGATTCAAGCAAGTCAAGTTGGACACAGTCCCTGTCCCAAATGAGGCTCACTGTCTTAATCCCCATTCTACAAATGAGGCACAGAGAGATGAAGTGACTGCCTAAGCGAGAGACATGTGCTGAGCAGACTTCTAGGAAGATGAACTGGGAAGCAGAGTGGGAACTGGGGAGAGACTGGAAATCAGAGAGAGGGCTGTTACAGTAGGACAGTTGCAAAACTCCTCACTTTTGGCTTCAAAGCTCTTCATCACCTACCTCACCTCCCCTTCTCTCCTTCTACAGCCCAGCCCGCACACTCCGCTCCTTTGCCGCTCACCTCCTCACTGGGCCTCATTCCCACCTGTCCCACCGTCGACCCCAGGCCCATGTCCTACCTCTGACCTGGAATGCCCTCCCTCCTCACATCCGTCAAACTAACTGTCTTCCCTCTGCAAAGCCCTACTGAGAGCTCACCTCCTCCAGGAGGCCTTCCCAGACTGAGCTCTCCCGTTCCCTCTGCCCTTCCTTCCCTCCCCATTGGCCCTACTCCCTCCTTCTGCTCTACCCACCTTCCCCTCCCCACAGCACTGGTATACATTTTTACATATTTATTGTTCTATTTGTTTTATTAATGATGTGCATTTATCTATGGTTCTATTTATCTATTTTGATGGTATTGATGCCTGTCTACTTGTTTTGTTTTGTTGTCTGTCTCCCCCTTCTAGACTGTGAGTCCGCTGTTGGGTAGGGATTGTCTCTGTTGCCAAACTGTCCATTCCAAGCACTTAGTACAGTGCTCTGCACACAGTAAGTGCTCAATAAATGCAATTGAATGAATGAATAACCACCCTCCCTCAATGGTTGGTACAAAAGATTCCATTTTCAAGTGGGTCAGCCATCTCCCCCCAAGTCACCCAAAGTGGGGGGTCTGGTTCTTCCTTAGTCATAAATAAGGCATGCTGACCCTCACATCTGACACTGAGACAATGCACTTTAAAATAAAGGATCCATCTGTACTGACATTTTCCTCTATGCAAAGCTTGACCTCGATTAGGATTCCAGTGCAAAACTGCATCAATCTGACTGCTGACGGATGCAGGGTGAAAGAAAGGTCCAAGCGGGGAATCGTGTAGCAGCCATATGGTCCGACTCCTCTTTGGCTGGAGTGTACGCTTCACTAGCTGAAGGCCGCCTTACTGCCCACCAACACTGAACAGATGAAGAGATAGAGAGAGAGAGAAAGGAAAGAGAGAAGAGGAGGAGAAAAGAGGGAGAGCTAGCCACTAACCCTAAATATAATGCCATCACCAAATGACCATTGGGGTCATTAGAGTGCTTTACAGCACTCAGTCACCTTACCCCCTCCTACCTTACCTCACTACTCTTACTACTACAACAGCCCGCACTTTGCTCCTTAATGCCAACCTACTCACTGTATCTCGATATCATCTCTTACCTCCAACCTCTTACTCATATCCTGCCTCTGGCCTGGAACGCCCTCCCCCTTCATATCCAACAGATGACAACTCTCTCCACTTTCAAAGCCTTATGGAAGGCACATCTCCTCCCAGAGGCCTTCCCTGACTAAGCCCTCATTTCCTCTTCTCCCACTCCCTTCTGTGTCTCCTTGCACTTAGATTTGCTCCCTTTATTCACCCCCTCCCTCAGCCCCACACCACCTAAGGACACATCCAAAATTTGTTTATATTAATGTCTGTCTCCCCCTCTAGACTGTAAACTCTCTGTGAATTAAGAACTGGGAATGAGGGAATTGGACACATTGGGAATGTGGTTACAATGTACTCTCCCAAGCGCTTACTGTGTGCAGAACACTGTATTAAGTGCTCAATAAATACAATTGAATGAATGCTCTCCTCTGCCCACAGTAAGCACTCAATAAATAGGACTGATTGGTGGATTTGGGTGAGTAATGAGTTTCTCAGTTGTGCCTTAAAGCACCTTTTACACTGCTCTTGCATATAAATGAAATGATCTCCAGTTTCCAATCCCTGGCTCAGCAGTACCAGACAAAAAACACCTATGATAGCCTCTCTGTCACTGGTCTTTCAACTAACGTTTTGAAGATACATTCCATTTTTTCAAGCAACTGAGCATTGTTGAATGCATTCTGATCTATTTTTTTAATGGCATCTGTTAAGCACTTACCACGAGTCAGGTACTGAACTAATTATTATTACTAAGTGCCAACAAGTCGTTTCCAATTCATAGTGACTCCATGCATATACTTTCTCCAGAACATCCTGCCCTCTGCCGTGTATCTATAGTGTCCATATTTTGTACCTATGGATACACTTCGACACACACAAACACACTAGATGTATTCTAGACTGTAAGCTCATTGTGGGCAGGGATTGTGTCTGCCAACTTCTAGACTGTGAGCCGTTGTGGGCAGGGATTGTCTCTCTGTTACTGAATTGTACTTTCCAAGCATTTGGTATAGTGTCTGCACACAGTAAGCGTGCAACAAATACAACTGAATGAATGAATAATCCGCAACCTTTATAATGGTTCTTCTGCTATTGTTGTTATGATCTCTATCCATCTAGCCTCTGGGTCTGCCACTTCCACATTTTCCCTGGACTTTTCCTAGCATTAGTGTCTTCTCCAGAAAATGAGACCAAAATATGCTTATCTAAGTCCAATCATGTGCCTTCCAAAGACTGCTTTGGTTTAATTTGCTCCAAAACCCATTTGTTTGTTTCTCGGGCCATCCATGGTATTCCCAAAAGCCTTCTCCAACACCGTATTTCAAAAGAATCGATGTTCTGTCAATCCTGTTTTTTCACAGTTCAGTTTGCCGATCCATACATTGTCACTGGAAACACCACGGAGTTAACAATTTGTATTTTTGTGGCCACTGTTACATCAGCACATTTAACGACTTTTTCCAGGCTCTCCATAGCAAGTCTTCCTAACATTAATCTTTGGCATGCTACTAGTTCCTTTATTACTGATTATTGATCCCAGGAGAGAAAAATGGTTAACTATTTCAATCTTCTCTCCATCCACTACAAATGTGTTAAAACTTCCAGTTGTCATGATCTTTGGGATCTTTGTCATGACCTGAACTAAGCACGGGGTTAAATACAAGATATAAAGCCTTTGGGAAGAGATGTGATTGTAATAAGGCTTTGAAGGTGGGGAGAGTAATGCTCTGTCAGATATGAAAGGGAAGGGAGGTCCAGGTCAGAGGCAGGATGTGGGCGACAGGTCAGTGGTGAGATCAAAGTCTGTCATGTTACTAGGCTTCTTCAAATCCACAACTCAGATTCAAATGTGGACCCCAAGGACTTCTTTGAACTATTCTTCATTATCACTTAATTCTTAGTCCTCCTCATTGCCTTTAATCAGGCAAGCACACCAACCTCCTTCTCTATTTCTACTATGATAATAATAATAATAATGTTGGTATTTGTTAAGCGCTTACTGTGTACCAAGCACTGTTCTAAGCACTGGGGTAGATACAAGGTAATCCGGTTGGTTGTCCCACAGAGGGCTCACAGTCATCATCCCCATTTTACAGATGAGGTAAAGAGACCCAGAGAAGTTAAGTGACTTGCCCAAGGTCACACAGTTGACAAGCGGCAGAGCTGGGATTAGAACCCATGACCTCTGACTCCCAAGCCCGGGCCTTTTCCACTGAGCCAAGCTGCTTCTCTATAACAGAGTAACAACTGCACCTGAGCTCTCTTCACCCACACCTCTTTAGGGTCAGCCCGCAAAAATAGGAAAGAAGCACATAGAAGCAGCATGGCTCAGTGGAAAGAGCAGGGGCCTGGGAGTCAGAAGACCTGGGTTCTAAACCCAGCTCTGCCACTTGTCTGCTGTATGACTTTGGGCAAATCACTTAACTTCTCTCTGCCTCAGTTACCTCAATTGTACAATGGGTATTAAGACTGTGAGCCTTATGCGGGACAGGGACTGTGTCCAACCCAATTATCTTCTATCTACCCCAGTGCTTAGGACAATGCCTGGCACATAGTAAGTGCTTAAGAATTACCATTATTAATTAATACAGAGGGACCTTCTGTACCAGGATTTTTTCATTTAGCTAGTGAAGCAAAATCTCTGATTATATTCATGCATTACAGGGGTAATTGCTGGACTCTCTTTAGCGTTAACCCAAGGCAGAGGTAAGCTAAGGACTCTCTTTAGAGTTACCCCAAGGCAGAGGTAAGCTAAAACTCAAATATGTATTTCTATACTATCCCCATACATTAATTTTTAGAAATTAAAAAAAAATCCATACAAGTTGAAATCTGGGCATTGCTGTCCAGGTTAAGTGAATGAAACTGCAGTTGTGAAAGGATGAAGATACTTCTTTCAAGGTGGGTCACATCCCCTGCTTTATGGGCATTTTTCCCTAGGAAAGTATTTTTACCACTCCAGCTCCCATTCTTACATATTTTAAACTAATAAACTAATAAAATTTCAAAGCAATAAAATGACCTTACCCCAAGCTTTAACCTATCCCACTGAAACAACTGTAGATTCAACTAGTTATTTATTTAACCTCCTTTCCTTATGAAGGGCAAGTTATTCTGGGTGCTGTATTAATTAGACCTGGTTAATAGAAGATGGAAGCATAATGAAACTCTGAGACCTGAAAACAAAAACAGATGACAATGGGAACTGAAAGAAAAACACTCTCCCAAACTCAATTTAAAGCTGTTCCATCCGCTTGGAATAAAGGCAAGTACTTTTTAATACAATATATTTAATTCTCCCAGAGTTTTCAACACACAAAACTGTATAAATATTAGCATTTGGTGAAATTTTGTAAAATGGAAAAAATATAGTGAAATTATATTTATAACTGTATTTCTTCGGAGGCAAACACTCACAAGTTTAAATTACTCATTCTAAAATATAAATTACAAACCAGAGTCCTGTGACACACCCTGACGGGAGAAAGTGGGGCAAAATTGCATGTCCTACCAAAGTATTACAAAACAGAAATCCAATAAAGGATATTTTAAGATGTTGGAATGTATTGGGATGACTCAGTTTATTTTTGAAACCACAAAGAGACACCAGACCTATAAACCAGCCATGAATCCTTTGAACCGAAGGGAGCTCAAGCTAATCTTGGGGAAAAAAGGCTCAGAAAGCTGATGCAATGCTTCAGTTTTTCTTGACTTTCTCGTCAGCGGCTCCTTGCTTAAACAAAGCTCATCATTACGTAGGCCTGTCGGCTTCCCGTGAGTGAAAGGAAATGTTTTCTTAGTAAATTACGATAACTCTGGTAGGATTCAAAATGGCTGTGCAGGGTTGCTTCTAGAGTTACTGAATGGAATAAATGTAGCCCCGGTTTTTTTGTGCCCAAGGTTAACAGATTATAAGGACATTATAGAAACAGTAGTTAAACATTAGAATAAAGGTTTAACCCTAGGTCTGGTGAAAACACAACTCCGGTGTGCAATGTGGACAGTTAAGCAATTAATAATTGGGAAGCCGAAAAGGACAACCCCAAGCAGGTTGAGAGGCAGAATTGCAATGTTTTATGGACAAACTGAAACAAAATGTGGAGAAATGTTCCCAGCTGTAGATGGGAAATTGACAACCCATAAGCAGTCATTAGAAATGGGGCAGTTCTTTTAAAGTATAGGCTAGGTGGCAGAGCACCACACACCACCCCCCCGAGCGCCTAGAAACAATTTTATTCCTGTACCAACATGGTAATGCTCTCTCACAATGTTAACATCATTTTATTCATTTATTTTTTATAGTATTTGCCAAGCGCTTACTGGTGCCAAGCACTGGAATAAGTGCTAGGGCAGAGAGAAGCTAGTCAGATTGGACACAGTGCATACTCCACATGGGGCTCACAGTCTTAATCCCCATTTTACCAATGCATTAACTGAGACACAGAGATGTTAAGTGACTTGTCCAAGGTCACAGAGCAGATAAGTGGTGAAGCTGGGATTAGAATCCAAATCCTTCTGAATCCCAGGCCCATGTTCTATCAGCTAGGCCCTACTTCACAAATTTTTCTAAAACGTCTTTTAGGCTATTTCCTCCCCCCAGTCCTCAAAAACCACCAGTGGTTGTCCATCCATCTCCATATCAAATTCAAACTCCTTACCATTGGCTTTAAAGAACTATTTTACCTCCCTGATTTTCTACTCCAACCCAGCACACTCACTTGGTTCCTCTAACGTCAACCTACTTACTATACCCCAACTCATCTATTTCACTGCTGACCCCTCACCCAGATCCTGCCTCTGGCTTGGAACTCCCTGCCACTTCATATCCTACACACTTCCACTCGCCCTACCTTCAAAACCTTATTAAAAATCGTACCTCCAAGAGATCCTTCTCCGACTAAGCCCTAATTTCCCCTACTCCCTTTCCCTTCTGGGCCACCCTTGCACTTTGCTTCGTACCCTTCATTCATCCCACCCTCAGCCCCACAGCACTTATGTACATATCCACAATTTATCTTCATGTCTTTCTCGCCTTCTAGACTGCACGCTTTTTGTGGATAGGGAACATTTCTACCAATTCTGTTGTACTGTACTTTCCCAAGCACTTAACATAGTGATCTGCATTCAATAAGTGCTCAAAAAATTATTAACATCACTAAAATAATTCATGCCTTAAAACATCTAGATAAGATTATCAGAATGCCTACAAAAGAATTTAGGGATATACAAATTTGATCCAATACGAGCTCTCTTTTTTAAAAAAATGGAATTTGTTAATCGTTTACAATCTGCCAGGCACTGTACAATATTCCAAGCACTGAGGTAGATACAAGATGATCCGGTTGAGCACAGCTCCTGTGCCACATAGGACTCATGGTCTTAATCCCCATTTTACAGATGAGGCACTGAGGCACAGAGAAGTTAAGTGACTTGCCAAGGACACACAGCGGGCAAGTGGCAGAGCTGGGATTAGAACCTAGGTCCACTGGCTCCCAGGCCTGTGCTCCTTCCACTAGGCCATGCTGCATCTCATCTAGTTTAGCCCTCGTTTAGTTTACTAGTGACATTAAACACTATACACAGCATGCCAGTGAGGAATGCCAAAATCTATATATTAATGTACAGCTGGTTTGTTAGGCATTTCTGGCCAGTTTATATCCAGAGCCAGAACAGCCAGGGGAAAAGTCATTTAATCATTCAGTAGAATTTATGTGCCTGACAGTGTGCTTGGATAGATGACATTCTCTCTCAAAAATTCCCATCCTGATGGATACAGGCTAACCACCGAGAGCAGTGTCTTTGAACCAAAAGGACAGATAAATTATCTATACACATATGTGGATGAGGCATCTGAGAGAGTTCAGTAACAATCTAAGCCAGCCACTGCTCTCTGGGGTCTTACAATCTAATGGGAGAGACAGGCGGACATAAATTGTATACATACAGTTGCCCAGAGAGAACTTCAAGGAGGAGTATGTGATGCTTCCCCCACCCCCAAGACCACCCAGCATGGCTCTATATCAGCTCTCCCGAGTCACTTCTCCTGCTACTCCACCTCGCAACCTCCCTCCATCATCACTACTACGCCAACCCCCTCCCCCTTAAATTTGATGGGGCCCTTTGATTAGTTTCCTTTTTAGGGGCTGAGGGTTCAGCATTGTCTTGAAGCAGCATTGGCTAACGGATAGTGCACAGGCCTGGTTGTCAGAAGGACCTGGGTGCTAATTCCAGCTCTGCCACTTGTCTGCTTGTATGAACTTGTGCAAGTCTCTTCATTTCTCTGTGCCTCAGTTACCTCCTCTGGAAAATGGGGGTTAAGACTGTGAGCTCCATGTGGGACAGGGACTGTGTCCATCTTGATTTGCTCGTAGCTACTGCAGCACTTAATAATAATGTTGGTATTTGTTAAGCGCTTACTATGTGCAGAGCACTGTTCTAAGCGCTGGGGTAGACACAGGGGAATCAGGTTGTCCCACGTGGGGCTCACAGTCTTAATCCCCATTTTACAGATGAGGGAACTGAGGCACAGAGAAGTTAAGTGACTTGCCCACAGTCACACAGCTGACAAGTGGCAGAGCTGGGATTCGAACTCATGAGCCCTGACTCCAAAGCCCGTGCTCTTTCCACTGTGCCACGCTGCTTCTCTTCTCACACTGCTACAGTGCCTGGCACGGAATAGATGCTAAAAAAAACCCACAACACAAAAAATGAAATTTAAAAAAAATCCCAGCTCCATCACTTGCCTGGGGTGTGACCTTCAGCAAGTCACTTCACTTCTCTGTGCCTCAGTTTCCTCCTTTGTAAAATGGGGATTAAAGTTCTTCCTCTCCCTTAGACTATAAATCCCATGTGGGACAGGGACTGTGTCTGACCTAATTATCCTGTATCTACCACAGTGTTTCATTCAAAGCTTGGCACAAAGTAAGCACTTAAATGCCAAACTTATTAATTTTACAATCCAATATATTTCATGTTGAGCAGAGATCAAGTCTCTAAAAAATGAGGCAGGATTCTGATGGAAATCTCATTCTTATCTGTTATTATTAAAATGTGCTTTGTATCAGTGATCACACAAGGCCAGGAATTAGAAAACTAAAATATTTGATTTGTTCATCCATTTCACTAAAAAGTAAAAGTGCATGGAGTGAGGAAGTAAGGTCAGAGAAGGTATTTAGGAAGAAGTCAAAGCAAGATAGCACTTTCACATCTGAGGCAGAGCACTGCATAGACCAGCCTGGGCATGTGAGTTCCATAAATTCTCAACCTGAAGTTCCAGGTCAGATTGGCACCAAGCTAAATGTGGTTTGGTTTATATGGACTTTTGCAATTCAAAGAGGGAATGTTGAGAAGGGAAGAAAAATAACATTAACTAAGCATGACCTGACAGAAGAAGGGCCGAGTACAGAAATAATCAGAACAGCCTAATGAGGCAAAAAGGAGGAAGCCAAAGAAATTCAGCAATCTGGGCCAGAGTGGCCACTAATGGGTGTCACCGATACCAGAGCAGGAGATGTTTGCGACGGCACCAGTGTCACACCAGGCATGTCAGCGAACACCCAAACCTGGCCAGTTTGTCCCAGGAGACCCTAAACTCCCCCACTTACTCCAGACCCAGAGATTTCCCCTCCTAAGTCCCTCTCTAACTCTAAAGACACCATTTCCCAGCTGTGAAGCTTGGCAGGGTACGTAATGCGGGTCAGGGAGGCGATTTGCATAAGAGGCACTTGTTTGGATTAGGAATGAGCTGGGCATCCTATCAAATCTACAGCCCTAGGAGAGGGGTTGAATCTTTCATTCATTCATTCAATCATATTTATTGAGTGCTTACTGTGTGCAGAGCACTGTACTAAGCTCTTGGGAAAGTTTAATACAACAGTAACCAGTGAACTTCCCAGCCCACAGCAAGATGACAGGCTGGGGGGGAGGCACAGAGACAGACATCAATATAAATAGATAAAATGACAGGTATGTACATAAGTGCTTTGGGGCTGGGGTGGGGGAGAAGAGCAAAGGGATAAATAAAATGACAGAAATGCAAATAGGTGCTTTGGGGCTGGGAGAGGAGAAGAACAAAGGGATAAATAAAATGACAGATATGTACATAACTTCTTTGGGGCTTGGGGGTGAGGAGGAGAACATGGTTCCATGTCCCCTATGATTGACATATGCCAGTCACATGATACAATCTGATGTCAGCCTGGCACCTGTCCCCCGTCCCCTCCGATGATTCGTGAAGGGGTGAGGCCCTACGGGACCCAGCTGAAAACCCAGATTGTCTAACATAAATACTGAGCACACTAACCTGAGTTGCAGGATGGAGGGTGGATTATGTATTTCCACTCCTTTCTATGTCACCCTGACTTGCTCCCTTTACTCATCCCCCCCTCCCAGCCCCACAGCATTTATGTACATATCTATCATTTTATTTACTGATATTAATGTCTGTCTTCCCCTCTAGCTTGTTGTGAGCAGGGAATATGTCTCTTATATTGTACCCTCCCAAGCACTCAGCATGGTGGTCTGCACACCGTAAGTGCTCAATAAATGCGATTAACTGACTGCAAGTCAAAAAGAAAACAGAAGTTCAAGCAGGCAGTTACTGTTACTGTTTAGCAGTCCCAATATTTATTCAGTGTGCAGAACCTTGTACCTTGTTTAGAGGTGATTCGATGAAGAAAAAAAATAAAATAAAAATAGGGTCCCCTGCCCCTAAGGCTCTCCCACTCTAAATGGCACATAAAAGAACAAATATAAACCAAAGCAAGGACAACGGGCTAAATTTCTACAGTTTTAAAAATACCAACAGCTTAATCTGCAGGTTGATCAAGATTGGGAGGTGGTAGTCTTTTGGTGCCTCTCCAGGTCAGGGCAAATAATCTTCAGTAAGAAGCAGTGTGGCCTAGTGGATAGAGCATAGGCCTGGGAGTGAGAAGGACCTGGGTCCTCATCCTGGCTCCACTGCTTGTCTTCTATGTGCCCTTGGGCAAGTCACGTAAGATCTCCGTGACTCAGTTTTCTCATCTGAAAAATGGGGATTGAGACTGGGAGCCCCATGAAAGATGGGGACTGTCTCCAACCCGACAACCTTATATCTACCCTAGCACTTACTACTGTGCCTGACATACAGTAAGCACTTAATACCGTAAAAAAACAAGAATTGCCACAACCTTCCCAACACTCTAAATGTGCAAAGGTGGCTTGTATCTGCTCCTGCATGTAATGGGACTTGTCAGTTGCTGAGAAAGGTAAAAAACTATAACTTAAGTTTCCCCATAATGGTGTGTCTGCCTTAGCTAATTCTTTATTGTCAAGAGTTATTGAAGGAAAAAAAGGTTTCATGTAGTCTTATGTGAAATGCACACCTATAGCAGATTGATATAAATCAGCTTGGCTCAGTGGAAAGAGCACGGGCTTTGGAGTCAGAGGTCATGAGTTCGAATCCCAGCTCTGCCACTTGTCAGCTGTGTGACTGTGGGCAAGTCACTTAACTTCTCTGGGCCTCAGTTCCCTCATCTGTAAAATGGAGATGAAGACTGTGAGCCCCACGTGGGACAACCTGATTTCCCTGTGTCTACCCCAGTGCTTAGAACAGTGCTCTGCACATAGTAAGCGCTTAACAAATACCAACATTATTAAATCACAACCAGTAAAAAAATTTAACCTGAGAACAGGTGGTAGCTAAAAAAGTGTGTGATTTTTCTAATTTAATTGCTAAGTTCCTAGAAGTCATATCAAGGTCCTAAGCTAATGGTTTTCATATTTTTGCCCCTCCAGCCAGGTCACTCATAAAGGAAAAAATATAGTGTGAGGGAAAGAGGGGCAAAAAAGAGAGAGATGAGACAGAGAGAGAGAAAAGGGAGAGAGGGAGAAAGAGGTCAGGGGGTGGGGGGAGAAACATGGAACAGACTTGAAAAAGCTCCTGAGTTTCATGAGAGAGTTCAGGGCCAGAGACAGGATAGGCTGAAGGCTAGAAGAGTATCTATGCACCAGAGAAAAGTATCTTGCCCATTGGAAAAAATAACACTTAAAATGGCTTCCTATCATAGGTATGAGAGATTTGAAAACATTTAGCTCTCTTGTAACTAGGACACTCTGCAAATATCCTCAGTAACTTCTGGGTCAAATCAATCCAATTTTTAAAATTTTTCATAATTGAAGAGCCAAGTAAAGCCCTAGATTCTCTTACTTTCTCTGCAGTTAAAAATACACTTTCCCTTTTCCAGGCAAATACGCACTCAAATTGGGGAAGCAGCATGGGCACGGAGATTGGTGAAGAGGTCATCTGATCAATATGAAAGTCTGCGAGATTTTCTATAAGGGAGGTAGGCTTAGAAAATGCAATACCATTAATCCTTGTGAAATCTGAAACCACTTTACATGGGAAGCAGCATGTCCCAGTTCTAATCCTGGCTCAGCCACATGTCCGCTATGACCTTGGACAGGTAACTTGACTTCCCTGGGCCTCAGTTCCCTATCTGTAAAATGGGGATTGAGACTGTGAGCCCCACGTGGGATGGGGGCTGTGTCCGACCCGATTCGCTTATATTCACCCCAGCGCTTATTACAGAGCCGGCCACATAGTAAGCGCTTAACAAATACCACAATTATCATTATTAGTAATCACTTAACAAGTACAATTAAAAAAATGATTTGGATTCATAGGAGGAAACTTAGAGGCCATTTTAAAATTCCTTAAGAATAAAATGTCTCTAACTTTTCTTATTCCTAAGAACAAAACAGATCAAAAATTGTACTGGTGGGTCAGATATATGATCTGATATTATTTCTAATAAATATGATCCCAAATTGATTTCCACAATTTATTTATGTTAATGTTCGTGTCTCCCTCTAGACATTATGCTTGTGTTTTTTTAATGGTATTTGTTCATAGCTTATTAGGATGCTGGGCATTGTTTTAAGCACTGGAGTAGATACAAGCTTGGACACAGTCCATGTCCCACATTGGGCTCACAGTCTTAAAATCCCCATTTTTCAGATGAGGGAACTGAGGCACAGAGAAGTGAAGTGACTCATCCATGGTCACACAGAGGACAAGTGGCAGAACCGGGGTTAGAACCCAGGTCGTTCTGACTCTGTCCCATACATCACAGTGCTCCTTTCTGTTCCTTGCTGTGAGCGGGGAATGTGTCTACCAACTCTGGTGTATTGCACTCTCCCCAGCACTTAGTACAGTGCTCTGCACACAGTAAGCACTCAATGTATCAGACTGACTGATAGAAGAGTGCTTAGCATGTAAGTGCTTAAATACTACTATTATTACTAATTATTATTACTATTATTATTACTAATAACCTAAATTGTTTATGCTTATCTTATGGAAAAAAATGCTTCAATCTATTGCAGACAATAAGAGAAAAAGAATGACAGTGAGGCCAATCAATAGCTAACTGGAGCACTGAGACAACTTTTCCCCAAAGAGGATGTTGCCAAAAAGTCCTCCTCCTCAAAATGTTCTCTTTTTCCCCAAATGACGCAGTTGATTCTAAACAGTTATGAAACAGGCCCTTCGATTCCACTCCTCTGTATTTTGGGAATGCTCACAGGTTCTGGTGAACAATGGCTTCTAAAATGGCTCAACGGTTGACTCCTTCACCAAAACATCATACTCATCAGAGCTTTTCTGGGTGTGGGTTTTGACAAAGATATCAACATGCACAGGAAACGCTTAACATAAAAACAACAAACATCCGCCTACGGAACTTCTGTCCTTGGCCAAAAAAGCAACACAGCATCACTAGATAGAAACAGGTTCATCTGCCATTGTGTGCTGATTATGGGTTGGTAAAAATCTTCTCTCCCAGATTGCTACAAATGATAAAACCTCTATGAGTTTCAATTTCCCAAGATTTGATGCCTCTTTGCCTCCTAATATCCTCTATTACATTCAAGAAAAATGTAGCGTCATCAAATAATTTGTTCAGTTCTATCTAAATTTTGTAGGAAAAAGATCTAAGTTGTTTCTTATCAACTAGCAGTCCCTAAGTTTCCTTATTCGGGTCCTCTTCCCTTAAAATAAAGTATACTAGAAATAGTCCTGTTTTCCTTCAATTGCTAAAAATCTTCTCTCAGTCTATATAGAATCTGCTCTTCTGATTAGTAAAAATCAACTTATTTAATGAAATTTGGAACTGCTGAAACTGGAGACATTCTTTTATTTATAAATAGTCAGTTTTCTATAATACATTAGTTTTATTAAAGAACCTTGTGTTAATGGGGAAAAATTCTGTTTTAGTACATGTCAAATTATGATAGTAACAGAACCATGTTCGGCACATAGTAAGATCTTAACAAATACCAACATCATCATCATTATTATTATTATTATCTAAGTTGCCTCTTACCTTCCTACCTCACAGTAAGAAAAGGGCAGATGAAAAAAATCCTCCATCTTAGAAACATGGAGATGATATACTCCTAATGACCATTATAAATGCCAATACTGTAGACTACATAGATGTATCAACCGAATAATAATTAATAATTATGGTAATTGTTAAGCACTAACCATGTGTCAGAAACTGTACTAAGTGCTGAGATAGATAAAACCAATTCAGTTGGACACAGTCCCTGCCCCACATCAGGCTCACATTCTCCTTCCCCATTTTACATATGAGGTAATTGAGGCATAGAGAAGTGAAGTGACTTGCCCAAGGTCACAGAGCAGAAAAATGATGGAGCCAGGAATAGAACCTATGATATTCTGATTCCCAGGCCCATGCTCTATCCACTATACCATGCTTCTCCCTATTATTATGGTATTTGTTAAGCGCTTACTATGTTCCAGGCACTATACTAAAGGCTGGGGAAGAAACAACCAAATCGGGTTGGACACAGTCCCTGTCCCACGTGGAGCTCACCATCTCAATCCCAATTTTAAAGATGAGGGAATTGAGGCACAGAGAAGTGAAGGGACTTGCCCAAGGTCACACAACAGACAAGTGCTGGATCTGGGATTAGAACTTGTCCTTCTGACTCCCAAGCCTGTGCTCTTTGCACTATGCTGTGTTAAATAGTAAATAATAATCTTGGCAAGAAACCTGGGAAGCAAGCCTCTCTGACAGTTTTGTTACTTGCAGGAGTGGAGGGGACATAAGCAGGAGCAAGAAAGACAGAGATAAAATCAGAAGTAAATGGAGGACTGATGACTTTCCATTCTTAAGTAACAAGTTTTATCCAGGATCATCTTGCTTTCGATGCAAGACAATGTAACCCCTTGGAAAATACAGTGTTTTAAGTACTTTAACGCATCTGAAATTAAATAAACTCTATCCCAATACCCACTTATAACAGAAACTTAACTTCCGGTGCATCTGAAATGCTTAAATTTAGGCTAGTACCAGCAAAATAGGTGTGTATTTTTTAATGATATTTGTTAAATGCTTACTCTGCCAGGAACTGAACTAAGCTATGGGGTCGATACAAGCTAATTAGGTTGGACACAGTCCATTTCCCACATGGAGTTTACAGTTTTAATCTCCATTTTATGTATGAGATAACTGAGGCACAGAGAAGTTTAATGTCTTGCCCCTGGTCACACAGCACAAGAGCGGCAGAGATGGGATTACAACCCTGGTCATTCTGACTCCCAGGCCCATGCTCTATCCAACAGGCAACATTGCTTCCTTTTTTTTTTTAGTTCGACTCAAAACTCAAGGTTTTAGTTCAACTCCGGAAAACAAAATATGGAAAGAACATATCTACAGAACTAAAACAAAGCACACACAAGAAATACACAGTTAATCCATTCTTGTTCTAAAAATGTTAACACCCTACTATTCTCTAAAGAACAAATATAATGCTTAGTTTTAACTCTAAGGCTGTGTCTACACATGACCAACAATAAAGTGCTCCTTTAGAAGCATTTTATTATGGAGGAACTAAGCCTGGTATGTTTCCTGGCCCACTTCTCTTCACAAGCACATTAGCTATCTTCACAGACAGAATAAAGTGAACTAATTCAGTTAAGAAAGGCTACTGCAAGGAATGAGATCTAGCTAGCAAGCCAAGAGTGCCAGCCACCACAGAGATATCTCTGAATACAGTTTAAAATTCTGGTTATATTATTAATTTGCAAAAGTTTACAAATTAAATCAGTCTATGGCTAGATTAAGTGACCTGTCTGTTCTATCTATTTGCGTGTCTGATGCCTTCTCTCAATACTCTGTTTTCACCGGACTACATGCAAATACAATAAATAGAATTAAGAGGAGAGTGCCCAGTCAACCTTAATATTCACCCCTCACTAACAATTAGACAAGTGTTCCTTGATTCCTGTCCTTAATTAATGTTGACATGTAAAAGCAGCTGGGGTATAACAATTTCCCACATGCTTTCCCTCACCCACCAGTGCAAGATAAAATAGAAGGGAAACATAATTATAGAAAACAATCTGTAATATTTCCCGCATGCTTTTCCTCACCCACCAATACAAGATAAAATAGAAGGGAAACAAAATTACAGAAAACAATCTGTAATATTAAGTTAACCAAAAACCTGAATTGAAATCTTATTTTCAATTAGTAAGATATATATCTTACCTCCGATTCTGTACATTGTGAATACTCCAGTTTACCTGTAAAAAAAAGAAAAAGAAAAGAACACTTTCAGGATTTTCGTTTATTGACTATCAGAACATCAACTGCACTGCAACTAGGTAAATGTCACTGTTATTTATATGTAATAACCACTTCTTAGAATCCACTGTGAGCCAAATGCTAAACTGACAAAAGATTAGGAATTGTTAAATTCAATAAATCAGTAAGAGAAATATAAATGCAAAGAATATGGTAAACTAAAATTTACTCAAATAGAAATTATTCTACTCGTGATTATAACATTAAAAATCAAACTCAGATAAAAATCAAATAATAATAATAATGTTGGTATTTAAGTGACTAACTTTTAAAGTGACTACTGAGTCTTTGGGAATTAATATAGATATATGGGTCTTCAATAAATTTCAGTAAGTGGATAATTTACTTCATATAGCCTAAATTTGATCATGGAATTTTCCTTTGTTTTTTACAGTGCATGGTAAAAATAAAAATAAGGAGCCAAACATCCATCCACTTAAAGATATTAGACAACTAAACAGTATTCTTCACCATTGCCTTTTCTCCAATCCTGTGACTTAGTGAAACTAACAACTTCACATGTGCATTTCTAGCAACTTGGAAAATTGTGGTTTCACTTTTAAAGGAATAATTAACAATTGTTCTAGGAAGAATATGACATATTAAGCCACTCCTGAAAAATACACCTCCTAAATAATAAGGCTTATATTAAGCCATTATTAAAAAATACACTTCCTATATCACAACTAAATTTTTACTTGGAAGTCATTCTTTTTTCCATAACACTGCACCATGCGGTGTTCAAAAACACTATTATTATTACTACTGCTATTAATAGTATCTTTTTCATCTATCACTGGAGGCAGTAAAGCACATTAAACCACCATATTCAAAGTTAGAAAGATCCTCTGGTTATATTTCATTCATTTTTATAAAGACAGACTACTCCCCCCCATTTAAATTTCCATGCTTAGTTTAAAAATTTAATTTATTGCAGGTGTCAGATTATAATTAAATACTAAAAACAGCTTGTGAGGTCTTAGATTAAAACCACCACGCAGGACAACTCTCAAAATGTCACATTCCAGGTTGAATCTTCGAAGGGGCGAGGAATGTTTTTCTCCCAAACAGCGTCACGCTCTGTATGCCTCCCTCCTACATAATTTTCTCCCAACCTACCCTCCCCTGGCCCACACTACCTACTGACAAAACTCCTACGAGCCCTGGCACTTCCAAGGGAAGGTTTGAGGAGGGGAGCCGGAGAAAGTGGGAGAGAGAACAGAGCCAGGAGGCTGCACAGGAAAAACCGGTAGGCAGAGTCTGGCAAGGCATTTTCTGCCTCTAGCAACATTTCATAGCATCAAATTCAGGCCTAGGCCATGTCAAAACCTAACTCTAACCTTGTCTTAGCCTCTTCTTATTTCACATCCCAGCCCCTACCAAAACCACAAGAGCTATTTACGAAGCGTCACACAGAATTAGTAAGCAAGAACCCTGCCCTCGAGGAGTTAACGATTTAGAAAGCGGAGCGGACCTTAAAATAAAATTACAGAGAGAAAAGGAACATGGGATATAATAATTACGGTACAGGTTAGGTAGATACTATGTGCCTGGCACTGTATTAAGTGCTGGGGTGGGTACAAGCAAATTGGGTTGGAAACAGTCCCTGACCCACAAGGGACTCACAGTTCCAATCCCCATTTTACAGATGAGGTAATTAAGGTCCAAAAAAGTATGTATATGATATGTACATACATGGATAGAAGCAGCATGGCTCAGTGGAAAGAGCCCGGGTTTAAGAGTCAGAGGTCATGGGTTCTAATCCCAGCTCCGCCACCGGTCAGCTGTGTGACTTTGGGCAACACTTCACTTCTCGGTGCCTCAGTGACCTCATCTGGAAAATGGGGATTAAAAGTGTGAGCCCCACATGGAACAACCTGATTACCCTGTATCTACCCGAGCGCTTAGAACAGTGCTCAGCACCTAGTAAGCGCTTAACAAATACCAACATTATTTTAAGTAACAGGATGTGTAAGATATGTACAAAACTGCTTTAGGAAGTTGTGACTCTACAATGTTTGGGTGGTACAGAGGTGCTTCAATGGCAGTGGAGAGGGTTTAAGCTGAGGAGACAACAAATTAACCAGGGAAGGCCTCTTGGAGGAGATGGGATTTCAGAAGAGCCTTGGAGATTGGGAGAATAGTAATGATAGTAGTAGAATGTATTAAGCACTTACTGCATGTAGAACACTGTACTAAACACTGGGAGAAAATATACAGGTGGAAATTAAACACGGTCCCTGTCCCTCATAGAGGAGAAATGTGGCCTGTGGGGTTTTCAGGGGGGAGTTTCTGGCAGAGGGGAGGGCATGAGCAAAAAATCAGTGGCAGGAAAGACAAGAATGAAGCTCATGGAGTAAATAAACTTGAAAAGGGGGGGGGAGGGAGAGAGAGAGAGTGGCTGAGTGCTATAAAACCAATTGATCGATGGTTTCTAGCTAATGAGGATGAATGGGTAACCACTGAAGGATTCTGAGGCATGGGGAGATGAGTGCTGAGCACTACTTGAAAAATGATCCATGGAGTGGAGTATCTGGACTGAAGAGGGGACATGCTAGAGGTAGGGAGACTAGTGAAGAAGCTGGTTTAGTAGTCAAGTTAGGACCTGACAAGTACCTGGACCACCATAATAGCCACCTGGATTGAGAGGATGGGCCGGGACCTGAAGATGTTACAGATTTTATATCACAGTCCAGTTTTAACCTGGTCTGTCCCCGAACCAGTTAAGATATGGCACCCGATCTCTTTACGTCTAATACTTTTCTTTTAAGCATCCAGCCTATCCTCTGCCTTGCTTCTCTATTTGTTGCCGAACTGTACTTTCCAACCGCTTAGTACAGTGCTCTGCACACAGTAAGCACTCAATAAATACGACTGAATGAATGAACGAATGCCTCCTGCTACCAAGTTACGTAACTCAGAAATGGGACTTGGGAGGGGAAAAATATCTAATCCTGACTGCCGCACATCTGCTGTGTGGACCCTGGGCAAGTCACTTGGCCTCAGATACATTAACTGTAAAATGGGGGTTAAGAGTGTGAGCCCCATGTGGGACAGGGACTGGGTCCAACCTGATTAACTTGTATCTCTCCCAATGTTTAGAACAGTGCTTGGCACAGAGTAAGCACTTTACAAGTACCAGCATTGTAATTATTATTATTTTTTAATAATGCAATGGTTCTGGAGGTATGGGGGGAGTGATAGGGTGCTCCCTTGAAGGAACACTCTGGATATGAGTGGCTTCAAATGGATTTCCACAAAACAGTGCATATGATGTCATTACACTATGCTGTGTTGTCCAGCATAACCCTCATGTGACCCCCATGGGTCATCATTAACCTCCCCTTTCTATTCACTTCACAGAAAACCCTAGTGGTTCCCAAGTCAAAAATCTTCACCACTAATGACTTACCCCATCCAGTATTACCCTACTTCTCTTCTAAGCAGGGCTCAACAAATAATTGACAGAAATTAAATCCTTAACATTAGATACTTTTGAAATTTCCCTTTCATTGTATCTTGATAAGTTCTTCAAAAGAATGTCTAGTCAATTATCTGTAAAGCGATGGATTTAAATGGAAATACAGTGCCCTTTATGTATTAGGGGCTTTTTAATCATTAAAGAAGCTTGTTAATGTTCAACTATTCAACCAGGTGAATGAAATGCCATTTCACATAATGGCTAAATTTCTCCACTTGAATATTTTACGGGTTTATTTTACGGGGTTTTTTTCCCGAGGAAAAAGAACTGCTTCAAAACAGTCACTCTTGCTGTACCAAGAGTATGCATGTATGTATTTTTTTCATAACAAATTTCAGGAACAAAAATATTCGGACAAAATGGCTACCCCATCCATTACAAAAGTCGAAGTTCCATGACAGCTACTCTACAGTATGAATTTTTAAAAAAAACCTTCAAGCACTCTTAGTCCAAAAAGACAAATTAGTGGTGTTAAATCTTTCAGACATGAAAATTGGTTTATCTTGAAGTTTGGAGATCCAAAGTTTGGGTGGGGAAAGCCAAAAACAAGTGAGATTAACAAATGAAAATTTTAACCTTAACGTCAGGAAAATTCTTCTCACTGCTCAATTGAAACAAAGCAGTTAAGAAGAAACTAATCTCATGGACCTCAGGTCAACTTTCCTTGCTGCTACTCTCTTGACCTCCTACTGGTCACAAATGCTACTTTGCTTACACTCAAAGCTAACTCTGGCCTATGTCATAATTGGTCAGCATAGATTTCCCCATTTATAGTAGTCATAGTCTCTGAATTTGTCCTTGTTTTTGTAACCTATTTTACTTGCAAAATTCTCAACTACAGTCTGCTCTCTTCAAACGTGTTTTCACAGCGCATTTTGGAAAGAACATGACGGAAGAATTAGAGATAGTTCTTCTAACAATGCACATCTGTGTGCATAGAACCCTATATGATATGGCAGAAGAAACAGATACGTGCACGTGACGGAAATGACTGTAAGCTATTTTTTTTAAGACTTTTTATGAGCATGCCATCACATTGCAGGATGTATGTATGTCAGCACCTTGCTTCCACAACATAGCTAACATGGGCATGAACTTGCTGTAGAGCAAAGACTTCACCATGCTTTATGGGTTAAGAATCCCAGATTCTATTCCCAGTCACTAAATTCCTCTGTGATGCCATTTCCCCATTCATAAAATGGAAATAATAATACTAGTCATCCACTTGTGTCAACGGTTAACAAGATAATGACTAATGGTTGCATTCTTGGAAGAAGATGATCCATAGACAATTGTATATACTTAGAAAGAGATACACATCTCTCTCTTTAGTCTCTCCCTCTCACACACACACAAATCCACCCACACCCATAGATGTTTCATATTTTTGATTGGGCTAGTAGTAGTTGGTCCTTGTTGACCTGCTTTACATAACATTTTATTCAGGTTCTTCAGGACATCTTCAGGCAAGCAGGCAGCAGATCTGAACTGGAAGTCATGCTGAAGATGTCTTTTAAAGCTAGATAAAACACTGATCAAGACACTTAATAAGTAACAATCTACCTACACTTCCACCTTGAAATATAGAACTTCACCTATCGCTAGCCACAGAAACCTATTAAGAATACAGTGTATGTACATATGCGCACCATTATTTCCTCAGATATATTTTCTGAGAATTGGCTGTGACTGTTATTTGAAATAGCAACTTCTCAGTCTGCCTCACATTTAGACCACTGGAACCAGAAGAGAAGAATAAAATGTAGATTCTGGAGGCCTTGATGATGGAAGAATAAAGAGAGTTGGGTGCAGTGCCTAGAAAGACTGTACTTTCTTAAAAGTTTGGGGTCAAGGGAATATTTGCTCCTACCAATAGGTCTTAGGGGAATTCATCACATCCTCCTTCCACTGCCACTCCCTGCCCCTTCCTTTCCCAGCACACAATCAACTGCAGGATTGGCATTCGCTTACAAGAAAGAGCCACTAAATTTTTCTGGGAATTTAGCCCTAAGGACGAACCTCATCACCACAGAGATCCCTAACTCGCAGAGATTCATAGATGACTAATTCCAGTCTATTACTTCCAAATATGATCATGAATTTCTTTACAAGAGGCAATACTACCAAATTGACTGGTGTAAACTACGTAAAGGTCGTTACTTGGGTTCCACATGATATGTCCACATGACCAGTCTGCCTCCAACTAACAGTACAAATCTTCCTTCCCACTGATTTTACTGAGCATTTCATGAGAGTCAGAATCATTTCAGGCTTTTCTGTTTTAATTTTCATTCATTCATTCAATCGAATTTATTGAGCGCTTACTGTGTGCAGAGCACGGTACAATTTTGTCTGCAGGGTGACCTTAGGCAAGTCACTTAATTCTCTATGCCTCTGTTACCTCACCTGTAAAATGGGGACTAATACTGTGAGCCCCATATGGGACATGGACTGTGTCCAACCTGACTAGCTTGTATCTTACCCCAGGGCTTAGTACAGTGCCTGACACATAGTAAGCACTTAAATACCATAAATAAATTTGGATTCAACGGCCATGTGAATTTCCAGAGGAGTGCCTCTAAAACACTAATCATATTTCACTAATACCTTTCTTCTCACTCACAATAATAAAACAGTATTCACCTTTTAAAGAATGTTTTATGCTTCCCAAGAGCTTTACAATCATGAGTCAACAACTCTTTGAAAAAAGCCCTGGGGTAGATACAAACTAATCAGGTTGGACACTGGCCATGTCCCACATTCATTCATTCAATCATATTTATTGAGTGCTTACTGGGTGAAGAACACTGTACTAAGCATTTGGGAAAGTACAATTCGGCAACAAAGAAAAACAGTCCCTGCCCATAACGAACTCACAGCCTGGGGGGAGGAGGGGAGACAAACATCAATAGAAATAAATGACATACATATATACATAAGTGTTGTGGGGTGGGAGAGGAAGGAAGAGCAAAGGGAGAGAGTCAGGGTGATGCAGAAGGGAGTGGGAGATGAGGAAAAATGGGAGTTAGTGTTGGAAGGCCTCTTGGAGGAGATATGTCTTCAGTAAGGCTGTGAAATTGGGGTGGGGGGGATTGTCTGGTGGATTTGAGGAGGGCGGGCATTCCAGGTCAGAGGTAGGACGTAGGCCAGGGGTCAGACAAGCGATCTCGCGAGACAAGCAAGATCAAGGCACAGTGAGAAGGTTAGCATCAGAGAAGTGAAGTGTGAGGGTTTGTCCCAAGGTGAACCCGGGGAACCCACCATCTCAAGGTCAAACACTATCTCATGACTGCCCAAGCCAGGAGCAACTCAGAAATGCGGATGGGATACCGCCCCCCACAACCAAAACCGCTAGATTGACAGCCCAAGCCGGGAATACAGGTGTCCTCGCCCCCATGCCAATCAAGTTAAGTATGGAGGAGGATATTGGAGGGAGGAGATTGGATAAACTGAGGCAGGAAGCTTTAATGGCCTAGGAGCACAGGTACTAAATACCTGTGGCCTCTGGCCTTCTGGGCAGCGGATTGAGACTTGCAGCAGCCGGTTGCAGGTGACCTCTGCCCAGAGTGTGAGATGCTCGCTCTGCCTGCACCAAGTGAGGAGCCGTGGGAAGGGTGAGTGTCCCGACTCGCTGAATGCTCATGGGGCTGGAAGCCAGGTGCTTTGCCACAGCTGGGTAACGCATAAATGGACTCCTCCATATTGGTAAGGGCTCATAGGTGGGAGCTAGCCAATTCTCCATGGGTGTGTAACACATAAGTGGATTTCCTCCAAAGTGGGAAGTGCTCGTGGGGTTGGAAGCCAGGTGCTTCACCACGGGTATGTAACGCATAAGATTCCTCCCAAATGGGCAGCACCCGTGGGTGGGAAGTAGCCGCCTCACCACGTGCAAACAAACCACAAGTGAATTCCTCCTCAGTGGAACCTGGATGTTCTGTCATGTGCGAGTAACACAAGTATATTCCTCCCTATAGGGAAGCTCTAATATCATTAAATAGTCATATTCCTCCCGGAAGGGAGGTTCACTTCGCCACACCCCAAATAATCAAATAATTCAATTTGCCTCATGGAATAAGTTTTGTCTAAAACTCAACCTTTCTGTCCCCAGTCTCTCTCTCTCTCTCTTTCACCACGTCGATTCCCGAACGAATCCATCTCCAGGCGACGGGTGACAATGTTGGGATGCAGAAGGAGAGAAGGGAGTTGAGGTAGGAGGAGGCAAGGTGATGGAGAGCTTAATCCCCATCTTGCAGGTGAGGGAACTGAGGCATAGGGAAGTTAAGTGACTTACCAAGGTCACACAACAGACAAATGACATAGCTAAATTAGAATCCAGGTCCTCTGACTTTGAGACCCATGTTCTATCCACTAGGCCACGTTGATTCTTCCTCTGTAATCTATAATGGCTACTACAAAACCATGAATCTAATTTGAGCCCTAATCACTTCACCTAGAATACTGGAAAAAAAACCAAAAATAAACCAACTTTGCTAATCTCCATTCCATTATTAATAATAACTGTGGTATTTCATTCACTCACTCATATTTACTGAGCACTTACTGTGTGCAGAGCACTGAACTAAGTGCTTGGAAAGTACAATTCGGCAACAAATTTGTTGAACGTTTCTTAGGCACCAAGCACTGGGATAGATACAATACAATTAGCCTCTCCATACTATACAGAATAGAAAGGCTCATCTCTCTCCAATGTCTCTCTCTCCCCACCTGATAATCCTGAAACTCCATGTTAGCATTTGGATCAGATTTTTAAAGTCTTGACTGAGGGCTTCATTGCTAAATAACTCCCTAGGGTTACCAATGACCATCCTCTTGCCAAAGACAATGGCCTCTACTTTATCCTTCTCGATCTCACCAACACTTTTTCCTGGAAACATTATCCAATCTTGGCTTCAGTGACATTTTTCTCTCCTGTTTCTTCTCTCTCTGGCCTGTCAATCTCACTCTCTTTCTCGGGCTCCTCCACTGCCTCCTACCCTCTAACCATGGGAGTCCCTCAAGGCTCAATTCTGAATTTAGTCCTATTCTCCAACTACATCCATTGGCGAACTTTTTTCCTTCTGTGACTTCAACCACCATCTCTACATAAATGATTTCCAAAATTTCTCTCTCCGGCCTGGCCTTTCTCCGTGTCCACAGTCTTGCATTTCCTCCTGCCTTCAGGACATCCCTACTTGGATGTCCAGCCAAGATCTCAAACTTAACATCTTCCAAACAGAACTCCTCATCTTCCACCCAAATCCTGTCCTCCTCCAGGTTTTCCTAGTTCAGTAATACTAATAATAATGGCATTTGTTGAGCATTTAACTATGTGCCAGGCACTGTACTAAGTGCTGGGGTGGATACAAGCAGATCGGGTTGGACACAGTCCTTGTCCTACGTGGGGCTCACAGTCTCAATCCCCATTTTACAGATGAGGGAACTGAGGTCCAGAGAAGTGAAGTGACTTGCCCAAGATCATATAGCAGACAAGTGGCAGAGCTGGGATTAGAACCCATGACCTTCTGACTCCCAGCCCTGTGTTCTTTCCACTACACCATGCTACTTCACTATCCTCCCTCTCAATCAATCAATGGTATTTATTGATACTCTGTAAATTTCCAAAGTGCCTCTAAAATGCTAACGATATTTCGCTAATATCTTTCTTGTCAGTCACAATACAAAAACAACATTTATCATTTAGAGGATGATTTGTTCTCAAGAATAATAAAAATAATAATAATGGTATTTGTTAAGTCCTTACTATGTACTGAGCACTGTTCTAAGTGCTGGGGTAGATACAAGGTCATCAAGTTGTCCCACGTGGGGCTCCCAGTCTTCATCCCCATTTTACAGATGAGGGAACTGAGGCCCAGAGAAGTGAAGTGACTTGCCCAAGGTCACACAGCTGACAAGTGGCAGAGCTGAGATTAGAACTCACAACCTCTGACTCCCAAGCCCGGGCTCTTTCCACTAAGCCACGCTGCTTCAACTGAATCAACTGAATAAACAGCCGTATTAATAAAGCTGTGATTCCTGCTTTCCCATTTGATAGATCATCTTGCCTAGGATTCTCCCAAGGTGCCAGCCAAGGAATCAGACAAGATAGGCCATCACTGATGAAGGTTTCGAGGTGAAGAACCACCTCATGGCATTCCAGGAGGTGTGCGAATTAAGCAGAAATTATTAAAGAAACAAAGTAATAATAATAATGAAGATGACGAGAGGAATAATAAGCATCGTAATTCTTAAGCACTACGTGCCAAGCACTGCAGTAGATACAAAATAATCAGGTTGGCCACAATCCCTGTCCCAGGTGGGGCTTATAGTCTACAGTGTGGCTCAATGGAAAGAGCATGGGCTTAGGAGTCAGAGGTCATGGGTTCTAGTCCCGGCTCTGCCACCTGTCAGCTCTGTGACTTTGGGCAAGTCACTTAACTTCTCGGTGGCTCAGTTACCTCATCTGGAAAATGGGGATTAAGACTGTGAGCCTCACGTGGGACAACCTGATGACCCTGTATCTACCTCAGCGCTTAGAACAGTGCTCGGCACATAGTAAGCGCTTAAATACCAACGTTATTATAGTCTAAGTAAGAGGGAGATCAGGTGTTTAATCCCCATTTTACAGGTGAGAAATGGGTGTTTAATCCCCATTTTACTGACTCCCAAGCCAGTGCTCTTTCCACTAGGCCACGCTCCTTCTCAAGGAAGCGAAAGCAGTGAAGACCGCAGTGGCTACCGAGCCAATTAAGAAGCAGCGTGGCTCAGTGGAAAGAGCACGGGCTTGGGAGCCAGCGGTCATGGGTTCGAATCCCAGCTCTGACACTTGTCAGCTGTGTGACTGTGGGCAAGTCACTTCACTTCTCTAGGGCTCAGTTCCCTCATCTGTAAAATGGGGATTAAGACTGCTGTGAGCCTCACGTGGGACAACCTCATTACCCTGTATCTACCCCAGCGCTTAGAACAGTGCTCGGCACATAGTAAGCACTTAACAAATACCAACATTATTAACTGTCTGCCAGGTCAAGGTGCTGCGGTATGGTATTGGCATTACGCTTCCGTCGCTTCGACCATAAATAGGTCGCTACATAAAAACCTATGCACGCACTTTGCGTTGGGCTATCCGCCTGTCTGCTGTGGCTCTCCAGGTCCCCCAAGGGAGAAAATGAGGCGAGAGAATGCAAGTGGTACTATGCAAAGCACTACCACTATAATCAATTCTTCGAGGCTGATTCTCAGCCCTGAAGTCTCAGGACTGAGACTTCTATAATCTTCTCAGTGGAAGACTCCATCATCACGCGTAGCTTATTTTACCCTTGAATTTTATATTCCTGTATTAGTTTCTAATTGTAAGCTTACCTATTTGGGGTTTTTTCCTGCTTTGTTACTTCCCACAGCATCTTATACTGAGTCTTGTATTCATCTGGCTCTCAATAAATCCTGATTTGACCATAGAAATTGATTTCCACTTCTCCTCGAGGTTCGTGAGGCTGAACTCTTAGCCCAGTTACTATGCTCAGTTTAGTTCACAGTTAATTAGAAACTGAACTGCCCAAAACGGCCCTGTTGGTTGGTTCCCCCTGGGGAAACCTTATGTGGAATGCTAGAGAAGTGTGACCTGACCAATCAATCAATTAATGGTACACATTGAGCACTCACTCTGTGCAGAGCACTCTACTAATAACAACTGTGCTACTTGATCTCCACTTATATGCCGAGCACTGTACTAAGCGCTGGGGCAGATACCAGATCATCAGGTCCCACGAAGGGCTGGCAATCTAAATAAGCGGGAGAACAGGTACTGAATACCCATTTTGCAGTTGAGGACACCAGAGAATTAAGTGACTTGCCCAGGGTCATACAAGAGGTAAGTGGCAGAGCCGACATTAGAACCCAGGTCCTCTGACTCCCAGGCCGGTGTTCTTCCTACCAGGCCACGCTGCTTCTCACAGAGCTTGGGAGAGTGCAATAGAGCTAGTTAGACCCTATCCCTGCCTCAGTCCCTTTATTCATTCTTTCAATCGTATTTATCGAGCACTTACTGTGGGCAGAGCACTGTACTAAGCACTGGAAAGTACGATTCAGCAACAAATGGAGACAATCCCTGCCCACAATGGGCTCAAAGTCTAGAAGCGGGGAGACAGGCATCGAAGCAAGTAAACAGATATCAATATAGATAGAATTATAGCTATAGACACATCATTAGTATAAATTAATAGAATTATAAATATGTACATCTATACACAAGTACTTTGGAGGGGAGGGAGGTAGAGCAAAGAGAGTGAGTCAGGGCGATGGGGGGGGGGGGGGAGCAGAAGAAAAGGGAGACAGTCTGGGAAAGCCCGCTGGAGGAGGGGAGCCTTCAGTAGGCTACTGCTTTCCTGCCACTTGGCAGCTGTGTGACCGTGGACAAGTCACTTAACTTCTCTGTGCCTCAGTTCCCTTATCTGTAAAATGGGGATTAACTGTGAGCCTCACGTGGGACAACCTGATTACCCTGTATCTACCCCAGCACTTAGAACAGTGCTCTGCACATAGTAAGCACTTAACAAATACCCCCATTATTATTATTATTACTGTTGGGGTGGGCTCACACATAACCTGATCCTTGCGTCCTTCTCCAACTGGGTGGAGATATTTCCTCAAAGATATCTATCGGTCAAGACCGATCTTATATTGGGAAACGTCAATAATCCCATGTTTAATTTGTAAAGAGCCTTGAAAACAGTTGTCACATATATAGCCATTAACGCCTAAGCCAGGTTCTACTTGTATAGAATGACTTTAAAATGTAAAGAAGGCGGAGTGGGGAGAAAAATCAACGGTTGCCCCCAAAATTTTTACCAAGGTAGATCATCGTGGCTCAGTGGAAAGAGCACGGGCTTGGGAGTCAGAAGTCATGGGTTCGAATCCCCACTTGGCAGCTATGTGACTGTGGGCAAGTCACTTCACGTCTCTGTGCCTCAGTGACCTCATCTGGAAAATGGGGATTAAGACTGTGAGCCTCACGTGGGACAATCTAATTACCCTGTCTCTACCCCAGTGCTTAGAACAGTGCTCTGCACATAGTAAGTGACTAACAAACACCAACATTATTATTATTATTATCATACCCCATAGCTTGCATCCTAGAGGTCACTGTCTGGGCCCAGGCTGAATGGGATGCTACAATAGGATTCCCGACCTAAGCTAGGAGTTGGATATGCCTTCATGGCTCAGTGGAAAGAGCCCGGGCTTGAGAGTCGGAGGTCATGGGTTTGAATTCTGGATCTGCCACTTGTCAGCTGTGTGACTGTGGGCCAGTCACTTAACTTCTCTGTGCCTCAATTACCTCATCTGTAAAATGGGGATTAAGACTGTGAGCCTCACGTGGGACAACCTGATTACCCTATAAATCTACCCCAGCACTTAGAACAGTGCTCTGCACATAGTAAGCACTTAACAAATACCAACATTATTATTATTATTCTGGTTGAGGACCACATCTAGGCCTGGATTGAGGACCAGAGTTTCCATCTGCACTCATCTACTCCTCTTCCAATGGAAACAATTTCTGAGCTGAGATCGTTGGCTGCCTTGAGGTTGTGGGAGCGGGGAAGAGGAGCTGAGTCTTAAAAAACCATCACGCCGCTCAGCTCTAGGAGTCAGATATAAAGTTTTGGTGAGCAGCAATCAGTCCACAGGCCCTATTTGTCTACTAAGCAGCGTGGCTTAGTGGAAAGAGCCCGGGCTTGGGAGTCAGAGGCCGTGGGTTCTAATCCCAGCTCTGCCACTTGTCTTCTGTGTGACCTTGGGTAAGTCACTTAACTTCTCTGTGCCTCAGTTACCTCATCTGTAAAATGGGGATTAAGACTGTAAATGGGGATTTCCCACGTGGGAAAACCTGATTACCTCGAATCTACCCCAGCACTTAGAACAGTGCTTGGCACATAGTAAGCGCTTGATAAATACCATCATCATTATCATTATTATTATTACGGCCAGAAGAGGTTCCACCTCTTCCACTGGCTCCTTCTGTTTCTTCACATGAGATTAAAATTCCTCACAATCAACTTCAAGGCTCGCCCCCATACCTATCTGCTCTCTTCTTCCATTATTCCCTCAAAGTGCTCCGCACATCGTAAGAGCTCAATAAATACGACTGATTGATTGGGAGGAAGTTCCAAGCAGATGGGAGGGTGTGAACAAGAGGTTGACAGGGAGAGAGACAAGATCGAGGCACAGCGAGCAGGTTGGCATTAGAGGGGCCAAGTGTGTGAACCGGCTTGTAGAGAGTGGGAAAGGAACATAGTGGATAGAGCACAGGCCTGGGAGTCAGAAGGTCATGAGCTCTAATCCTGGCTCTGCCACTTGTCTGCTGTGTGACCTTGGGCAAGTCACTTCTCTTCTCTGTGCCTCACAGAGAAAATGGGGACTGAGACTGTGAGCCCCATATGGGACAGGGACTGTGACCAACCCAACTTGCGTGTATTCACCCCTGCGCTTAGAACAGTACCTGGCACACAGTATGTGCTTAACAAATATCACAATTATTATTAATGAGGGGCGATAAATGATTGTCTTAAAACCAACAGTGAGGAACTTCTGCTTAGTGCAGAGATGGAAGGGCAGCCACTGAAGGTGTGGGGAGATGTGCAGGGGATGACTCTTGAGAAAAATATGAACAGCAGAGTGGAGTACAGACTTGGGGAGGGGGGACGAAGCTGGAGGCAGAAAGTTCAGTAAAGAAGCTGTTGCAGTAGCCAAAATGGGATAAGACAGGTACTTGAACCAGTGAGGTAGCAATTTGGATGGAGAGGAAGGGGCAGATTCTAAAAGATGTTGTGAAGATAGAATCAACAAGATTAGGTGACATACCGAACCGCCTGACAGTCGTCAGGGATAGTGGCAGTGGGAGAGTTGCGGGCTTGTGAGGCTATTCCCTACCATAGGGCCTAACACAGTACACCACACCAAGAGGGTGCTCAATAAATGCTCCTGATTAATAATAAGAGATTCTCTCTGTTTTCAGGCATGGTGACTTAACACCAATGAAGGTGGGTCGGTCAGTCCAACTTGTCTCCACATTCGATACAGGGAGGAAGAAACCAGAAGAGTCACTCTGGGGTGCCCCTCTCTGAGGGAAGTTCTTTTGGCAGTATTTGAAGCCGAGCCCATAGGAGGAAAGGATCGGGGCGGGGGGAGAGTGGGGGCAGGTTGTTGGAGAGGGAGACCCTCAGCTATCTTGGACCCATCTTGTTATCAAGAACCATTTGCCCTAAACATCACAGCCATGGTTACCAACCATCCATATGTTCCCGCTAAGAATAATAATGGCGTTCGTTAAGCGTTTATTATGTGGCAGGCAGTGCACCTGGCTCTTAGCTGTGCTGGAGCACTATGGCAGCCACTGCTGCTATGCCAAAAGAATAGAGAATTTTATAGAGAATCTGTAAAATGACATGCATCCACCAAAACATTTTATTACTCATAAACAGTGAAGTGAAGATGAGCCTCATTGTGTCTTTGCTCCAACGCTTGGGGAAGAAGCTGTGGCAGGCACAGCTTTGTGAATTTCTGGATGGTTGTCAACTCCGATCTAACACTCCCCATTCATCAGTCTACAATAGCCGCTCAAAACAATCAATACATTTCCTGACGGTGGACTCTCCCAAATGAGCTCCCATACTTAATTGTTTCACTACGCCTCTATGCATAATCTCTGCTATAGTCAAGAAAGCCTGCTTGCCATTTCCCCTCCAATTTTCCCTCCCACAGCCCAAACACATATATACAGCTCTGTCCCTGCTCCAGGCCCCTGCATAAGTCATTTCCTCCCTATCTGGAATGCCTTCCCTTCATCACACCCTAGCCTTTCCATCTTTCCAAACTTTAATTCAAAACAAAAAAGAAAAAAACACAACTCAGCTCCCTAGAGCTTTTCCAGATCCACAAAGTCCCATTCATTCTCTTTGATCATTCCAGTATTCCCTTGGTGTTTGTGGATATTTGTGAATAATTTTTTGATATAATTTATTTGTTTACGTGTTGTGCATTTGGTTTTATGTTTTAGAGAAGCAGCGTGGCTCAGTGGAAACAGCACGGGCTAGGAGTCAGAGGTCAACGGACCTAATCCCGGCTCAGCCACCTGTCAGCTGTGTGACTTGGGCAAGTCACTTAACTTCTCAGTTACCTCATCTGTAAAATGGGGATTAAGACTGTGAGCCTCACGTGGGACAAGCTGATTACCCTGTATCCACCTCAGCACTTAGAACAGTGCTCGGCACATAGTAAGCGCTTAAATACCAACATTATTATTACGTTTCATCCATGTTTGTCTATTTGTTTTGCCTCTCCTCCCTCACATTATCAACTCAAGAGCAGGAACCGTATATTTACTTTCCATTCCGCAGGACCTTTGAGGGTGCTCTGCAGACGGTCGCCTTCAAAATAATGTTAAAATGGCAAGGTGTCAATGAGTCGATGGTACTTACTGAGCACTTATGGTGCAGAGAGCTTTATACTAAGCACTAGGGAGAGTACAATACACAGAATTGGTGGACTGAATCTCTGTTCACAAGAAGCTTGTCTAGTTGTGGAGACAGAGGTTTAAATAAGGTAAAGAGAGGGTAAAGTGAATACTGCTTCCATCCGGTTTCTAAAATTTAACTTGCCATTTTGCTTGTAGTAGTTTCATGGGAGAACAAAGAGGCAGAGAAAAAACGTGGACCAGAGTAAACTGCACAAAACAGGCCCTTCAAATTCTATTGAAGAAGCTGATGATGATGATCGTCCTGACTGTAATGAAGAGTCAGGGAGAATGGATTGAGCTTATTTAGAAACTCCCTTAAAGGTCACAAGGATACACATTTCCAAAGGTTCCCATTATTTGCATGAATGAGTCAGTTTCCTTAACTATAAAGAGGGGGGGAAAGGTACTTTGGTTTGGAAAGGACATTTTTTAATCAATTTTGGAAAGATGTTTATCTAAAAATATAGACTGATAAAAATATCTCAACTTGAGCGTTGTAAATGCGAGAGTAAAAAGAAAATAGGAAATATGATGTCACAGGACACAACATGCAGATCCAACTAAGAAACATGCCTGGCCAATGGGTGGGATCCCAGGGTGGAGGAAATAAAAACGCGCTGAGCGGAGGGTTTTTAATCGTTAAAGATGCTGTGCTGCAGCGTTGCTGAAGCATGTGGGTAAACTCCCTTTTGTCAGAGTGGGGGTGGCTTGAGAGCCAAGATGGGTCTCATCCTCCCGCTTGCCACTACAGGGGTGAGGTCCCATCCCCTGCAAGAGCAGAAGACAGGCAAAAGCTCTACCTTCCCCTGGTGAAATGTCTGAAAGGTTGGCCCGGTCTGGACCAGGAGCAGCCCGGCCTGATGTCAGGAGAAGAGAGAGGATGATCTATTCCCTCCTTGCAGTAATTAACTACTTTTTTTCCATTAAAATTGCTTTCCAAATGCTGAATTTTGCTTATTATTCCAAAATACTGGCTGACTTTTCTTTGTGGATCTGTTGTCTCCCCTTTAGATTGAAGGGCCAGGAACCAGAACCATGTCTTAATCAAAGTCCAAGTCATCTCCCTAGTGCTTAGTTTGGTCCTTTATGTAGGGCAAATGTTTAATAAATGATTATACCTCCCTATGGATTTAATTTCATAACTTACTGTCCTTAGAATAAACTTAAAAGAAATTAGGCACTCGACTTGTTTGAAAAACTGAGGCACGCTTCAGATTATTAAATCGGAGGAGGTTCCTCTTATTATGTCCCCACCCAGAATTTCTTAACTCTTTTAAGATTTTCTTTTAAAATTCCAGTTCATTTTTAAATGAAGTACTATACCAAATTATATGCAATTCAATGTGTCTCTCGACATCTCCATGGTTCCTCCTTACATGGCCTATAGAGGTCTTCTTCCATTTTCTTTCTTTTAATGATATTGTCTGTCCAAAGAAAATCTTAATTAGCTTTTAATTCACTTGACCCTATTATCTAATTAATTAATTAATGTTGGTATTTGTTAAGCGCTTACTATGTGCCGAGCACTGTTCTAAGCGCTGGGGTAGACATAGGGGAATCAGGTTGTCCCACGTGGGGCTCACAGTCTTAATCCCCATTTTACAGATGAGGGAACTGAGGCACAGAGAAGTTAAGTGACTTGCCCAGAGTCACACAGCCGACAAGTGGCAGAGCTGGGATTCGAACTCATGAGCCCTGACTCCAAAGCCCATGCTCTTTCCACTGAGCCACGCTGCTTCTCCACGCTGCTATCTCAAGTTTTACAGCAACTATAAGACAAGATATTCAAGATAAGGAAGCAAGATCTAGCTCTAAAAACCCAGATTTTACTCTACTCTGATTGAGCGCTGTCCAAATCGAGGGTCTTTGGCCACATCTAGTGGGGTTTTCCGGTGGCTCATAAACAGTACAGACCACGCCCCAAACAACAGCACAGTCCAGCACCTAATTTTAGGACTACCTAGGGGAAAAAATATCTAATACCTTTTTTTGGTTATTAGTCATGTCGGCATTGCCTAGTGGAAAGAGTCAGGCTTGGGAGTCGGAGGACCTGGGTTCTAATCCCAGCTCCACCGCTTGCCTCCTGGGTGACCTTGGGCAAATTACTTAACTTCCCTGTGCCTCAGTACCCTAACCTGTAAAATGGGGTTTAAATTCCTGTTCTCCCTCCTACTTAGCCTGTGAGCCGCAAGTGAGAGGGGGACTGTGCCCAACCTGATTATCCTGCATCTACTCCAGGCCATGGTACAGTGCTAGCCACAGAGTAAGCGCTTAAATATCACAATTCGCAAAACCTTCATTTCCAGGGAGCCAGCTCTGTCTACCAACTCTATTGTACTGTACTCTCCCAAGTTCTTAGTACAGAGCTCTGCACTCAGAAAATGCTCAATAAATACCACTCCTTGACTGATTAGGATTAGTGTTCAAAAGTGCAGGGAGCTCAAAATGTCAGCCCTGAGCTGCCAAAGAACAAGAGAAATTGAAAAGAGAAGAAAATTTGATCAGTGTCCCTCTTCCTAATGAATAACACATATTCTGACCTCATCCTTCCAATTTTGACAAGGTAATTCAAGGCCAAAGCTAAAGCTATCTCCACTATCTGTTAAGGTAGGCTACTTGGAAAAAAAAAAAAGAACCTACACACCTATCCACTCCCCTTTTACCAGTCAAGGGTAAGATTAATCTAGTGCATTAATGCGACACGAGTTTTAGCTGGTTATCGCCTGCAGCAGTAGTCTCTCTGCAACGAACAAACATCTTAATGCAAGCACAGAAAAGTGGAGGGAAAGAAGGTAGAGGGCTGGACTGGGGAGCAATGGAGAAGCTACCTGAACCAGGTTGAAGGATGGATCTCTCAGCAGCTCTCCTAGGTTTCCTCTCCTCCTCCTCCTCCTCGAGGTCAGTGGTCTCTTCTGCCCCTGAAACTGTCCCTGCCACACACAGTGGCACTCAAGGATACCAGCTTCCCCAACAAAGAGGAGCGGGCCCAAGTTAAAACTGTATTAATGGCATCTTTCGACACAGCTGTCTCCCCCACCCCCCGCCACTGTATCCCTTCATTTGACAAGCTCTGGAGACTAGTCGATATTTATAAGCAAATTATTAGGAAGAGTTTGACCATGTTACCTGTTAGCATTTTTATCTTTGTTTCCCCCACTTGACCATAAGATTACTGTAGGCAGAGAATGTGTCATTTCATTCCTCTGTCCTTCCCAAGCTCCGAGTACAGCGCACCATTATCAATATATGCTATGTTCTTCTCTGGTAAAGGGTACGAAATAAAGTATGGTACCTAAATTACCTCAACTGCATAAGCAATTCCTCCACGGAATTATCAAGTGTGATCCAGAACATAAGCTTGGCTCATTGGAAAGAGCACGGGCTTGGGAGTCAGAAGTCATGGGTTCGAATCCCGGCTCTGCCACTTGTCAGCTGGGTGACTGGGGGCAAGTCACTTCACTTCTCTGTGCCTCAGTTACCTCATCTGTAAAATGGGGATTAAGACTGTGAGCCTCACGTGGGACAACCTGATTACCCTGTATCTACCCCAGCGCTTAGAACACTGCTCTGCACATAGTAAGTGCTTAACAAATATCAACATTATTACTATTATTATTTCTAGTATTCTTTATGTATAAATAGATCCCTTTTCTATTTTGCTCTCTTACTGCTACTGTTAAATACATAATCATCACTTTTTGGTTGCTCCCTCTTATTTTGGTCAATTGTTCAGCACAGATCTGTCACGAGCATGAAATCTTCTGATTCAGATGATAAATTGTCTTTTCTTGACTTAACCTTTCTATTTTGTTCAGTCTACTCCTGCAAGATACTGCTTTTCATTGGAATAAACAATTTGCGATTCTTCACTACTGGTTAAGATCCAAAGCTTCTTGGCTCTCGCCCCACTTCTCAATCCATCAGTGGTATTTCAGTCCAATTCACTGAGCACTTACTGTGTCCAAAGCACTGTACTAAGTGCTTGGGAGGGTACAATATGGCAGAGATGGCAGCTAGATTTCCTGCCCCCAGTGAGCTTCCACTCTTGACTACCTCCTGCCCATGCTCCCCGAGCAAGAGAGGCAGTCAGGACCTAGGAAACGAGGTCCCAGTGGCATTCAGCTGTGGGTCATCACCCCCAACCCCATCACCTGCACTAGACTGCGGGACGACCAACTGGAACTTGACAAGGGAAGCTCAGCTCTACTAATCACACAAACGCGATCGTCCTCGTGTCAGCCATCGCTACGGTCTTTCAGGCACCACTCTGCAGTAGAGAGCCTTGGTTCCACATACCGTCCCAGCTACAGAGTGGGGACAGTGGTTGTCAAAGGAGGAGTGAGGGGGTCTGGGATGGCGGTGCAAACTCTGGAGTAGCCGTGGTAGCACGAACACATCCTCCGTCGACTCAGTTTGGCACAGCGACCTTTTTCAAACGCTCCTACACAAGTCCCTAAACGGCTAAAAATAGATAAGTGTCGTCGACTTCCCAAACCACGGGAACCTCAGTAAATTGAAAGAGGGTGAAATAGTCTATAAAGAAGAGGGGAAAAATGATGCCTTATTCAACAAGAAACAAGAGAGGAAGGAAGGAAAAGATTCCTTGCAATGGCTACGGATACAACAACATGTATTTGCCTAGCAACAGTCCTCTAGCATCCCTGGAATATTTTCAGCAACTAAAGATGGGAAGCATTCTCTTTTAGGAATTCTTTCTAGAAATTGTGAATTCGGGGAAATAAACGATATTTGCCCACATACTGCAGGTTGAAGCAGCATCATTAAATCCAGAACTTAACTACAAATTACTATTAAGGTCTTGAACACTAGGATAGGATGACCTTAATCAATCCATCAATGGTATATACTGAGCGCTTACTGTGTACAGGGCATTGTATTAAGTGCTCGGGGGAGCACAATACTACAGAATTAGTGGACACAGTTCCCTGAACATAATGAGCTTGTAGTCTGGGGGGAGAGTACAGTCTACATAAGCAGGTAGCAGGTAGATATTCTCCTACCCCTAAAACAAGCTGGAGAGGAGCAGACAGACTACCTTTCATTCATTCGTTTGTTCTTTCGATTGCATTTATTGAGTGCTTACTGTGTGCAGAGCACTGTACTAAGCGCTTGGGAAAGTACAATACAGCAAGAGAGAGACAATCCACGCCCACAACGAGCTCAGTCTTGGGGGTGAGGGGGAAGCAGACATCAATACAAGTAAACAGACATCAGTATAAATAAATAAAATTATAGATATATACCTAAGTGCTGTGGGACGGGGAAAGCGGAAGAGCAAAGGGAGCAAGTCAGAGTGACGCAGAAGGGAGTGGGAGATGAGAAACAGTGGGGCTTATTCTGGGCCTGGTGTTTGCTCCTTCCCATCAAATTCCCAAATGACCATTTAAGGCTACTAATACACACACACTGCTGTCACCTATATGAACAGAGGACACCATTTTTTCCAGTTAGAATTCTAGAACTTTTTGTGAGCTGTTATATCTTTGTCAGTATGACATAGGTTGTGAGTATAAGACTCTTCACTGATTTCTTTTTAAGAATAAATAATAACTGTTCCATCTGTTAAGCGCTTCCTCCGTGTCAAGCCCCATACTAAGCACTGGGATAGACAGGCTATTATCAGGTTGGAGCCCCCGTTCCACACGGTGCTCACAGTCTGAGTAGGAGGGAAAACAGGCAATGAATCCCCATTTTACGGACGAGGAAACTGAAGCATTGAGAAGTAAATTGACTTGTCCAGGGCCACCCAGCAGTTGGGATTAGAACCCAGGTCCTCTGACTCCCAGGCCCACGCTCTTTCCACTAGGCCACGCTGCTTCTCATCACGGACTCACCGAGGCAACTTAATACGGTGTTTCGTACTCGGAAGGCGCTCAGTAAACACCATCGATCGATTAAATCACTAGCGGTACAATTCTGGCACGTAGGTTCTTGCTCTGGAATCTTTTGAATTGGATTTAGGCTCCTCCATCGTTTATCACAGAATAGGAACAGGAGAGGTCCAATGAACAACCACCAAAAAAATAGGGTAACAAAGGACACGAAGTTTATCACCTTTGTTTGCTAGCTATTGCAGCTAATCGATCTGGGGGTATTGAAAACTGACATCCAAAATTCTAAGTGCTCTTTTCAATAGGTTTAAATTAAACAATTCACAAGATGCCATTTTATACACTAGATGTAAATCGCCTTTAGGTGTGGTGATCACCCCTCCCCCCCCCCCCCCCCCCCCCCGCCCCACCAATAAACTGAATGGGTCCATCTGATTATCTTCCTTTTGTTTAAAAAAACAAATCCCATCGGGAGATTGGCCTAATTCAAAAACGGCCTCCCCGTCGCGTCGGAACGGGCTGAAATCAAGAATCATTTCTGAAATATCTGAAAGGAAGGCCCGATTCTGGCCGTCGACGGGGCACATTATCATTTCGAAGATTTTTGCGTTGGGTCGCGCATCACTGAATATCCATATTCGTCCTCCGTCCGCTCCGGATGCTGTTCCCAAATGACGAATAATTCAAAGGGACGGGCAGATAACCTGCAGCGACCTAGTCCGGGGGAATGGGGAGGAGGCTTGGTTCCTTAACACCGCATCAACGCCGACGAAATGGAAAATGGTCGCAACACTTGCCCCTCGAAGGTGGCATCGGCATCAGTCCCCAGAAAGTCTGCAGGGAGGAGGGTCGAGGGAGGAGGGGGAATCCCTTCCTTTTCAGCTTTTTGCAGGCGGAGCCGCTACCCGGGGTGCTATAAATGGATCTGCAGGTGGCCGGCGCCTCGGTGAGGGCCCTGCACCCTGCGGGAACGGGAGACCCTCCAGAGGGGGCCGGCTCGGTGGCACTGAGGTGTCCCCCGGGGCTGGCCCGGCTGGCCCGGCCGGTGGCCAAACACTTTCTGCTTGGTGCCCCCCACCAGGGCATCATCGACAACCCCCAACGGTCCCTTCTGCAAAGTGGGGGCGCCCCCGGCCGTGCGGCCCTGCCAGTTGGGGGGTTGGGGGCGGGTATCCCGGGCTTCCTCTTTGTTTTGCTGGGCAGCCCCCTCCCCCCATTTTCTGTCTCTGTCCCTCCCCTCCCTTTGTCTCTCCCCGGGGCGGTGGAGCTGACCCCCGGCCCCCCTCTGCCCCTCCAGCCCCCCAACGTTTGGCCTGACATCCCTCCCCTCCCTCCCCTTCTAGCCTGTCAGCCCCAACTGTCCTCTCCCAAGCGCTTAGTACAGCGCTCTGCACACACTAAGCGCTCCATAAATACGACTGAATGAACCGTCTCCCTTTGAGGCCGTATTGCCCTCTCCCTAAGCGCTTAGTACAGCGCTCTGCACACACTAAGCGCTCCATAAATACGACTGAATGAACCGTCTCCCTTTGAGGCCGTATTGTCCTCTCCCAGGCGCTCAGGCCAGCGCTCTGCACCCAGCAAACGCTCAATAAGTACGCTCGAATGACCTGTCTCCACTGCCCTGTCCCAAGCGTTCAGCACAGCGCTCTGCAGCCAGGAAGCGCTCAATAAGTAGGATTGAATGAATGCGCGAAGGACTGACCCCGGAGGGCCTCTCCTCCCCCTCCGGGTCCAGGATGGGGGTGAGACGATGATGACGACGCTCATTCCTTCGTTCGACCGCTTTACTGAGCGCTCGCGGCGTGCGGAGCCCTGTCCTAAGCGCTGGGGCGACCGAGCTCCAGACCGAGCTCCGGCGCCGGGGAAGGGTTGACTGCGCGCCCGACACGGCTCCAAGCGCCGGAGCAGAGAGAACTGCCCGGTTCCCGATTTGTCCATTCCAGGCGCTCAGTCCAGTGCTCTGCACGTAGTAAGCGCTCAATAAATACTAGTGACTGAATAGAGGACTGGGAGCTCGTCGTGGGCCGCGGCGTCCTGGCCCGAGCGCTTAGGACAGGGTGGTGCGCAGGGTAGGGGCTCCGTCTGCACGATGGAGGGAGGGAGGGAGGGATGGAGGGAGGGAAGGGTCTGACCTGTGAGGGTGAGGGTGACGGTGCCGTCCTTCCAGATGAGGATGTGTGCTGCGGGGGGGGCTGCTGCTGCTGCTGCTGCTGCTGCTGCTGCTGCTGCGGGAGGGGCTGCGGCGGCTGCTGCTGCTGCTGCTGCTGCTGCGGGGGCGGGGGGGCCCCGGGTCCGGGCGGCGTCCCGCAGCCCCCCGCAGCACTGGTAGCACACGGCCCACGCCTGCTCCTCGTTGATGGGCTGGTTGTAGAGCCGCAGGATGTCCGCCAGGCTGAGCGCCTCCCCGGCCGGCCGGGCCTCGGCCATCCCCGCCGCCCTCCTCAGCTCAGCCCCGCCGCCGCCGCCGCCGCCACCGCCGCCGCCGCCGCCTCCGCATCCTCACCCCCCGCGCCCACACGCTCCGCTCGCTACGGCGCAATGGCGACACGCCCGCCCCCCCCACCCACCCTGCCCTAAACACGCCCCCTTCGCCGCGCCCCGCCCCTTAGCGACGCCCCGCCCCTCGGTGACACCCAGTTAGCCCCGCCCCTTAGCGACGCCCCGCCCCTTAGTGCCACCCGTTTTGCCCAGCCCCTTAGCGACGACCCGCCCCCTAGCGACGCCCGGCGAGTCCCGCCCCTTAGCGACGCCCCGCCCCTAGCGACGCCCGGCTAGTCCCGCCCCTTAGCGACGCCCCGCCCCTTACTGACACCCGGTTAGCAAGCGCCCCTTAGCGACGCCCCGCCCCTTAGTGCCACCCATTATGCCCCGCCCCTTAGCGACGCCCCGCCCCTCGCTGGCATCCATTAGCCCCTCCCCTTAGTAACGCCCCGCCCCCTAGCGACGCCCCGTCCCTTATTGGCCCCCGGTTAGCCCCGCCCCTTAGCGACGCCCCTCTCCTTAGTGACTTCCAATTAGCCCCGCCCCTTAGTGACGCCCCGCCCCCCATTGACGCCCTGATAGCCCCGCCCCTTTAGCGACACCCCGCCCCTTGGCAACGCTCCGCCCCTTAGCGACGCCCCGCCCCCTTAGCGACACTCGGTTAGCCCCTCCCCCTTAGCGACGCCCCGCCCCTTCTTAACGCCCCGCCCATCCTGGCTCAGGGGCAGGAGCCCGGGCTTGGGAGTCAGAGGTCACGGGTTCGAATCCCGACTCCGCCCCTTGTCAGCTGTGTGACTGGGGGCAAGTCACTTCACTTCTCTGGGCCTCAGTTCCCTCATCTGTAAAATGGGGATGAAGACTGGGAGCCTCACGTGGAATCATCTGATTTCCCTGTGTCCAGCGCTTAGAACAGTGCTTAACAAAAACCAACATTATTATTATTATTATTATTATTATGTCTGGTAGCCCCGCCCCTCATTATAGCCCCGCCCTCTCTTTGAGACTGTGAGCCCATCAAAGTAATAGTAATAACAATAATGTTGGTACTTGCTAAGCGCTTACTATGTGCCAAGCACTGTTCTAATCGCTGGGGTAGACCCAGGGCAGGGACTGTCTCTATCTGTTTCCGATTTGACATTCCAAGCGCTTAGTCCAGTGCTCTGCACATGGTAAGCGCTCAATAAATACTAGTGAATGAATGAATGTGTGCAGAGCGCCCTACTTAGCCCCTGGAATGTCCAATTGGGCAACAGAGAGAGACCATCCCCGCCCAACGACGGGCTCACAGGCTGAACCGGGGAGACAGACAGCAAAGCAAAGCAGAACAAAACAAGACAATATCATAATAATAATGTTGGTATTTGTTAAGCGCTGACTATGTGCAGAGCACTCTTCTAAGCGCTGGGGGAGATCCAGGGTCATCAGGTTGCCGCACGGGAGGCTCACCGTCTTCATCCCCATTTTACAGATGAGGTCACTGAGGCCCAGAGAAGTGAAGTGACTTGCCCACAGTCACACAGCTGACAAGTGGTGGAGTAGGGATTCGAACCCATGACCTCTGACCCCCAAGCCCGGCCTCTTTCCACTGAGCCGTGCTGCTTCTCTAGAATCATGGAGATAGACACCTCATTAAGAAAATAAATAGGGTAATAAATAATTTATACAAATGAGCAGAGTGCTGAGGGGGAGGGGAAAGGGGAAGAGCGGAGAGTCGGAGCGGGGAGGGGAAGAGAAGGGAGGGCTCAGTCTGGGAAAGCCTCCTGGAGGAGGTGAGCTCTCAACCCCGCCCCTTTACCTAATGCCCTGCCCGTGTCTCAGTGCAAAGAGCCCGGGCTTGGGAGTCAGAGGTCATGGGTTCTAATCCCACCTCCACCACTGAGCAGCTGTGTGACTGTAGGCAAGTCACTTCACTTCTCTGGGCCTCAGTGACCTCATCTGGAAAATAGGGATGAAGACCGTGAGGCCCACGTGGGACCTATCCCAATGCTTAGAACAGTGCTTGGCACCTAGTAAGCCCTTAACAAATGCCATCATTATTATTATTATTTCTATTTCCCACCCTTCCTCGCTCTTCGCCGGGTTTTGCCCTCGCTCTGCACGGATTCCCCACCCTCTGCCAATCGCCTCCATCACAAGGCCGGGCGGAGGCCGCTCCGGGAGAAGCAGCGTGGCCTAGTGGCAAGAGCACTGGTTTGGGAGTCAGAGGTCGTGGGTTCTAATTCTGCTCCGCCACTAGTCAACTGTGTGACTTTGGACAGGTCACTTGACTTCCCGGTGCTTCAGTTCCCTCATCTGTAAAAATGAGATTAAGACTGTGAGCCCCACGTGAGTCAACCTGATTGCCTTAGTTCTCTCCCGATAATTAGAACAGTGCTGGGCACATAGTAAGCGATTAGCAAATACCATCATTCTTATTATTATTATGAATGATCTCTCCTGGAAGAAGTTCCAGAAGCAGCTTGTGTCTCGGGGGTCCCTTCTCCACTTCCACTTCGAAGCGGTGTGGCTTAGTGGACAGAGGCAGGGCGTGGGAGTCAGAGGTCATGGGTTCTCATCCTGCTTCTGCCACTTGTCAGCTAGCTTCACTTCTCTTGGCCTCAGTTCCCTCATCTGTAAAATGGGGATGAAGTCTGTGAGCCCTCCGTGGGACACCCTGATTACCTTGTATCTACCTCAGCGTTTAGAACAGTGCCTTGCACATAATAAGCACCTAACAAATGCCATCCTTCTTCTTCTTATTATTATTCCCTCATCATCGGGCGGGAGAAGGACCTGCCCGCTTCTCCAGGGCCTCAGCCGCCTCCCGCCACCCTTCACACACACACTCAGCCCAAAGCCTTGGCCATCCATTGAATAATGATGCATCAACAGCCAAAGAGTTTGAAATCAGAACTGGTTTTCGGAGGAAAAATAGGGATCTGAAAAGCTCTTGGTATTGCCAACCTGGAGGTCGGCCTACTAATTTTTTTTTATGGTATTTGTTAAGCACTTACCATGTGCCAGGCACTGGACTAAGCGCTGAGGTTGGACACAGTCCTGGTCCCCCTTGGAGCTCACAGTCTTAATCTCCAATTTACAGGTGAGGTAACTGAGTCACAGAGAAGTTAAGTGACTTGCCCGAGGTCACACAGTAGACGGGTGGCAGATCAGGAATTAGAACCCAGATCCTTTTGACTTTTGGTCTACCCAGTAGAGGGGCTCACATTCTTCATCCGCATTTTACAGATGAGGTAATTGAAGCACAGAGAAGTGAAGTGACTTGCCCACAGTCACCCAGCTGACAGGTGGCAGAGCCGGGATTCAAACCCATGACCTCTGACTCCCAAGCCCGGGCTCTTTCCATTGAGCCACGCTGCTGCTCATGAATCCCCTCCTCCTAAAGAACCCCTTCCTTGACTCCGAGGCTCCCCCTGGTTATCGCCCCACCTCCCTCCTACCATTCAATCCGTCAATCAACCAGAATTATTGAGTGCTTCCTGCGTGCAGAGCTCTTGTACTAAGTTCTTGGGAGAATACAATATGGCACAACTTACAGACTACAGGGGGAGATGGAAATTAATATAAATAAGTAAATTATGGATATGAACATAAATACCGTGGGGCTGAGGGTGGGGTGATACCAAGTGCCCGGAGGGTACAGATCCAAGTGCTTTCCTCTACAAACCCTTTAAATGAGTTGTTTATCCCCACTGCCTCCGCTTCCTCTCCTCCTATTCTCTACTTGACCCCTTCCAATCTGGTTTCCCCACCTTCGCTCCACAGAAATTCCCCACCTAAGGTTACCAATGATCTTCTTGCTCCTTAAGGACAGGAAATGTGTCCACTAATTCTGTTGCATTGTACTCTCCCAAGCACTCAGAACAGTGCTCTGCACGTTGTAAGAGCTCAATAAATACCACTGACTGACTAATCCATCCATCGGCCTCTACTCTATCCTAATCCTCCTCGATTTCGCAGTCGCCTTTGACTCAATGACCACCCCCTTCTCCTGGAGACATTCTTCAACCTTAGCTTCGCTAACCATGTTCTCTCTTGGTTCTCCTCCTATCATCTCTGGCCACTCATTCTCACTCTCTTTCGCCGGATCGATCAATCAATCGTGTTTATTGAGTGCTTACGGTGCACAGAGCACTGAACTAAGCGTTTGAGAAGGTACAGTATAACAGGGTGGGTGGACACATTCCCTGCCCACAGCGAGCTCCACAGTCTAGGGCTTACAGACTTCTCCTCCGTCTCCCACCCTCTAACTGTTGGGGGTGGGGGTCTTCAAGGCTCAGTTCTGGGTCCCCTCCTCTTCTCCATCTACACCCATTCCCTTAGAGAACTCATTCGCCCCCATGGCTTCAACCACCCTCTCCCCTGGTGCTCTCTGAGGCTTGACTATCGGCTGTTTCTGTTATTCTATATTTTGAACTTCAGAATAGATGCATTATAAATGCAAATACCCAAAGCAAATCCATGCAGATACCATTCTAAGAGCCAGGAAAAGCTTAGGTTTGACCATCAGGTCCGAGAATATGCGGTCTCCACAACCTGGAGGCCTCCTCTACTGAATCAGTGGCTACTTGATTCTATTTATTGCTCTTGATTTTATTTATTGCTATTGTTCTTATCTGTCCGTCTCCCCCGATTAGACTGTAAGCCCATCAAAGGGCAGGGACTGTCTCTATCTGTTACCGATTTGTACATTCCAAGCGCTTAGTAGAGTGCTCTGCACATAGTAAGCCCTCAATAAATATTATTGAATACTTGCTCAATAAATTCCATTGATTGATGGATGAACTCCTTCTGGTGGGATCCTTTTGGACCCTTTTTTTCCTTGTCAGGTGCTTCTCAAACAGATCGCTCTAAGAATGGTAAAACAAATTCATTCATTCATTCCTTCAATAGTATTTACTGAGCGCTTACTATGTGCAGAGCACTGTACTAAGCGCTTGGAATGTACAAATCGGTAACAGATAGAGACAGTCCCTGCCCTTTGATGGGCTTACAGTCTAATCGGGGGAGATTAGACAAAACAAATCTTCATTCTTTACCTAAATGACCTAATGTACTAGGAGGTTGTGGATTTTGGGGGTTTCTACCCACCCAAACTATTTTTATTAGAGAAGGTTTTTGGGAATGCTGTTTTCCTCATAATTTTCATTGTGAAAATAGTTTTAGGTTAATTTGTGAATCTCAATTCCACGGTGATGGTTTATTTCTTAGAGGAGGGAGTGTCATCACTCTAATACAGATGGGGTAACCCTCAGTCCTATACCCTAAATTAAGCAACTTTTCTTCAAGGGACAATGTATGGCAACAGGTCGATGAGAAGTTGTGAATTTGTGTAGCTATTTGTATCGTTTATAAATACCAGAGAGGAGAAATACCAAAAATTAACTTGTATTATACAGATGTTATCGTAGGTGAAACATAAACATTAAAGCTGTACTAACCCTGAAATATTTGAAATGTTTATACAGATTAACAAAACGTCAAGGAGCACGGGTCTGAGCACTATTGTATCTCTGACCTTTGGACATTTGATATTCGCCCCACCCTCAACCCCAAGGCATTTATGTACATATCCTTAAATGATCTACTATAAATTATTCATTCATTTTAGTGTTCGCATTCCCCTCTAGACTGTAAACTCATTATGGGCCGGGAAGTTGTCGGCTAATTCTGCTGTTCTGTACTCTCTCGGGTGCTATGCACATAGTAAGTGCTCAAGAAATAGCATTGATTGTTGATTGATATTTGGACCTGGAGCTGAGCAACCTCCTGCTGCCAACCACAGACCGAATCTGCCAACACTCCTCTCCCCCGCCCCAATCCCATCACCCACCCTCGAGGCTCCATCCTGGCCCCTCCTCCTCCTCACCGGAGCCCCTTGATGGGTGACATCTGGCCGTTGGATAGTCCTGACTGAGGTTACGGCTGGGATAGAAGAGTTTCTTAAAAAAAAAAGCGTGGGCGAAGGGGAGAAGTAGTGCAGACTAGTGGAAAAAAGGCCTGGGAGCCAGAGGACCTGGGTTCTAATCCCTGCTCCAACACTTGCTTGTTGTGTGATATCAGACAAGTTCCTTAACTTCTCTGGGCCTCGGTTTCCTCAACTACAAAAGGGGGATTCAATACCCCTTCTCTCTCCTCCTTAGCCTCTGAGCCCCACATGGGACATGAACTGCGTCCAGCCTGATTAACTTGTATCTACCCCACGAACACTTAGTGCTTGATCCGTTCTATTGTGCTTAACAAATGCAATTTTTAAAAAGTCACTTGAGAAAATGTCTTCCTCAGTTATCCCCTTCCTTGACTTAGAAGAGAGGAAATCTCTTCAGGAGAGAGATTCCCCTTTCACCCCAGACTCCCAAATCTCTCTCTCCAGCCCTGACCGCTCATCCTTTCGGCTATCCCACATCTCCCCTTGCTTCCAGGACACCTCTAGTGGATGTCCGGCCGGCACCTCAAAAGCAAGATGTCTTAAACAGAACTCATCTTTTCCCCTAAACCCACTTCTCCCCATAACCTTACCCTCTCTGTTGACAACACCACTGTGCCTCCATCCCAGAAGTCGTCTGAAACCTCAACCCTTCAGTAGTGTTCAACTCTCACATTCAGACTTCTGCTAAATCCCGCTTTTGTCCCCCCAGCACAACATCTCCTAGATCAGCCTCTTTCTCTCCACCCAAATTGCTACCACCACGGTACAAGGTCTATCTTTCCACGGCTTGGTTTATGTCGTCGAGACGTGTCCGACCCATGGCGACTCCACGGACACATCTCTCCCGGAACACCCCACCTCCAACTGCCATCCTGGTAGTGTATCCAGAGAGTTTTCTTGGTAAAAATCGGAAAGTGGTTTACCATTGCCTCCTTCCGTGCAGTAAACTTAAGTCTCCACCCTCGACTCTCTCCCGTGCCGCTGCTGTCCAGCACAGGGGAGTTTTGACTTGTTGCAGATTTCCTTCTGCTGGCTAGCCACTGCCCACGTTAGGAATGGAATGGGTAGACCTCTGCTTGACTCTCCCTCCCCTAGCCCAGACTGGTAGAGTACTGGAAACTCTCCAGGTGCCATCCTGAGAGGGTCCTGGCCAAGGCCAGGCTATTGCATTAGCAGGCACAGCATGGCCTAGCGACAAGAGCACGGGCCGAGGAGTCAGAGCTCCAACAACTGGATTCTAATTCCTGTCTGTTGCCTGCAATGTGACCTTGGGCAAGTCACTTATCTGTGCCTCAGCTTCCTCATCTCTAAAATGGGAATTCAATGCCTGTTCTCCATCCTACTTAGACCGTGAGCCCCAAGAGAGTCAGAAACCAAATCTGACCTAATTGACTTGTATTCACCCCAGTGCTCTAAGCGGTGCTTGACACATCAGTCAGTGATATTTATTGAGAGCTTGCGTGCAGAGCACTATACTAAGCATTTGGGAGAGTAAAATACATCAGAGTCAGTGTACATGTTCCCTGTCCTAGAATAGTAAGCGCTTAAAAAATACTAATAATCAATAAATCAGTCATATTTATAGAGTGCTTACTATATGCAAGAGAACTCCCAAGTGCTTGGGAGAGTATAACATGGAAGAGTTGCCCCCAACTTAACATTCCTATCTCTTCGAGAAAACAATTTAAATGTGTTATTTCTTATTCTGTGACAGATTTATTCTGTGAATTTGCAAGTTTTAGTTTCTGCAACTTGGACAGCTAAGGATATTTTAAAGTGTTCTTTAATCACTAAATCCCTATTTCAATTATCGAGCAACACTTGTCTCTCAAATATTTCCAGCCTTGAAGTGGCCCATCTTACAACATTGATTAAACAGCTGCTAATATTGGTTTCCAGATGATAGGCAGCTGCTCCTCAAAAAGAACCAACACTCTGGATCTATTCTCCCTTATGATGGGCTCCACCCATTAATTTTAATTAATGAAAATGTTTTTGCTTGATTATAAAAAAGATTTAAGGCTACATAATCAGTTTTTTCTATATAGGATCTAACAGATAATTTTCTCATCTGGACCTTCCCGAGGGGATTCTGGCAACTGGAGAGGATTCTGGCAATTGGAAGAGATTCTTTTCAATCAATTAGACAAACGCTTTTAGTGAGTGCTTACTGTGTGCTGAGCACTGAACAAAGCAGTTGGTAGAGTACAATAAACAGAGTCGGTAGACACGTTCCCTACTCGTGATGAGTTTGCGGCCTACAGGGAAATACAGACATATCAATAAATAAATTACGGATATGTACATAAGTTCTGTGGACTGAGGGAGGAGTGAATAAAGGGTGCAAATCCAAGTTCAAAGGTGACCCAGGAGGGAGTGGGAGAAGAGGAAGCGAGGACTAAATCGGGGAAGGCCTCTTGGAGGAGATGGGCTTTTAATAAGGCTTTAAAGGTGGGAGATTGCCTGTCAGATGTGAAGAGGGAAGGTGACCCAGGCCAGAGGCAGGCTGGGGGTGAGAGGTCGGTGGTGAGATAGACGAGATCGAGGTACAGTGAGTAGGTTTCCATAAGGGGAGTGAAGTGTGCTGGCTGGGTTGTAGTAGGAAATCAGGGAGATAAGATAAGGAGTTTTTTGTTTTTGGGGGGGGGGTCGTTGGTATCTTTTAAGTGCTTACATTTATTGGGACCGGTATTAAGGACTGGGTTAGATACAAGCTAATTAGGTTGGACACAGACCCCGTCCACATGGGGCTCCCTGTCTTAATCCCCATTTTACAGATGAGGTAACTGAGGCACAGAGAAATTAAGTGGCTTGCCCGAGGTCCCACAGCAGACGAGTGAGAGCTGGGATTAAACTGCTTTAAAACTTGTGGTGAGGAGTTTCTGTCTGATGCAGAGTTGGATGGGCAACCACTGGAGGTTCTTGAGGAGTGGGGAAACATGCTTTGCCCTTTCCTGTGGAAAAATGATTCGGGAAGCAGGGTTTAGTATGGATTGGAGCAAGGAGAGGCAGGGAGGTCAGCAAAGAGGTGATGCAGTAGTCAAGGCAGGATAGTACAGTGCTCTGCACATAGTAAGCGCTCAATAAATACTACTGAATGAATAGGGCAGGAAACATGACTACCAACTCTGTTATACTGCACTCCGTGGGAAGCAGCATGGCCTAGCGGCAAGAACAGGAGCTTGGGAGTCAGAGGTCATAGGTTCTAATCCCAGTTCCTCCACTTGTCTGCTACATGATCTTGGGCAAGTCACTTAACTTTTCTGTGCCTCATCCGTAAAATGGGGATTAAGAGTGTGAGCCTCATATAGGACAGGGATTGTGTCCAACCTGATTATCTTGTATCTACCCCAGGGCTTAGAACAGTGCTTGGCATATAATAAGCACTTTACAAATACCATAATTATTATGATTAATATTATTATTACTCTCCCACACACTTAGTACAGTCTTCTGCACACAGTAAGCTCTCAATAAATATGATTGTTAGATTTAGTTGATGGAATAAGGGCTTGGATCAGCATGCTAGCAGTATGGATGGAGAGGAAAAGGCAGATTTTAGCAATGCTGTGAAGATGGAACTGACAGGATTTGGTGGCGGATCGAATATGTGGGTTGAATAAGGAAAACGAGTTGAGTATAAAGCCAATATACAGGCTCGTGAGACGGGGAGGATGGTGGTGCTCTCTCCAGTGATGGAAAAATAAGGGAGAGCACAGGGTTTCGTGGGAAGATAAGGAATTCTGTTTTGAACATGTTGAGTTTGAGGAGTAGGTGGGATATCCAAGTATAGTGGGAAGATAGTCACTAGTTTTGGGAAACAGAAGAGGAGCATAATTTAGACTGCAGGAAACCTCATTTAATGAATCCAAAGACATTTGATGAAACATATCAATACCCTAATAACACTGGCTAGCAACACAGATTTGCTACAATGGTAATAGAAGGTATATACATTGTACCAAAACTCTGGAGTATGGAGGTGGCAGAATTGAGGACAATAAACCCTTCACGGATTTTTTTCTCAATGGTACTTAAGTGCTCACTACGTGCTAGGCACTGTACTAAGTGCTGGAGTAGATATAAGATATCAGGTCGGTCATAGACCCGGTCCCACCTAGAGCTCACAGTCTTAATCCCCATTTTACAGATGAGGTAATTGAAGCACAGAGAAGGTCACAGAGCGGACAAGTGGAGGAGTTGGGATTAGAACCCAGGGCTTCTGACTCCCCATCCCAGGTGACCCTGGGGTACGAATCATCTCAAGGTCAAATGCTATCTCGTGACCTCCTGAGCCAGCAGGAGGAACTCGGAAGTGAGCGTGGGACACCGCCCCCACAACCCAAACTGCCAGGTTGACAGCCCAAGCTGGGAATACAGAAGGTGCCCCTCGCCCCCGTGCCAGGAGGTGGAGGAGGGGGAGGGCAGAGATTGGATAAACTGAGCCCGGAAGCTGGAATGGCTAAGGGCACAGGTGATAAACAACTGCCGCCTCTAACCTTCTGTGCAGAGGAATGGGACTCGCAGCAGCCGGCCGCAGGTCGCCTCTGTCCTGAGCGTGAGAAGGCTGCTCTGCCTGCACCGAGTGAGGAGTCGTGGGATGGGTGAGTGTCCCGTCCTGCTGAGCGCTCGTGGGATTGGAAGCCAGATGCTTCACCATGGGTATGTAACATTTAAATGGATTTGATGTCTAAGTGGGTGCCTCCCCAGGGGGACGTGAACAGGGTGGGAGCTAGCCGCCTCACCAACTGCGAGTAGCACATAAGTGGATCTGATGTCTAAGTGGGTGCCTCCCGAGTGGGACGTGTACAGGGTGGGAGGTAGCCACCTCACCAAGTGCCAGTAACCAAAGTGGGTAGCGCATAACTGGGTTTAATGCATAAGTGTATGTAACTCATATGTGTATGTAACTCATTAGTGTTTAACGCATAAGTGTATTTAACGCAAAGGTGGATTCCTCCTGGGTGGGGCGAGCACATGGTGGGAGCCAGCCGCCTCACCACGTTGTGAGTAAATCATAAGTGGGCTCGGGTGTCTGCCCACACGCGAGTATCATATCAGTGTATTCCTCCCGTTAGGGAAGCTGTAACACCATATTCCTCTCAAAGGGGAAGCTTTAACACCATATTTCCCCCCAAAAGGGAAAGCCGATTGTCACGTCTGAATAATTAATTCAATTCGCCCTGCGGAATAAATTCTATACAAAACTCAGGTTTTCCATCCCTGGCCTCTCTCTCTCTCTCTCACCGCGCCGATTCCAAAAGAACTTGTCCCCGGCGATGGGTGACACTCCCAGACCCATGCTCTTTCCACTAGGCCAGTGCTGCTTCTCAGATGTCGTTACTGCCATCAATATAAAAAGATCAGGGATGCAGATCAAACAATGAAGTATTATTGAAAGACGTGGCTCGGTGTTGACAGAGCTCACTTCTAGCTACTCGTCTTGCTTTCGGATTATAGGATAAAGGGAAAAAAAGTGTGAATGAATCAGCACAAGCAGTCACTACTGTTAACGGCTCATTCTTCCCTCCTACAGATGGTAAAAGTCTGGCAAAGGATAACTCCATCAGCAATGTTCTCTTTAACTACAGATGTCAACAATATATAATGCACATTCCCTTTCTTGGCTATCATTTGCTTTTCTTTATGATATTTGCTAAGCGCTTACTATGTGCCAGGCACTGCACAAAGAGCAAGATAATCAGGATACACCGGTCCCTGTTCCGCATGGGCTCACAGTCTTAATCCCCATTTTACAGATGAGATAACTGAGGCACAAAGGAGTTAAACGACTTGCCCAAGGTCACAAGAAGACAAGTGATGAAACTGGGTTTAAAACCCAGATCCTCTGACTTCCAGGCCCGTGCTCTTTCCACTAGACTATATTGCTTCGAAGAAAAATATGATTCAACTGGGCTTCCTGTAAACCTGCTAAGAATTACAAATTTACAATTTTTTGTTTTCTCATTTCAGGTTTGCAACCTAGTACGGTAAAAAATAATGGTGGTAATTACTAAGCGTTACTGAGTGCCAAGCACTCTGCTAAGCCCTGGGGTAGATAGAAGGCAATCAGATTGGACACAGCCCATGTCCTACTGGGGGCTCCCAGTCTCAGATGGAAGAACTGATATTTTATCCCCATTTTATGGAAGTAATACACAGAGAAGGTAAGTGACTTTTCCAAGATCACACAGCAGGCAGTAGCAGAGTGGAGACAGAGCCTCTGTCTTCAAATTCTTAGTCCTTTGCTCTTTCCATTACGACTCACTCCACTGTTACCGGATGAAGGATATTATATTTTATTCAAAAGATTTAACTGGTATAATGTCAAAAGGACGTTTTTCTTCTGTATTATAAGCACAGATTTTAAAAAAACTACTAGAAGATAGGAAATAGACAATAGGGATGAATACTGTGTAGTGAAGTAAAAATTGTAAGATCCCTCAATCCGTCAATCGATCAATCACATTTATTGAGCGTCAACTACGTACTTGGGAAAATACAGTACAATAGAGCTGGTAGACACAATCTTTGGCCAAAAGAAGCTTACATTCTAGAGGGAGAGGCAGATATTAAGATAGGTTACAGTTAGGAGATGTGGCAGAGTGTAAAGAGATGTACAGAAAATGTAAGTACCCTAAGTACTCTGAGTGTAAGGTTATGTGATAATAATAGTTATAATTGTGGTATTTGTTAAGCACTTACTATGTGCCAGGCACTGTACTAAACACTGGGGAGGATATGAGCGAATCTGGTTGGACACAGTCCCTGTCCCAGATGGGGCTCACAGTCTCCATCCCCATTTTACAGATGAGGGAACTGAGACACAGAGAAGTGAAGGTCACACAGCAGACAAGTGGCAGAGCTGGGATTAGAACCCATGACCTTCTGACTCCCAGGCCCGTGCTCTTGGGAGTCAGAAGGTCATGGGTTCTAATGTTACTTAATGAAGAGCTAGGATGCAGGGAGGTCAGGGTTTCGTGCTGATTGTTCTTATTCTGCATTTTAAAAAATTATCTGGAAGAGGGACTGGGCAGAGAAATTTAGTTCACAGCTGACCCAAAGAACTTGCAGGAAGTAAAATGCCGTACAGATTGGGACAAGGTCAAACGGAGGGCAGAAAAGTAGCCCTTGAGCTTTAGTATGAGCAAATACACGGTAATACACCTCGGGAAAAATAACCCAAGCTGCAAATCTGAGGAATTGGTCACAGTTCAGGAACGATCTCAGGGTGATTGTCTTTTGCATCTGAAAATCATTGCTTTGGTGTACGGCAGCAGCCAGAGAGGTCAAAAAGGGTGCTGGGCATCACCTTGAAAGGTAGAGAAAACCAAAGGCATGATTTTGTTTCTGACTAAAGTGATAAAGCATTCGCACTGGGAATATTGAATATAGTTCTAGTTAAAGCATGTTAGAAATGAACAAAATAGGGATGGGTAAGGTCAACAAGGGTAGCCCAAATGAGTAAGGCATGGAATGGCTTTTGAATTAGGTCAGACCTGGGTCTCTTCACTCTGGAAAGACATAGGCTGACAGGGAATCAATTAATCAATCAATCGCTGGTATTTATTGAACGCTATTTGGAGTACATGCAATAAGCTCTTGGGAGAGTACAGTACGATAAAGTCGGTAGACATGTTCCCTGCCCACAATGAGCTTACATTCTGGAGGGGGGGACAGACATTAATATAAATTCATAATATATAATTTGTAGATATATACATAAGCGCTGTGGGGCTGAGGGTTGGGTGAATATCAAATACCCAAAGGTCACAAAAGCCAAGGGCACAGACAATGCAGAAAAGAAAGGGTGCTGGGAGAAAGAAGGCTTCGTCAGGGAAGACGTCTTGGAGGAGATGTGACCTTAGTGACATGGTTAAACCCTACGAAGTCACGTAGGTTGGAATTGTTGCTCACCAGATCCCGCAATCTCACTGGAGCTTGAAGGCGGTAGGTTCAAAACAAAACAACCACGGCAAAAAAAAAAAAGCATCTTTTTATACAGCGGGTGATAAACTCTGGGATTTCGTTATCGCGGGAAGTGATGTAAAACAGAAAACATCAACAGCTTCAAGAAAGTTTAAATGAATTCATAAAAAGATGGGTTCATAATTCTGAGGGAGAGGTAGGGATGTTAGAAGGAAGCCTTGAGGATTAAATCACTCTTATAGTACAGTGCCTGGCACATAGTAAGCGCTTAACAAATACCATCAATATAAATAGGCACGTGAATAGTTGGGGAGGCAGCACGGCTTAGTGGAGAGAGCAGGGGAGCATGGGACCAGCAGTCAATAATAATAATAATTATGGTATTTGTTAAGTGCTTACTATGTACCAAGCACTCTACTAGAGAAGCAGTGTGGCTTAGTGGAAAGAGTCCGGGCTTGGGAGTCAGAGGTCATGGGTTTGAATCTTGGCTCTGCCATTTGTCAGCTGTGTGACTGTGGGCAAGTCATTTAACTTCTCTGTGCCCCATCTGTCAAATGGGGATTAACTGTGAGCCTCACGTGGGACAATCTGATTATCCTGTATCTACCCCAGTGCTTAGAACAGTGCTTTGCACATAGTAAGTGCTTAACAAATACCAACATTATTATTATTATTACTAAGCGCAGAGATCAGGCTTCTGGTTCCAGCTCTGCCATTGTTTGATGGGACACATTGGGCAAGTCACAGGCCTTGTGGACCTCAGTTTTCTCATCTGTAAAAATGAGAATAAAATAGATTGTAATCCCTATGTTCATTCATCCTATCGTATTTATTGAGCGTTACTGTGTACAGAGCACTGTTCCAAGCACTTGGGAAGTACAATTCGGCAGCAGATAGAGACAATCCCTGCCCAACAAACGGGCTCACAGTCTAGAAATGGGCTCACGGTCTAGAACATGGACTGTGTCTAATCTGTTAGCCTTGTACCTACTGCTGGGGTTAGCACAAAATAAGCACTTAATAAATGCCATAATTAATAGGTCAATGAAAATGGGTGGAAGGAGAGCAATAATCACACTGTTCCTTCGAGGACCTTTTATTACCCTTAAGGAAGACAGCCTACTAGCCTAGGTGCATCATTTACCTGACCCAGTAATGGCGATGTTTACGTTCTTAACAGAGCACTTGAAATACTTTCAGAATTACGTTGAAGTGGAATGAAAAATGTACAGTTGTGTCGACAATGAATTGAACCAAGGAAATATATTATCAAACACTACCTCGGATAAATTACTTTGAGTGTTCAAGAGAAAGAACATATATAAGGTCTTCTCTTATGCCGTCGAGTCGTCTCCGACCCATAGCGATGCCACGGACGCATCTTTCCCAGAATGCCCCACCTCCATCTGCAATCGTGCTGGTAGCGGATCCATAGAGTTTTCTTGGTAAAAATAGGGAAGTGGTTTACTGTTGCCTCCTTCCGCAAGGTAAACTTGAGTCTTCGCCCTTGATTATCTCCCATGCCGTTGCTAAGATAGTATCATGGTATTAGGACTATATAAACCATTAAGAACTAGCTTGGATGAATTCAGAAGTTACATGAAGATGGGAAATAAACTGGCATAATCTTTTGAAGCAAACAGCTTCTGAAATGAATAATCCTGCTGCTGTCTTTTGCTTTCTGTTGTGAATAAAAAAAAAATTATTGTTTTTTTAAACACTACATCCAATTCTTTTATACTATGGTGATCTGCGAGCAGCCGTTCCTTCTGCCCCTACAATGTACCGTGTCCAAATAAGCTTGCCTCTTTGGACAAAACATTTCCTGATTCCTGAGCCACATTTTAGCCAAAACATGCAGTGAAAAACATGAGTTATGGTAGAACTTAGTGCAATAAATAGTGTTTTAGAGACATTTTTGCCAACCATCAATCGTTTTTTTTCTTTAATTGAAAGAATCACTAGCAGTGGGATACCAACCTTAACCATTTAAGACCCTGCTATCAAGGGTTTGTCAGAAATTGAAAACTCAAGTGGACACTAACTCAAATGTAATTTATTTCATCCCATAAGTATGCCAAAATACACCCTTTCCCAAGTTTGTAGGTTCAAAATAAATAGGTAATGTTCTTTTTAATGTTTAATGTTCTGTGGCCCGTTCATTAACTAATCAGTCAATGGAATTTGTTGAGAACTTACTGAGTGCAGAGCACTGTACTAAGCAACTGGAAAGTACAACAGAGTCAGTAGATTTGATCCCTGCCAAAAGGAGCTTATAGTCACGGTGGGAGAGAGCGACATTAAAATAGATTAAGGAGAGGGGAAATGGACGAGGATAAGAATATTTGCATGGGTACTGCGGGGTTGTGATGATTATCAAAATGCTAAAGGGATACACAGCCAAATGCAGTCTATGCCAAGAAGAGTATGGATATGGGAAATCAAAGATTTCATGTGGCCTCTTGGAGGAGAAGTGATTTTAGGATGGTTTTGAAAGGGAGGAGAGGTAGACTGTCAGATATGGGTAGGGAGGGGAGGATGTTCCAAGCCAAATGGAGGCCATGGACAAGGATTGGGCAGCAGATTAGACAAGATCATGGTTCAGTGAATAAACTGGAGATAGAAGAGCGAAAGTTGTAAGTAGTTCAGTGAAGTGAAGTAGGAGAGAGCGAGCTGATTGCCTTAATGCAAATGGTAAGCAGTTTCTGTTGCCGCGGAGATGGCTAGGTAACCACTGGAGATTTTTGAGGAGTGGGGAAGATAACGACTGAATGGTTTTTCAGTAAAACGATCCGGACAGCAGAATGAAGTGTGGATTGGACTAATAGGAAAATGTTTCCATTTGTACTCTCTTAATTTTAAAACTTTTTCCAGTAAGTTCTCAACCCTTCTCAGTAAAAATGTAAGTGAAGAGGTTTCATAAAGATTTTTAAAGAGGACCGTGGATCATTATATAAAGATGAAATCACATTTATCAAAAATACAGCTTGGGAACCAAAAAATTGTAATTTTTATTAACCCTAAATGCTTAATCTTCGTGTTGGGTATTGTAGGATTGGGAAGGAACACAGGGGAACCCAGTTTTAAGATTTCTTATTCCATACTTGGGTTGCCATGGAAATCTTTTTTTTTTTCAGTTTGGAAGTCTTCGAAGGTAAGTTATATCTGCTAAGACAAGGGCCTGTTTACATCCATATTTGTGAACCATTAGTAAAATTTACCTCTAGATGGATAATCCTGAGGTGTCACAATGTCATTTATGACAATCTGTAGGCTTTGCAGCAGGTTGGACACCACATACTATTGAGCAGTGCGGGTGCAAGGCAGCAGTGCCTACCACCACCCTCCTCTCCAGGACCCTTGGTGCCCATCAGACTAAGGATTCATGGGGTTAGGGAGCAGTGGCGTGTCTTTGTTTCTTTACTTTAGAAGTGCAGCCCTGCAAACCTGAACGTTGGGGGCTCAATAGTATGTGGTGTCCAATCTGCCACTGCTCCCTAACCCCCCGTATCCTTAAGTCTGAGAGGAGAATGTAAGGGGATGGGAGTGGAGGAAAAACAGTGGCACCTATCGCTCCACCGTGTCACTCTCACTGGAAAAAGATTTTCACCATCGAGGCTGAAATGCAATCTAAATATGGTTCCTAAGAAGACTCAATTGTGAATGACTGGACTGATAATAATAATAATGATGATGATGGTATTTGTTAAGCATTTACTATGTGCCAAGCACTGTTTTAAGCATTCAGGTAGATACAAGGTAATCAGTTTGTCCCACATGGGGCTCACAGTCTTAATCCCCATTTTACAGATGAGGGAACCGAGGCACAGAGGAAGTGAAGTGACTTGCCCAAGGTCACACAGCAGACAAGTGGCGGAGCTGAGATTAGAACCCAGGACCTTCTGGCTCCCAGGCCCCTGCTCTATGCACTTCGCCATGCATTTCTGCCCCCGAGGAAATATGGGGGCTCAGTGGGCAGCCATAACTAGCATATTCACCATTCAGCCACCTAAAAAAAAATCTGAAAATGTAGGACTCCTGCTTAAGGGGCCATTTGGATTATTAAAACTACCTGCTACTGCAGTGTGCACCAAACCCCAACGGATGTCAGTCTGGAATAAGAACACCTTATTTTCAAAGGTCATACCAAATGAGTTACTCATTTGGGCTAATTATACATATGCCTTAGGTCCCGGGGACGCTGCCAGGGCGAAAAGCTTGGAAGCGAGGAAGATGGTAACGTTCTTAAACTACATACACGGCTTTGTATTTTACTCATCTGTTTCGGCTACAAGAGGGATTATTCTTGTATCCTGCTAATTTAAGCATATTATTTCATGCCTTAAGCAAAATCAGAGTACGTTAAGCATTATAAATCAGTATTTTGTGGTCATATTCATTTTCGATAGAGATTACTGCCTTTATATAAACACCCGATTTTGAGCCCTTTTTTGTAAATTACAGAGTAAGAACTGAAAAGATTTTGGATTCATGTTTAAACTGCTGAGTAGCTTTAAAACAAGTAGCATTTATTAAAATAAAATTTACACTTAATGTATACTACACTTCACATCAGTTTATACAAGTATTTCTTGTCCTTAATTTTTAAAAATACAAACACCAATATTTGCAAACATTATTAGTCAGGTTTATATACAAAAGGAAATGACACCTGAGCCATTATGTGATTTTGGTAACAGTGCACCCTTGAATGGCTAGTAATGTACAATGTGTAAAATCTCTGTAAAAATGACAAAATATGGTTCTTAAAGACCTTCTCTTACAGAACAGACCGGTATTTACAAGCAAACATGATCCAAACTGCACAGGCAGATTCGGGATAGGTAAACACTCTCACGCGAACTGCAAGTCGCACCTGATCTCCCCGACAACAGATTATTTCTTCACAAAAAGGAGACCTACACAGAAAGAAAAGGGAGGTGCTCAAATACTGGTGTTACATCTACCAAGGTATTTTTGAATAAGAAATTATGGCACGAGGTAAAAATCATTAGCTAAACTGCTGTATCAAGAATTGGAAGTTAGTATAAGGCTAATGAAAATGAGTGACATTTCTTCCAAAAGTACAATGTTTTGTGATCACAAAGACCCTTATCTAGCCAAAGAACATATTCCACATAGGCCACTACAAAAATAAAAGCAGGAAAAAAAACCCTAGAAAGTTACCTTGCATCTACTTTTCTAAACTTTTGATACGGCCAACCTAATTGGACAAAATTACTGTCACAGAAACCAGCCTCTCTCTACCTAAGAGCCAACTTGTCTCCTAGATAGATAACATTTAATTAAATGAAAAATTTAGAACAGGTGGGACAGCTTATAAACCATAATCAAGCTAATTAGAGAAGGGAGGTAAGAGCAGTGCTGTTGAAGAAGCCAAAAGCTACATAAGCTCTTTTGAGGCTGAAGGTTTCGTACCCTTAACAGCAAGAACAATAGCTTAGGAGGGGAAAGTAGAAGACCTGACCAAACAAGGGGCCTTTTGGAAAGAAATTCAGAAATCTAAGGCTTGTCTCCAACCCTCTACCCTGGCCAGATGCGAAAACAGGATCTTAATGTTTTTTGAAATAGCATCTTACCGAAGACACGTAGCAAATGCTCGCCTTGCATTTCTATACACAAAATGGATGGGGAATCCTTTAAAAGTGTGGCCATCAGGAACAGCCCTCCTTATGGCATCCTGAAATTCTTCATTTCCCACAGATATGCTAGTTGTGCGTTCAATCTCATAAGATGCCAAAGCTGGTGACAAAAGATAGGACAACTGGTCTTCCCACACTGTAGTGAGGCCAAGATCCTAAGAGAGGAATCACACAAAAGTCAACTGTTAGCTTCCAAATGCTGGGTAAGGCCACAAAAACGACATGGTACAAATCAAATATTTAGGCAAATGCATAGTTTTCAACATCAAAAATGAAAGCAAATTAGAGATTTTTTTTTAAAATTCCAACAGCAGCCAAAGTTAGCTACAAAGCCTCAGTAGGCCAAAGAAAAAGAAAAAATACTCTGCGAGACTGTGATGAGTCCCAACCGTAATTACCTTCCGGTGCTCTGACACTAGTACTCTTAGCTGCAGTTCGAGTTCATTACTCGTGACTGCGGCATCTATCACGGAAGCACACAAAGGTGGGAAGGGAGGAAGAGAAGTTGTGGCCCCCGGAGCGCACACAGACTTAATTGCTTCTTCGCTCATGGGTTTCCATTTGGATTCATCGTTCAGGTCAAACACGCAGAGTTCCACTGAATCAGAGGGCTGGCAGTTTCCCAAGAACATCTGGTGATTGAAGACGCAGCCTATTGTCCGATAAGGATATATTGGTTTGGGCTGTTCAACAAGTGGAGGGTCATCAGGATTAACGGGTTTGTGAATGTACCTGAAGATCCAAAAAAAAACAAAAACCCCCGCAGCTTTTAGCGTAACAGAATGATCAACCACTGCATGTTATTTAAATCTAAAACGTTGCCTTAAGGTCACGCAGCAGGCCTGTGCTCTTTCCACTAGCCCACGTTTCTGATCAAACTTACACTAGCCAATGAATCCTTACCATCGATCAGTAACAGGAACATGGAGTGTTTTTCCAAATAGTATAACATTTCAAGCACCATTTAGAGAGTTTTAAGGTTTAGTTTACTGACCTGTGTCCCGTTAAACTCTCCCAAAAGGTGATGGTTCCTTCAGTCCCGCATGTCATAACCCATGCGTGAGGAACTCCTTTTGCTTTCGTCCCCACACAAACGAAGGCCTCTAATCCATAGCCAAGGAGTAGGCTGCATAAAAGGTTAGCATGATCTTCACAGTCACCCTAGGAAATAAAGGTGTAGTGTTTATTCAAACTTGACAAGAACCTATAACTCTAGTTGCTTAATTAATTCCCAGTCTAAAATCACAGCTAAAATGAAACAGTTCAAAACCAGAAAATATATATATTTTTTAACTGTGCAGTAACTTTAATGCTCTCAGAAGTGATCTTGGTAGTCGTAGAAAATGAACCCCTCGAGAGCCAACTTGGCTTAGAGTTAAATGTTTAGAGTTAAATCCTGAGAGCTGGAAACCTGGGTCTTAGTCCAGCTTTTCAGGAGACCTGAAACAGGTCCTTTTCATTCTTTCAATATTTTGCATTTATTAAGCACTTACTGTGTGCAGAGCACTCTAAGCGCTTGGAAAGTACAATTCAGCAACAAATAGCGACAATCCTTCTCTGTCCTTCCATTTCTATATTTCACAGGGATATACTATCTTCCAGTTACCCAACTTGACTTAAGGTTCTGGCAACTCCTGGGAGGCATTTCAGAATTCTAGAATATGAAAAATTATGGATTGTCAAGTCACTTACCCTGCTTGGGTAAGGAAGCCGTTATGAGAAGAGAGGGAACTAATCATGACCACTTAATCTATTGTGTCATGACTGACACTGTCAACCAATGGGCTTTTGTTGTGACAGTTTGTGACATGCTTATAGAGAAAGGACTAAAATGACCTATTTCCTTTATATCACGTCACAAAACATGATCAAGACTCTGACCTTGGGTCAAACCCAGACATACTCAGACCCATTTCACAAATTAAAAGGACTCCTTAACTGCTGTTTTAATCAGTGGAGTCATTCCCATCTATGTTTTATTCTAAAAATATTTTTTTTGTGATAATTTCAATTTAGGAACTTTAAAAACTCATTCTAATACCAACTGGCATGTTTTTGGTGAAACACTCCAAGCCTCTAGCTCTATGAGAATTGATTTTTTTCCAACAATAATTTAATTTGTCAGTTAGCTTGAAAAGCTTTTAGATAGTAATCTACCAGTGTGGCTTCTTGTTTTACATATACCTAAACAAATGCAAATATACCACATTCTACAAAGAGATGAATTCAAAAATAACAGCATTTTTTGTGTTGAGAGAACTCTTCTATATTTTACTTTGGCATTCTGTTTAGAAAAGGTTGAAAATGCTAGAACTTCCACCAAGAACTATATTTTAGAAATAGCTGTTGGAGGTTGGAAACCCAGAAAAGCTGAAGGTCTCCTAAGGACATCACACCAATAATATTAATAATACCTTAAAAGGCTTTGAATAAACACACACTGCAATATAAATCCTTAATTTAAAATATACAGTACAGATATAAAATATAATTTTGTAAAAATGTACTGATATCTCCTTTTAAAAGATGGTCACCACTTAAGAGGATGGATCACTTGACTAGGAGTTAGGAAGTCTGGATTTTACACTGAACTTTGCCATGAGATGAATGTGACCTTGGACAAAAAAACTGCCTGTCCCTGTTTCTCCCTACCTCTAAGGGATGTTGCAAAGCCAGGTGAGCCCTTCAGGAGAAAGGTATTATTAAATGGAAGATAATATGTCCACTTGTCTTCTTCCTAGGTAAAGACTAGACGGTAGAAGAGCATATTAAAAACCACTTGCCTATAGTATGACCTTGGGCAAGTCGCTTAACTCTCTGTGTCTTGGTTTTCCCACCTGTGAAAATGGGGATGAAATACGTGTTCTCCCTCCTACTTAGACTGTGAGCCCCAGGCGGGAAAGGGCATGTGTCTGTCCTAGTACATGGGTTCTAATCCCGACTTTGTCACTTCATTCATTCATTCAATAGTATTTATTGAGCGCTTACTATGTGCAGAGCACTGGACTAAGCGCTTGGAATGAACAAGTCGGCAACAGATAGAGACGGTCCCTGCCGTTTGACGGGCTTACGGTCTAATCGGGGGAGACGGACAGACAAGAACGATGGCAATAAATACAGTCGAGGGGAAGAACATCTCGTAAAAACAATGGCGACTAAATAGAATCGAGGCGATGTACATGTCATTAACAAAATAAATAGGGTGATGAAAATATATACAGTTGAGCGGACGAGTACAGTGCTGAGGGGATGGGAAGGGAGGGGGGAGGAGCAGAGGGAGATGGGGGGAAAAGAGGGTTAAGCTGCGGACAGGTGAAGGGGGGGTGGTAGAGGGAGTAGAGGGAGAAGGGGAGCTCAGTCTGGGAAGGCCTCTTGGAGGAGGTGAGTTTTAAGTAGGGTTTTGAAGAGGGAAAGAGAATCAGTTTGGCGGAGGTGAGGAGGGAGGGCGTTCCGGGACCGCGGGAGGTCGTGGCCCGGGGGTCGACGGCAGGATGGGCGAGACCGAGGGACGGCGAGGAGGTGGGCGGCGGAGAAGCGGAGCGTGCGGGGTGGGCGGTAGAAAGAGAGAAGGGAGGAGAGGTAGGAAGGGGCAAGGTGATGGAGAGCCTTGAAGCCTAGAGTGAGGAGTTTTTGTTTGGAGCAGAGGTTGATAGGCAACCACTGGAGTTCTTTAAGAAGGGGAGTGACATGTCCAGCCTTGGACAAGTCACTTCACTTCTCTTTGCCTCAGTTACCTCATCTGTAAAATGGGGATTCAAAGTGTGAGCCCCACATGGGACAACCTGATTACCCTGTATCTACCCCAGCGCTTAGTACAGTGCTCGGCACATAGTAAGTGCTTAACAAATACCATTACTATTACTATCATCTATTCATTAACTCATTCAATCTTATTTTTGAGCGCTTCGCTTATTGTGTACTAAGCACTGTACTCAGCGCTCGGAAAGTACAATTCACAAGTACTCCTCACTCTTGGCTTCAAACCTCTCCATCACCTTGCCCCCTCCTACCTCACCTCCCTTCTCTCTTTCTACTGCCCACCCCGCACACTCCGCTCCTCTGCCGCTCACCTCCTCACCGTCCTCCGTTCGCGCCTGTCCCGTCGGCCGCTGGCCCACGTCCTCCCGCTGTCCTGGAATGCCCTCCTTCCTCACATCTGCCAAACTAACTCTCTTCCTCTCTTCAAAGCCCTACTGAGAGCTCACCTCCTCCAGGAGGCCTTCCCAGACTGAGCCCCCCTTTCCCTCTGCTCCCCCTCCCACCCTCTGCTCTTTCCCCTTCCCCTCAGCACTGTGCTCATTTGTATATATTATTTATTACCCTATTTATTTTGTTAATGAGGTGTATGTCTCCTTGATTCTATTAATCTTGATGATGGTTGTCTTGTTTTTGTTTTGCTTTGCTGTCTGTCTCCCCCGTTCAGACTGTCAAACCGTCACTGGGCAGGGATTGTCTCTATCTGTTGCCGATCTGTTGCCGACTTGTACATTCCAAGCAGTCTGCACATAGTAAGCGCTCAGTAAATACTATTGAATGAATGAACGAATACAATTTGGCATCAGATAGAGAGATTCCCTACCCAACAACGGGCTCACAGTCTAGGAGTGGAGCGACAGACATTAAAACAAGTCCCAGGGCGTAGTACAGTGCTTGGGGCTTAGCAGAGCACTTAACACATACGGCAAATATTACTGTCATCATTAATAAGATTTTGAAGAGTCTGTGCATTCCACCTGTGTATCATTCTATAGGAAAAGAAAAGAAATCACAAAATTTCCAACTATAATGGACTGCTGTAATCCTATACCTTGTTTCTACAGAGAAAGGCCAGGAGAGTGCACCACTGTTCCTGTTTACCACCTCCTCCAATAACAGAGGCTCTTTCATAACCAAGGACATTAACAAATCTTGCCGCTTGCCTGGGAGTATCCAGCAGTCGGCCGGCTCTCAGTGGTCTGACATATGAACACACCGGTCTGTTCACCCCATTTTCATCCTGCAAAAAAATCAACGAGAGCCATTATTCATCTCTAAACTGTGGCTTCTACCTCAAAACTTTTTTTCTCAAAGAGGGCCCTCCCGTTAGTTGTGCTCACTGGTCGATTACGACCTAGCAGCTTTTCAAGATACCCATCAGTGAATCCAGCAATGGAAAAAAATCAATTCTCATAGAGCTTGAAGCTTGGAGTCTTTCAATAAAAACACGCCAGTTGATATTAGAATGAGTTTTCAAAGTAAGAGCTAAGCTCTATACTGATAGACGGACTGCTCCCACTTGCCTATGGCGGAATCCGCAGCGCTCTTGTAGGCCCACGTAGCTGCTCTACTCATTCATTCGTATTTATTTAGCACTTACTGTGTGCAGAGCACTGTATTGAGCGCTTGGGAAAGTACAGCAATTAACAGTGATATTCCCTGCTCACAACGTGCTCGCAGTCTAGTCTAACCTACCCTGCTCCGCTTCTGATGCAAAACGGCTAAGATGAGCCCCTTATGTTTCCTGCATGCCTCTTTGCCAATCAAAGTGACGGAGGGTCGGCATCCCATCGTGCCACTGGTCTTGGGATGGTCTCAGGGAGCCTGTAGGTAGTCCCGGGAGAAGCTGGCCCAAGCAAGGAATGGTAAAACACGGGAAAACCCCGCCATCAGATCTTTGGGACACCTGAGGCCCCCAGAGAGTGACCCAAACCCAGGCAGGCCCACTGTACCCTGTTCTTTCTTGGGGCTCGGACGTCTGAACAGCGAGTGGACAACTGTATCTTAGCCCCTAGGGCCAGATGGGCCTGCTGACATTACTTCTCTACTGATAATCTCTAAAAAGGCCAAGTTCAGGTCTGAATTACTGTTACGGGACCAGGAATTAAATAACACTGGGAACACGCAACGTGCAGCTCCGAAAGCACTTAAAGGGGCACTGTTGGCTGTAGCTTGAACGTGATTAATGATATGCCCTAAAACTTTACCTAATGAGGATGATTTTTAAAAGCTAATTCCAAGGAGCTGACTTTAAATTCTTTCTTTAATTAAAAGTTTCAAAAAAACCCCCAAAAACTAAATGCTGTCTTAAGGGTCAAAATTTCTCCCACTGCTAGAATAGTTGAGCACCAGAGGGAGCAGAAGGACAAGCTACGGTTCAAAGGAAGCAGGCTGGTCAATTCTGCATGGGGAAGAGTAAAGCCGAACTTCGTGCTAAGAATTCCTGATTAGAACCCGCACGGTACGACTAACGTTAGGCATCGAACCAAAATTTCTGGAGCGGGCACAGGCAGCAGGGATATTCTTTCGTGAAGTTACGGATCTCTAGTTCTGCCAGACTTCACCCAGGGGATCCTAACGTTAGCACATTCACTGAACATGTCAGGTTTTTCGGGCCTGCTCCGTCTCCCCATCTCATTTCCATCCTGGGTGAGTTCGGAGCAGTCTCTACAGTCCAAGCTGCCTGGGAGGAAGGGGAGGGGAGAAGCTGAGCAGCCCCACCAAGCTCAGGCATTAGCTGGCCATTTGGGTGGTTTCCGAGGCCAAATCAAAAGGCCAAATCGATAGCAACTAAAAAGCCAACTCTGCTCAGATTCAAAAAAATGGCTTGCAGCAGGTGTGGCCTTGAGAACAAGGTCACATCAATTTACATCGGTGAACGTGGGCTCAGGATTTGATATTTTCAAGGGAGCATTCATTTAGCTACATGTTGTTAAGCAATGAAGATAATATGGAGGCAGCACATCCGTGACGATTGCTGAAGCTTAAAAAGGAGAGGCATTTTATTCAGCTTATGTCTAAGGAAGGAAGGATCGTGATCAACTGGTAGAGGGAAATCAGTCTGGAAAACAGGTCCTGGCTCTGCTAAACTTGCTATATGAATTTGTTTGGGAAGTTTCAATTCCCTAGGCTTCCATTTCCTTTTCTGTATAATGACGCAAGACCATCTGTGCTTTAATATATTCGGGGAGATGCGAGAGCGAATGTGAAGACAATCCATATAATATACTTTGAGGTCCTCAAAGACGCTAAATAAATTCAATTTACGGTTTTATTTTCTAACCCTAAACCCGTATTCGGTATCAATCAGAATATAAAGTTCACAAGTGCCCAGCAAATGACTCAGGTCAACTATAATAGAGAAACAGCATGGCCTAGTGGAGAGAGTACGGACCTGGGAGCCTGAAGACCTGGGTTCTAATCCTGGCTCTGTCATTTGCCTGTGCGACCTCAGGCAAGTCACTTAACTTCTCTGTGCCTCAGTTACCTCATCTGTAAAAAGGGGATTAAAGCTGTGAGCCCCATGTGGGATATAGATCGTGTCCATCCGGATTATCGTGTAGCTATCCCAGCACTTAATTCAGTGCCTGGCACATACTAAGTGCTTAGCAGATAACATTAAAATAAATAGAGCTACTCTGAGGTCAGTGAGGCTGGCAACAGGACAGAAATACAAGGCTGCCAAGGTGATAAATCCAGAAATACCCTCTGCCATTTAGACCTGTCAGCGTTCCTGAAGAAGACTAAACGGTGGGCAGATTCATGGGCCTCCACCCAGCGCTTAGAACAGTGCTCTGCACATAGTAAGCGCTTAACAAATACCAACATTAACTTTGTGGCCTCTCCCTGGTCTTATTTCTGTGAGCGTGTGTGGAACTATGGCAAAAAAATGGAAAGGGGCAGGGCATGCTTACTGAAAACAAGTCTGGCTACGTAGCAACACAATTAGCAACAAAGTGAGCATTCTTTATTTCCTTTGCACAAACTAGGCCATTGATATTTGCAAGAGTGAACTAACCTAGCAAATATAAAATTTTCTGTTGCCGTTTACAAACCTGTGCAAAAATCTTTACCAGCCTTGAGTTGTGTGAGGATCGGATCTGTAGATATTCTCTCCACCACTGTTTGGCGTATACAAGAAACAAACGTTCTCTTTCTGCAGTTTTCTGGCGTTCTAAAGCAAGCTTCCATTTAAAATAACAACATAATGTTTCATTAGAGCAAGGTAGTTATTTAAATTCCAGTAAACTGATGCCGAAAAAAATACAATTAAAGTTTTAAATCTGCAGTGTAAGGAAACATGCTTTAGAGTGATCTCCATTCCGACATATAACCATTCAATTTATCCTTTATATATTCAAGAGAAAATTATCCTAACAAAGCAACACAAAAGGCTTGTATATTGCCTCTTTTTAGCATTTGGTATGGTTTTGGAAATCAAATTAAATTTCAGAAAAAATGTAGTAGTTATTGGACTGGAAAATAATTGTCACTTTGTAACCAAGTGATAACTTTTTTTTAAATTGAGCTGTGAGCTCCAAACCTATATTCCAGGAGAACAGAGAGGCAGGAGGGATGGGAAAGCAAATGTGCTCGGGTGAAAAGGGAGAACTCCATTCCATGAGATGTTAAGTTGTGGTTCTTACTGAGTGCTCATTACATGATGAATGAAGGGCAAAGCTGACCCAGAGCTTCTTCTCTCTAAGAGGCAGGGATCAGACAAAGTGAAGAAATAACGTGTGGCCTAGTGGATGAAGCTCAGGCCTGGGAATCAGAAAGACCTATGCTCTAGACCCAGCTCCACCACTTGTCTGCTGTGTGACTCTGGGCAAGTCACTTCACTTCTCTGTACCTGGGTTACCTCATCTGTAAAATGGGGATTAAGACTGCAAGCCCCATGTGGGACATGGACTGTGTCCAACCTGATAACCTTGTATCTACCCCAGTGCTTAGAACAGTGTCCGGCATATAGCAGGCGCTTAACAAATACCAGTACAAAAATAAAACAAAACAAAAAAAAACACAAAACAACCAAAAAAACCCACAAACCAAACTGCTATCTCCCCATCTACTGGCCTCCATTTTTTTTCTTTTTTTACAGTGTAGATACTAAACGCTGGGGTAGATATAAGCTAATCAGGTTGGATATAGTTCATGTCCCAAATGTCCCAATTAAGACACAGTCTTAATCTCCACTTTACAGATGAGGTAACTGGGGCACAGATAAGTTTAGGTGATTTGCCCAAGGTCAAACAGCAGACAAGTGGCAGAGCCAGAATCAGAACCCAGGTCCTTCCTGCCCAAACTCTTGGAAAGAGTAATAAACATATACAAATTGTACACTGAGTTCATTGTATGCACGAATGTGTCTGTTTGTTGTTACACTGTACTCTTCCAAGGGCTTAACACAGTGCTTATCAGTAAGCGCTCAATAAATATGATTGAATGAAGGAATAAACACCTCCTGCCTTCATTTCCTTTAGGTCAACTGTCCTCTTGACCCAAGACAATCAGGTTTCCAACCCTTTCGCTCCATCAGTACCGGACTCTCTAATTTCAACAGTGTTCGCTTTATAGGCAAATCTCATGGGCTCTACTCAGTCATTTATTCATTCATCTACTCAATCATATTTATTGAGCACTTACTGAAACTATCAGGCTTTGGTTTTGGTGGCATGGTACTAACCTTGTTCTCCTCCTACCCCTCAGAATGCTGCTTCCCATTCCTCTCTGCATCAAGCAGAAAGTCCGAACCAACACCGTCAAGATACTCAACCAGCTCCCTTCCCCCAGTTAGCCTTCTCACTCTTCTGATTATTATTATTACTCTCCCATTACTCCCCAGTTTGCTCGCTTCACTCCGCTCAAGCCAACCTACTCGCTGTGACCCATTTTCCTTTCTCCCACTGCTGAGTTCTGGCTCATGCCCTCCCTCCTGACTGGATCTTCCTCACATTTCATATCTGGAAAACCACTGATGTCTCTTTCTCAAGAGTCTCCTGAATTCACAACTCCTCCACAAGGCATTCCCCTGACTCGTCTCTCATCTCCCGGCCCTATAGAGAAGCAGTGTGGCTCAGTGGAAAGAGCACGGGCTTGGGAGTCAGAGGTAATGGGTTCGAATCCCGGCTCTGCCACTTGTCAGCTGTGTGCCTGTGGGCAAGTCATTTTACTTCTCTGGGCCTCAGTTACATCACCTGTAAAATGGGGATTAACTGTAAGCCTCATGTGGGACAATCTGATGACCCTGTATCTACCCAGCGCTTAAAACAGTGCTCTGCACATAGTAAGCACTTAACAAATACCAACATAATTACTAATATTATTATATCCACTTCCCAACAGAAGATAAGGTTTCTCGTTACAGCCTGAAGGCAGTAGTAAAATCAGTCAATTAATCAGTGGTATTTATTGAGCACTTACTGTGGGCAGAGCATAGTTCTAAGTGCTTGGCAGAGTACAAAAGAGTTGGTAGACACAATTCTTTTTTTCAGGGAGTTTACAGTCTAGAATGAGGAACTTAAATCTAAAGGAAATGCAGGGAAGTGCAGTAAATATTAGCCTAGATCTGCCAGAAAATTTCTTTAAAATTTTTCCTGGGAGTTTTTTGGGGAAAAGAAAAGGAAGGGAGGAGGTTCTCCTGAAGAAAAATGAAATTAATCTAAATTACACCAAGCTTTTCACTTATCATCCATTTGCAATCAAGACCGCTTCAAAGAATAACTGCTTAAATGAACTGTTACACAAAACTGAAGTCAAGAAAAACATTCAGAATTACTTACTTGAGTGTTTACTACTTCTTGGGACAAAGTATGATTCAACTGTGGGTACATCTCAAGCTTTACATTTAAAATTCCAACAGAAACTTTTGATTCAGTACCTGGAAGTGGAAAAAATTGGTATTAAAATCTACAGAGGTTTCAAAATCCCTAATCAACAAATCAATCAGTAGCATTATTGAGCAACTGCTGTGTGCAGAGTACTACACTAATCAATTGGAAAAAATATATTAGAAGACAATTATTACCCTGGGGGGGGGGAGACAAAATAATTTACACATCAAAGAGGAGAATGGAAAAAGGGAAGTATAGATGAGTTAAAGCTTAGTAAGGTATATGGGTCGCTACACATTGTGCATTTAGTACTGTGTGCTGCACACAACAAGTACTCAATAGATAACAAGGATTGATATGTACCCAAGTGCTACTATGGGTGGGTGTGAGTGTATATACTCATGCATGTCACAGAAGTACTGAGGGGATAGTTGGTGGGGATATGATCTAGGGTGAAGAAAAATTAATCAAAGAAGTCCTCCTAGAGGACACAAGATTTCAGAAGGGCTCTGGAGATGGAGAAAACTGTGATCTATCAGATATGAAGGGAGGGGAGGGGAAATTCCAGGCAAGAGGAAGAGCAGGAGCAAGGGGTCAGAGGTGAGAAGAGAATGAGGCACAATGTTCAGGGAATGGATAAGCAAAGACAGAGACTTGAGGAAGGCCTTAAAGCCAACGGTCAAGAGTTTCTGCTGGATGAGGAAAGGAATAGGTAGTCAATGAAGAGTGTTGAGGTGTGGCGATATAATAACAATAATAATAATGGTGGTATTTGTTAAGCGCTCACTATGTGTCGAGCACTGTTCTAAGCACTGGGATAGACACAGGGGAATCAGGTCGTCCCACGTGGGGCTCACACTCTTAATCCCCATTTTACAGATGAGGTAACTGAGGCACCGAGAAGTGAAGTGACTTGCCCAAAGTCACACAGCTGACAAGTGGCCGAGCCGGGATTCGAACCCATGACCGCTGACTCCAAAGCCCGTGCTCTTTCCACTGAGCCACACTGCTTCTCTGAGCCACGCTGACACTTGAGAAATAAAGCCCTCTCGCCCTAAAATCTTCCAAATAAAAGAATTCCAAATACTTCAACATTCATATGAAACCTCAAGGGGATATGTATTTCGGGTCTTTGTTATAAAAGTTTCAGCCCATTCTGTCAGCGTAGGGGTTTAGAGGTATAGTGGAGTGGCTGGAGCATGGGCCTGGGTGTCAGGTCATACGTTCTAATCCCGGCTCTGCCATCTGTCTGCTGTGGCCTTGGGCAATTCACCTCACTTTTCTGGGCCTCAGTTCCATCAACTTTAAAATGGGGATTGAGGCTGTGAGCCCCAATGGGGATTGAGGCTGTGAGCCCCACCTGGGACAGGGACTGTGTCCAACCGGATTTGCTTGTATTCACCCCAGCTCTTAAAGCAGTGCCTGGGCACACAGGAAGCCCTTACAGATACCACAATTATGAGACGCGGCATAAAGTAATGCACAGAGCATAGGCCTGGGAGTCAGAAGGTGATGGGTTCTAATCCTGCCTCCACCACTGGTCTGCTGTGTGACCGTGGGCAAGTCATTTCACTTCTCTGGGCCTCAATTACCTCATCTGTGAAATGGTGATTGAGGCTGTGAGCCCTCTGTGGGACAGGGACTGGGTCCAACTCAATTTGCTTGTATCCACCCCAGCGCACACACCATCATAATTATTATTTTGTGATCCTTTTTAAAAAGTTAAACAAGGAAGGTTTTTTCATGCACTTGGATCGGAACCCTTTAAGCTTTATGTTCACCCCACCCCCAGACCCACAGGACTCATGCATATATCCATTTTTTTATTTATATTACTGTCTCCCCCTCAAGACTCTAAGCTTCCGTGGGCAGAGAACGTGTCTACCAAATGGTGGTACTGTATTCTCCTAAGCGCTTAGTACAGTGGAATGCACACAATAAGCACTCAGGAAATACCACTGATTGGTTGATGTTCAGTAGAGGTTCAATATTTCATTCTGCTAGATTTCAAGATTTTGGAGGGCAGGGATCATGTCTACTAATTCCACTGTGCTCTGCACAGAGTAAGTGCACAGTGAATACTTCTGATATCAGCCTTGAAAGTGAATACTAAAAAGTTACGGTCCCCATAAATCTTTTTTAAGCAACTTATCCTCACTTGAAACTAGGCTGACACATTTACATAACCTGAAAGGATATAAATCAAGACATCAGACCAAATTTTCTCCATGGAATTAAACTTGGGTATCTTATTTCCCAGTCCCAGGGTACATTTGAAAGGATTCAAATGCCGCTTAATTACTGAAACCCCATTTCTATGCTGCTCTTACTTGGTAGAGGACTTTAAAAAACTAACCTTTAGCTGTAGGTAATGTATAAAATAAGCCTTTCAAAAAGCAATGAAAACTTGGATGTGTAATCATACCTATACCCAAAAGTTCCACAGCTACAGTTGTCACCCCATTCTCTGAGCCAAGAACACCTCGCCATTCCAGAAAGTAGGAAGCTACTAGAGAGGTCTCCCCAAACACATCGGTTTTGATTAGAACCATATGCACGGGATCACAAATCGATAACATTGTGGTTGAATCGGCCATTCTGGTTCCATCACCTGTCGAAAACAAGAATTAGCACAACGGTTGAGATCCTCTAGCCCAAGTTGTTTTCTTTAACATTTTACACAAAATAATTAGACTAAATAAAATCACTGAGCGATGCCCATAAAAAATGAGCACAGGTTTGCGGAAAGAGCAGGACCGCGACTTCTGCCTCTAACACTGTCCTGCACCATGTTCGAGGCACAAGGTCTCTTGACCACTTCGAGTTTCCGTAATCACATTACACAGTGGGAATAAAACACCTCTTAACTATCTCCTTGTAGAGCTATGTACAAGCACCCTGGCCTAGTGGAAAGAACACGGGCCTGGGAGTCAGAGGACCTGGGTTCTAATCCTGGCTCTGCCACTTGTTTGCAATGTGACCTTGGGCAAGTCTCTTACCTCCTCTGGGCCTCGATTACCTCATCTGCAAAATGGGGATGAAAACTGAGAACCCCATGTGGAACACGGATTGTGTCCAACCTGATTAGCTAGTATATACCAAAAAAAAAAAAATGAAATAAAAAAGAATTTAGGGGACTGGCCAAATACTATCTGCACAAAACTGAAGGCACAAAATACTAGGGCAACATTACAAACTACTATATTATGCTTCAAGTTCTAAACACACTTCCTATACAAAAAATGGTAATGGTAAATTAGTTTACCAAAATCTAATCCAAAAATAACACTTCCATGACTTGCTTGGAAGTCCAGAAATAACAACTACTAAGTAGCAATTAATCCAAAAATCAAGTTGCATCTAATTTTCTTCTGTTAAAACATCCTTTGTTAAATCAGCTATCATTTTTAGGAAACACACAGCAGGGACTCAATAACTATTACTGACTGATTTCACCTTAATTTTGAAATATACCAAATCATAAAAATAACCGTGGTTAACTATTAAGTGCTTACTATAAGGCCAAGCTCTGTACTAACTGCTGGGGTAGATACAACACTATTGGGTCAGACGCAGTTACTGTCCCCGATGGGCTTTAAGTATTAGATGTGGGGAGGGCAGCCACTGAATTCCCATTTGCAGATGAGGAAACTGAGGCCCAGAGAAGTTAAATGACTTGCCCAAAGTCACACAGCAGACAAGCGGTGGATCCAGTGTTAGAACCCAAGTCCTCTGACTCCCAGGCCTGAGCTCTTTCCACTGGGCCCTGCTGCTTCTGAAAGTTATAAAGGAGAATCAAGATACATTATAATCCATTACTAATCGATCTTTAGAGCTTTAACCAGTAATCGTCAGAGTACTTCTTTATCTGGCAAATAAAATTCTGTACAGTACTCTGAAGGAAAGGGGAATACAGTGGAAGACAGTAGTATCATAATGGACTGTTGACATAATTTTAAGCTTTCTAAATACACATTCCATACGCCATCAACTCTTCACTTCCTCTCCACAAACTTCTCTCTCAACCCTTGCAATCAATTTTCACCCCCTTCAGTCTGCCAAAACGTAGCTCACCAAAGACTCCAGTGATCTCCTCTAAGCCAGGTCTTTTCTGCCCGACTCTCTTTTATCTTCTTTCATTCAATGGCCTTTATTGCCCGCTTACTCTGTGCAGAGCTCTGTACTAGGTGCTTGCGAGAGTACACTACAACAGAGTTGGGAAGTACATTCTGTGCCCACAAGCTTCCAGTCCAGAGGGGGTACAAAGGTGGGAATTAGACGCGGTCCCCGTCCCTCGTGGGGATCACAAACGTTGCCTCCCAGTTGTTTTTGACACTGTTTGACTTGGGCACAGTCGGTTTCAAATAACACCCCTTCTTCTCCAACTGTATAACCGCTGTCCTGTCCTCTCCCACAGTTCATCTCACCCAACAGCCAACCTTAGGACTTAGGTACGTATTTCTTACATACTTTGCTTATGTGTCACTCGTTATTCACTTTTGCATACCCTCAACCAAGACTACTCTGGCAGGAGTAACGCCCACTAAAAATGAAATGACAAATGCAACTATTAAAGATGGTGAAAGGAAATTTCAGGGTTGACAGATGAATAGGCGGGCAAACAGACAGGTGGACAAAGTGAGGACAAAGAGACTGGATGGTCACCGTGGGAGGGAGAAGCAGAGCTCAAAGTGACTACTAATTAGTAGGAGCGATACAAGATTGGGAACTTAGGGAGAATGAGGTAAAGGTTCAAGAGTGATGTTACTTGGGCTCAAAGAACAAGCTACCGAATTTTGCATATCGCACAGTCAAAAAAGAATCACTCCAGTATATAAAACGCACGGTATTTGCTGGATAAAGTGACCATTTACTAAGGCTCCTTACCTAGGCTTTCTCGGTGTATTTCAAGCAAAAAGCCATCATTAAAATCAGGTTCACACGCACATGGGACAGGCTTAGAGCGAAAACGTTGGTTTCGAAAATGTAAACATAAGGTGAAGGTAGAGCAGATCTGTCCGGGTAATGGCTCTGGTTCTTGAAGGTGTTCCAAGAAAGCTTTTCCACCCAAAACCTGAAGGTAAAGATACCTCCGTGTTGGATCAACATTAGCTGCAAAGTGTAGCGATACATATGAGGAAACTGCCGGCACATTTTAAGGAATGTGATTAAGACAACAGGAAATACTTGACAGGAATAATACCAAAGAAACTGAGAGACATTTTAAGTAGCTAAATGACTGGCGGTCACTTGTTCACAAATGATAAGGAACCAAGGGAAGGCACGTCCTCCTTTTCCTCAACACTCATTTTTTAGTTGCATTGTGAGAGGGAACTGGAGCCGCTGAAACACAATTTGGAAACTTTCCTGCTTTTTTAGCATCCAAGAACCCCTCCACAACTCTGAAACCTTTCCGCAGCCTGTCAGTAGCCCTAGGCAGGCAAACGTGCCCAAGGCAAGGGAATACGTATTTTAAAGCAAATTGCTTTGCTGGTTTAAAACAGAGTAATGGAGCATCCAATTCTTTTGCTTCTTATGCAGAATCTCATCTGCTTTTTACCCAGTAGTTTGCTTCTAAGGTAGTTAGCAAAGAGGAGCCGAATTCGTTCCATTGAGTACGAAACTCGTGGCTTGCAATATTCTTTACATCATCAATGAATGATCAGATTTCATTATTTAACTTCTCTGTACCTCTTACTAATTTTGTTTTAAAGTAACACAGCAAGAATGCTGGTTGGTTACAAAACTTCCTTGTTTATAAATCTGTGACCGCTCAATTTATCCTACTTCTCCCATCAACCAAGGAGCGGCAGGAGGACCTGGGAGAGGCCAGCGAGCAGAGCCATAATCCCAAAGCTAGTTCTCCCGCCGAAATTTCCCATCTCCTCTTAACCCTTTCCCGCCATGGCTCACGATTTCCCACTCCCCACTGCCACCTCCCTTTATTTGAATAATTAACATTAAATAGTAACACATACTTTTTTTCAAAAGGGTTGGTGGCCTATCGTTAAAATGAGTTGGCTTTGGAGAGGAAATCACTTCTCTGTCAGCAGCATCCTAGAAAGACAGTAAATATATATATATACATAAAAATAAGTCAGAGGAAGCAAGAAAACCCCAATCCTTGAAGTCACAGGGATATCACTCCTCCCATTAAGGAAGAAAGTAGGGTCTCCTTTCAAAATTCAAATTTATTCTGGTAAAGAGGCTTCATCATTCTCAAACCAAAGAACCACTGGGTTTTTTGAGGGGGGTCTTGCTCTACTGTAGTCACAATAAATAAATAATCTTTCTACCCATCATACAAACATCTATTCGAATGAGTGTTCTGACAAGGAAGAACAAAAATCGATCAAATCCACTGAATAAATAGAAATTCCACATGTCATACGCTTTACATTTTATAGATACCATTCTTATACATAGAGAGCTTTTACACTCATTGCAGATAAAATAGATGAGTTAATTTGCTAATTATACTGAAGTGGTGACACTTAGATAATAAGGAGCTATTACGAGGTTAATTACAATAAATGGGTTTGTGAGTTTTAGTTACTAAAGGCATATGATGTATGAAAGCATCGATTCTCTAGAGAGTTGTTATAATCATCTCAATTTCTGCAACCCTATCAACCCAGTATTCAGGCCAAATTTTCTCACTTAAATGCCTTAAAAAAGACCCTGGTACCATTATTTCTGCCCTGGGAGTTTATTATATCACCAGTGACCTAGTTGTACCAGTACACAGAACTCAAAGTCGGTGACTGATTTTTTCACTTAAGCCAAAGAAAAACAACAGCGGCATTTCAAATGATCAGAACGGCCGCATAATAAAGAATTCTTTCACGCCAATAGCTGAGGTAAATGGAAAGAGAATGATTCTCCAGCACTTCTTTGGTACAAAGCCTATCAGTGATTTTTTAAAACCACAAAAGTCTTCTAAATGAACCTCCACTAAAAAAGATATTTTTTAAACACATTTCAGTAAATACCAAATGCCCTGGCTTCTTTTATGGAAGAAGCATTATGGAAATTCAAGATGGAACCTAAGTTCTCCTGGGCTCAGCTTCCTCTGCTGAAAGACTACTCACATTAACAAACGTAAGTTCCTTCATTACATCATCTATGATGCCTCGACGTCTAAGAGCTTTCATCAAGTCTTCCGCCGATAGCTGCTGATGCTCAGGTTCCAACTCCTCCCGTATCGTTTCAGCGAGGACTTCTCTTATCCTGCCATGGACGTCCATCTAAAGGAAAACCTTCTGTTATTACAGTGTATTCTTTTTTCCTACACAGCAAACGGTCAGTCTGTAAAAAGCAATATCATAGTCACTTTCAGGGTCCCCAGATCACACGCCTTCTCTTTAGGGAAACAAAAATAACCTCAAGAATAAGCCTTGAAGCCTCCGAAACCCCAGACCCAGCTCAAAACTCACACATATAAGACAGTAATTACCACACCCTTAGACTGCGTTGAAGATAAAAGAAGCAACGCTCACTGATTCGAAAAGAAAAAAAGTATCGCTCTCTCCCACTTCTATAATAATAATCGTAATAGTTATGGTATTTCTTAAGTGCGTATTATGTGCCAGGCACTGTACTAAGCACTTGCCTACCTTCAAGGCTTTACTAGAATTCCCATGCAGGAAAATATCAACCGTACACTGCCTCTGGACATCTGAAAAATTCTTGTCTTCTTGCCCAGCCATCTCAGCGGGCAGAGCGCGCGTCAGTCTCAGGGTGGAATCCTTATTAGGTGTTTGCATTCTTGCTCTCGGAAGCGGCCGGCAGTGCTGCGCACACAGTAGTTCGCTGCTGATGCCTTTCTCGGCTGGCTTCGCTGAAGGGTTCCAGACCCCAAAGTGCCGCTCTCCAACCAAGGGATCCTTTCGGCTTCGCCTCCGTCCTAAACCTCCAAGCTCCCAACTGTCAGCTCCGTTCCTGGAGTTTCTTCTTGACCTCCTTTGTCTGCGGGCTGCCTGAGGGAGCTGCTGGCTCAAGTCCATGCACCCCTTCAGCGCTCGCAGTCCTGTGCCCCCCACCCTCCCTGGCTTCCACGTGCCCCCCCGCCTCGCCCAACACCCCGCTCTGGCCCCTCTTCCAAATATGGGGCGGGGCTGATCGATTAATCGATCAGTGGTAGTTACTGAACCCGTACTAGGATAACAGTAAAAGTAACAAAAACAAAAGCAGTGATGATACTTGTTAGGAAGCTACTATGGGCTACGCACTGGGGTGGATACACGGTCCCTGTCCCACATAGGGCTCACCGTCTCACTCCCCATTTTACAGATATGTGCAGAGCACACTGTACTAAGCGTTTGGGAGAGGATACTACAATTAGAGGACACGTTCCCTGCCCGCAACAAGCTTACACGCTAGAGGGGGAGACGGGCATTAATAATAATAATGTTGGTATTTGTTAAGCGCTTGCTATGTGCAGAGCACTGTTCTAAGCGCTGGGATAGATTCAGGGTAATCGGGTTGTCCCACATGAGGCTCACAGTCTTAATCCCCATTTTACAGACGAGGTCACTGAGGCACAGAGAAGTTAAGTGACTTGCCCAAAGTCACACAGCTGACAAGTGGCAGAGTCGGGATTTGAACCCATGACCTCTGACTCCCAAGCCCGGGCTCTTTCCACTGAGCCACGCTGCTTCATAATTTATATTGTTTATAAATAGATCAAGCAATGGACTCACCCCTTCCCCCAGACTGTAAGATCGTTGTGGGTAGGAAATGTGTCTGTTTAATGTCATAATAATAATAATAATGGTACCTGCTAAGCGCTTACTATGTGCAGACACTGTACTACACGCTGGGGTTAGACACAAGCAAATTGGGATGGACATAATCCCCGTCCCATGTGGGGCTCAGAGTCTTGGTCTCCATTTTACAGAAGAGGCAATAACAATAATTATGGTATTTGTTAAGGGATTATGATGTGCCAGGCACTGTTCTAAGCGCTCGGGTAGATAAAAGATAATCGGGTTGGCCATTGTCCCCGTCTCACAGAGGGCTCCCAGTCTTCGTCCCCATTTTATAGACGAGGGAACTGAGGCCCAGAGAAGTGAAGTGACTTACCCAAGGTCACTCAGCCGACAAAAAGCAGCGTAGCTCAGTGGAAAGGACCAGGGCTTGGGAGTCAGAGGTCGTGGGTTCTAATCCCGGCTCCGCCACTGGTCAGCTGTGTGATTTTGGGCGAGTCACTTCACTTCTCTGGGCCTCAGTTCCCTCAACTGTAAAATGGGCATGAAGGCTGTGAGACCCACTTGGGACAACCTGATCACCTTGTATCAACCTTGTATTATTAGAGAAGCAGCGTGGCTCAGTGGAAAGAGCCCGGGTTTGGGAGTCGGAGGTCGTGGGTTTTAATCCCGGCTCCGCTACCGGTCAGCAGTGTGACTTTGGGCGAGTCACTTCACTTCTCTGGGCCTCAGTTATCTCATCTGTACAGCTGTGTGACTTTGGGCTAGTCACTTCACTTCTCTGGGCCTCAGTTCCCCCCTCTGTACAATGGAGATGAAGACTGGGAGCCTCACGTGGGACAACCCGATGACCCTGTATCTCCCCAGCGCTTAGAACAGTGCTCTGCACAGAGTCAGTGCTTAACAAATACCAACATTATTATTATCTGTACAGCTGTGTGACTTTGGGCAAGTCACTTCACTTCTCTGGGCCTCAGTTCCCTCCTCTGTAAAATGGGGATGAAGAGTGGGAGCCCCACGTAGGACAGCCCCAGCGCTTGGAACAGTGCTTTGCACAGAGTAAGCACTTACCAAATGCCATCATGAATAATAATGTTGGTATTTGTTAAGTGCTTACTATGTGCCGAGCACTGTTCTAAGCGCTGGGGGAGATACAGGGGAATCAGGTTGTCCCACGTGAGGCTCACAGTTAATCCCCATTTTCCAGATGAGGGAACTGAGGCCCAGAGAAGTGAGGTGACTTGCCCACAGTCACCCAGCTGACAAGTGGCAGAGCTGGGAGTCGAATAACTTCTCTGTGCCTCAGTTCCCTCATCTGTAAAATGGGGATGAAGACTGTGAGCCCCACGTGGGACAACCTGATTCCCCTGTGTTTACCCCAGTGCTTAGAACAGTGCTCTGCACATAGTAAGCGCTTAACAAATACCAACATTATTATTATTATTAACTCATGACCTCTGACTCCGAAGCCCAGGCTCTTTTCCACTGAGCCACGCTGCATCATTCTTATCATCACAATGGGGATGGAGACCGTGAGCCCCCCGTGGACCCCCCCTCCCCCCCCGCCCCCGATGACCCTGTATCTCCCCCCAACGCTTAGAACAGGGCTTGGCACACGGTAAGCACTATTATTCGGGGGCAGAGCGGGTTTAGAACCCAAGACCTTGGGGCTCCCGGGCCCGGGCTCTAACTGTGGCGCTCTCTCCAGCGCTTAGCACAGCGCTCCGCAGCCCGTCGGCGCTCAATAAACGATCCGGCGCTTAGTCGGGTGCTCTGCGCCCTCGCCCCCCGCCCCCCGCCCCCTGACCTTGCTGAGCTGCTGCTGGATGAGCCGCTTCAACTCGGACGCCTTCTCCGGCGGCAGCGCCATGACGGGCTCCGGCTCCGGCCTCCGGGTTTTCCGGCCTCCGGGTTTTCCGGCCTCCGGGTTTTCCGGCCTCCGGGTTTTCCGGCTCCGGATTCCGGGCTCCGGGTGGGGCGGCGGCCGGACTTTGCCCGCGCGCCGCGGCGCCAGCCCGGCCGCGTTACCCCGGAAACCGCCCCCTCCCCCCCCGCCCCTCGCCGGCGCGCGCCGGCGCTCGAGGTCCGCGCGCGCCAGCGGAGGCGCCGAAGGGCGGCGCGCATGCGCGGGGGGCTGGCCGTCCTCGCGCCCAATGGCGGCGGCGGCGGCGGCGGCGGCGGCCTCCCCCGCGGCCTGGCCACAGCATGTCCTTTCCCCTCCGCCTCCCGCTCCGCCTCTCTAACTCCATTTGACGCCGCAAAAAGGAGGGAACTGCGGTCCTCCGGCCTATCCCCAGGCGGCCGCGGCCTCAGGACCGGCGCCGGGGGGGAGGGGGAAGAAGGAAGGACCGGCCCCGGCCCCTCCCCCCTCCCTCCCTTCCTTCCTCCTCGTCCTCGTCGTCCTCGTGGTCCTCGTGAGGCGCCGCCGTGCCCACCTTGCCCCCCGCGCTCCGCACCGCCCCCCGGGCACGATGTTCGTCCCCTGCGTGGGGCCCGGCGCCCCCGCCCCCGACTTCACCGGCCTCACCCTCCTCCTGGTCAGTCTGCGCTGCCCTCCCCCCCCCCCACCCAATAATCATAATATTGGGATTGCTTAATAATAATGTTGGTATCTGTTAAGCGCTTCCTATGTGCAGAGCACGGTTCTAAGCGCTGGGGGAGATCCAGGGTCATCAGGTTGTCCCACGTGAGGCTCCCAGGCTTCATCCCCATTTAGAGATGAGGGAACTGAGGCCCAGAGAAGAAGAAGAATAGTGTTGGTATTGGTTAAGCACTTACTATGTGCAGAGCACGGTTCTGTGCGCTGGGGGAGATCCAGGGTCATCAGGTTGTCCCACGTGAGGCTCCCAGGCTTCATCCCCATTTGACAGAGGAGGTCACTGAGGCCCAGAGAAGAGGAAGAATGATGTTGGTGTTGGTTAAGCATTTAAGGACTAAGCACTTGGAATAGGCGCCAAGCACTAGTCGAAGCACTGGGGTGGATCCAAGCTAATCGGGTTGGACCCAGTCCTTGTCCCATGTGGGGCTCACACTCTTCAGCCCCATTTCATTCATTCATATTTATTGAGTGCTTACTACGTGCAGAGCACTGGACTAAGCACTTGGAATGGACAATTCGGCAACAGACGATCCCTGCCCAACGACGGGCTCACAGTCTAGAAGGGGGAGGCAGACAACGAAACAAAACAAGTAGGCAGGCATCAATAGCATCAAAATAAATAGAATTGTAGATATATACACATCATGTTTATTATTCTACATGTATATATATACACACAAGTGCTGTGGGGCGGGAAAGGGGGGGAAAGCAGAGGGAGGGAGTAGGGGGATTGGGGAGGGGAGGAGGGGCAGAGGGAAAGGGAGGGCTCAGTCTGGGAAGGCCTCCTGGAGGAGGTGAGCTCTCAGTAGGGCTTTGAAGAGGGGAAGAGTTAGTTTGGCGGAGGTGAGGAGGGAGGGCATTCCAGGACAGCGGGGGAGGGTGTGGGCCAGGGGTCGACGGCGGGATAGGCGAGAACGGGGGACGGTGAGGAGGTGGGCGGCAGAGGAGCGGAGCCTACAGGGTGGGCACTAGAAAGAGAGAAGGGAGGAGAGGTAGGAGGGGGCGAGGGGATGGAGAGCCTTGAAGCCAAGAGTGAGGAGTTTTTGTTTCGTGTGAAGGTTGATAGGCAACCACTGGAGGTTTTTGAGGAGTGGGGTGACATGCCCAGAGCGTTTCTATAGAGTGAGGTGTCGACCGAAGTGGGGAGAGGCGGGAGGTTGGGAGATCAGAAAGGATGCTGATGCCGTAGTTCAGGCGGGATAGGATGAGTGATTGTACTCACAAGGTAGCGGTTTGGATGGAGAAGAAAGGGCGGATCTCGGCGACGTTTTGAAGGTGAGACTTACTTTGTGTCACTGGGTGACCGGGCCGTGATAGAGGGGAGGGCCTCACTCTGCCCTGCTGCGTGGCCTCAGGATGGGATGAAGTGAAGTGAGAGCTCACCTCCTCCAGGAGGCCTTCCCAGACTTAGCCCCTCCTTTCCCTCTGCTCTTCCTCCCCTCCCCATTCCCCCCACTCCCTCCCTCTGCTCTTCCCCCCTCCCCTCAGCATTGTGTCTATTTGTACATATTATTTATTACCCTATTTATTTTGTTAATGAGGTGTATATCTCAATGATCCTATTTATCTTGATGTCTGCGCTAGGCTGCTTGTTCTGTTCTGTTCTGTTTTGCTTTGCTGTCTCCCTCCCCCATTCAGACTATGAGCCTGTTTTCGGGCAGGGATTGTCTCTCTCTGTTGCCGAATTGTACATTCCAAGTGCTTAGTACAGTGCTGTGCACATAGTAAGCACTCAATAAATACTATTGAATGAATGAATACTGTACCAAGTGCTGGGGCAGATACCAGATAATTAGACCACCGATCTGTTGATCCCATCCAACTCTCTCAACTCATCACACCCTACTTAGCCTCCATACCCAATCTAACCCACTCTTGATGTCCAAATAGATGTTCTCAACATCACCCTCCACTGAACTCAACTCACTCGCTCCCCTATCCCTTCGTCGCTCTGGTACCGCTAACCCACAGCCCTGGATCACCTGCACCGTCCGCCTCCTTCGCTCTTGTGCTCGAGCCGCAGGACGCCGCTGGTGGAAATCTAAACATCGGGTCGACCCTGTCCATTTCAGGCTTCTCTTTTTTTCCTTTAATTCTGCCCTCTACCCTGCCCAGAAAAATTTTTTATCATCCCTTATTGACACCCATGCCCATTGCCCTCGCCAATTGTTCCAGGTATTTGACTCCCTCCTCAGGCCCCCGGCTTCCCCCGTCCCTCACCCGCAACAATCTGGCCATCTACTTTATTAAGAATTTTATTAACCCCATCAGGTGTGAGCTCCTCAAAATCGCCCCTGACCCTCCTCAGTCCCTCCCCTCTTCTGGTCTCCTCTTCAACTTTCCCATCCTTCCCAGCAGTATCTCCCGAGGAGATCTCCTGCCTCCTCTCAAATGCCACTCCCTCCACATGTGCATCGGACCCCATTCCTCCACACCTTATATAAACTGTCCCCCCTTCCTTCCTTCCCTCCCTAACAGCCGTCTTCAACTATTCACTCTCCAGTGGCTTCTTCCCCTCTGCCTTCAAACTCGCCCATGTCTCCCCCATCCTAAAAAAACCTCTCGACCCCACAGCTCCCTCCATCATTGCCCCATCTCCCTCCTACCCATCCTCTTCAAACTCCTTGAACGAGTTGTCTACACCCGCTATCTCAAATTCCTCCATTTCTCCCCCGGACCCACTCCGATCTGGCTTCTGTCCCCTTCACTCCACTGAAACTGCCCTCTCAAAGGCCACCAAAGATCTCCTTCTTGCCAAATCCAACGGTTCCTACGCCATCCTAATCCTCCTTAACCTCTCAGCAGCCTTTGACACCGTGAGCCAGCCCCTTCTCTTGGAAACGTTATCCAAACGTGGTTTCACCGACTCCGTCTTCTCCTGGTTCTCCTCTTATCTCTCTGGCCGTTCATTCTCAGTCTCCTTTGTGGGCTTCTCCGCTGCCTCCCATCCCCTAAATGTGGGGGTCCCTCAAGGTTCAGTTCTTGGTCCCCTTCTATTCTCGGTCTACACTCACTCCCTTGGAGAAGTATTCGCTCCCATGGTTTCAACTACCATCTCTATGCAGATGACACGTGGGGCTCATAGGCTAAGTAGGACAGGGAACATTATTGAGTCCCCAATTTGCAGTTGAAGGAATGGAGGTACAGGAAAGTTAAGTGACTCGCCCAAGGTCGCACAGCAGGTCTGTGGCGGAGTGGTATTAGAACCCAGGTTCTCTGACTCCCAGGCCTGTGCTCTTTCCAGTAGGCCACGCTGCCAGCAGTCACCCCACCCCTCTTGAACACCTCCCCATCCCAACCTGAGAGAAGACTTTGTAGCCCAGGATTTGTCTGAGTTATATCCTATACTTAATGTTTCACTAATTACAAGTACTTAATTATTGTTACTTACTGACTTCAGATGATTGGCTCGCTTGCTTGTCATTGGAGCCGTTGTTCATTTGCGAGCTGGTTTTTAATGTATGATTCTTTTGTGATTTCAGCCGGCTGTGTCAGTGGGGAATGTTGGCCAGCTTGCGACGGATCTAATTATTTCTACACTGAACATGCCCAAGGTGGGTTACTTTTACACAGATTGCCTCGTGCCAATGGTTGGAAACAATCCATATGCCACTACAGAAAACAACTCAGCAGAGCTGAGTATAAATGCTGAAGGTACGTGAGACTGTTCCCAGCGTGAATGTCTCGGTTATAATAATAATGATGATGGTATTTGTTAAGATGTCACTGTTACGCTTCAGACGCCAGCCACGTGTTAGGTATTGCCAAGCACTGAGTTAGAAATGAGTCCCACTCACATTTTGTGAATGTTAATTGTGATACAAAGAGATTTCAGTAATTACTTGGATTTATTTTACAATTAGTTCCTGAATTTATGTCTTAATTTGAGACGTCAATCTGAATCAAGGTCTGTTTGTCAATCAGTAGTATTTATTAAGTGCTTATTGTTGGAAGAGCACTGTACTAAGTGCTTGGGAGAGTACAATTCAATAAAATTGGTAGGCAGTCTAGAGGAGCCCGCAGTGTAGAGGCAGAAACAGACGTGAAAAGAAATTACAGACAGGTGAAGTGATAGAGTATAAGGATTTGCACAGAAGTGCTATGGTGAGTATCAAATCGCTTAACGAGGACTCAACCAAGGGTGTAGGTGACATGTAGGGTAGGGCAGGTCGGGGAGAAGAGGGTTTAGTCAGGAAAGGCCTTTTGGAGGAGATGGGATTTTAGAAGGGTTTTGAAGGTGGGGAGAGCGGTGGCCTGCTTGATATCAGTCAGATCAGAGGTATCTTCTGGGCAGAGCACTGTACAGCGTGGCTCAGTGGAAAGAGCACGGGCTTTGGAGTCAGGGCTCATGAGTTCGAATCCCAGCTCTGCCACTTGTCAGCTGTGTGACTGTGGGCAAGTCACTTAACTTCTCTGTGCCTCAGTTCCCTCATCTGTAAAATGGGGGTTAAGACTGTGAGCCCCACGTGGGACAACCTGATTCCCCTATGTCTACCCCAGTGCTTAGAACAGTGCTCGGCACATAGTAAGCGCTTAACAAATACCAACATCATCATCATCATCATCACTTGTGAGAATACAACAGTTAGTAGACAGATTCCCTGCCCACATGGAGCTTACAGTCTAAAGGGGAAGATGATATAAGACTCAGTGTGGCTCAAGAAGCAGCGTGGCTCAGTGGAAAGAGCCCGGGCTTTGGAGTCAAGGCTCATGAGTTCGAATCCCGGCTCCGCCACCTGTCAGCTGTGTGACTGTGGGCAAGTCACTTCTCTGTGCCTCAGTTCCCTCATCTGTAAAATGGGGATTAAGACGGTGAGCCCCACGTGGGTCAACCTGATTCCCCTGTGTCTACCCTAGCACTTAGAACAGTGCTCTGCACATAGTAAGCGCTTAACAAATACCAACATTATTATTACTATTATTATCTCACCATAATCCCATCTCACAGGGTAATGATATTGTGTACTTTCACAAGAGTTGAGTAGTTAGCTACTGGGTGAGGGAGCTAGAGCATTGGGGGGGGGGGTGAGGTGAGAAGGCAGAAAAGAGGGGGAGAAACCCCCTTAAGTGTCCAGCACTTCAGAGAGAGAGAGATTTCTTTCTGACCTGGATTTGTTTCACTCATTCATCCTTTTTCTTTCTACATCATTTTAGTGTGTGTGAATGTGTGGTGTTAGTAATAAAAAATGAGCTTTATTCCTGGTTGTGTTTTTTAGAAAGTTGAGAGAGAGGGCAGGTTCTGGGGAACCAGAGTTGAGGGTGGAACTAAGCGCTGGAGTAGATACGAGTTGAGGGAGGTACTAAGCACTGGGGTAGATACAAGTTAATCAGCTTGGACACAGTCCTTGTCCCACGTGGGGCTCACCGTTTAGGTGGGAGGAAGAACAGGTGTTGATTCCCCATTTTACAGATGAGAAAACAAGACACAGAGAAGTGACTTTCCATGGTCAAACTGCAGGCAAATGGCAGAATCGTAATTTGAACCCAGAACCTAGGTCCTCTGACACCCAGGCCTGTGTTCTTTCTGCTTCCATTCTTGCCAGGCACCATTGGCCACCCACTAAAGGGATTCTTATCACCCCCTACCACTTGAGTCAATCAAAAGGCTTCGCTTGTCTTTGCTCCTGGTGACTCCCAGGACGGTCGGGGGCGGATGTTGGAGCCGATTTTCCGAAAGGCACAGGGGTGGGGGACAGGGGAAAGTGGAGAAGCTCAGGTTTCTGAGGAGGTGATTGGTGAGGTAGGAGGACAGCCTGTGGATCCGAAAGACAGCAAAATAGCTGTTTTCTTGCTTGTAAATGTGGCAGGAGAGAGCCTTGGAGCCCACTGTTCTCAATCAAATGCCTCCTCCACCCAGTGAGTAAAACACCGGTCCGGCCAGGAGCTCCTGCTGTGTCTGCCCACCCCCTCCCCGTTAGCTGATGGTTCCTGTCAGCTGACCCACAGAAGAGAATAATTATATTTGTGGTATTCTAGACTGTGACCCTGTAGTTGGGCGGGGATTGTCTCTATCTGCGGCCGAATTGTACTTTCCAGGCGCTTAGCACACTGCTCTGCACATAGTAAGTGCTCAGTAAATACAATTGAATGGATGAATTTGTTAAGCACTTACTCTGCACCCAGCACTGGGTTATACAGAATCATCCAATCAGACAGACACCCTCTTCCTCATCAGGCTCACCTCCTAAATTGGAGCTCTTTAATCCCAGTTTTATAGATGAGCAGACTGAGGCACAGAGGTGTGAAATGACTTGTAGCGGTCATCCAGCAGGAGAGTGACAGATCCAGGATTGGAACCCAGGTCCTCTGACTCCCATGCCCCTGGTTCGGAGAGCTCTGCAGCTACTGCTACTGATTTGGCCATCACCAGCAGCAATGGGGAAGGGAAGGGGGTCTCATGGAAAATCTCAGAGTCACCACCAGCTCCCTACCCAGCCCCACCCTTCTGGCCAGCGGTTTTAGGGGCTCCTTAGGGGCCCAGCAGCAGCAGTGACAGTAAGGAGAGGCGCAGGTGTGGAGGGACAGGGAAGACAGGGAAGACAAACAAGAAAGCCATGGGCCTGGGAATTAGAAGACCCGGGTTCTAATCCCGGCTCTGCCACTTGTTTGCTCTGTGACTTTGGACAAGTCACTCTTCTGTGCCTCGGTTTTCTCGTCTGTAAAATAGGAATTAAAACTGTGAGCCCCCTGTGGGACTTTGCCTGGGTCCAACTTGATTAGCTTGTATCTATCTCTGCACGTAGTAATAATGATAACGATGATGGCATTTGTTAAGCGCTTACTATGTGCAAGCACTGTTCTAAGCGCTGGGGGGATACAAAGTGATCAGGTTGTCCCACGTGGGGTTCCCAGTCTTCATCCCCATTTTACAGATGAGGGAATTGAGGCTCAGAGAAGTGAAGTGACTTGGCCAAAGGCACACAGCTGACAAGTGGTGGAGCCGGAATTAGAACCCATGACCTCTGACTCCCAGGCCCGGGCTCTTTCCACTGAGCCATGCTGCTTCAATGGTAGTACCGTGCCTGCTTCTAGTAATTTTAACAGATACCTTAAAAGAAAAATGAGGCAGAAGGGGGCACAGATATATTTTACATACCTTACAGCCTGGTGTCAAAAACCAGAAATGGGGAAAATTCAAAGGTGACATGAGTGCCATTTGTCTGAACTCAGATGACTGTCCATTGGGGATCTCCTGTACTCTTGACTGCCAACAACTGCCTTCGGATTTGTATTGTCTCCACTGCCTCATTATGCCTTGAAGACCAGTGTCTCTGGCTCGTTATCAGTAACACTCTTCTCTGGAAAATTTTGGTTATTTGAATAAACAGCAGTAATAATAATAATAACTGTGGTATCTCTTAAGTGCTTACTATATGCCAAACACTGGGGTAGAGATAAGATCATTAATTAGGTCCCACACGAAGCTCCCTTAGGTATTGCAGATGAGGGAAATGAGACACAGAGAAGTTAAGTGAGTTGCCCCAGTTTGCAGAGAAGGTATGTGGCAGAGCTGGGATTAGAACCCAGGCCCACGGTCTTTTCACTAGGCCACTCTGCTGCTTTGTGCTGACATAGGATGCGTACACACAAGCTTATTTTCTTCATTTAATAATTGAGAAAGAATGCTAGATTCAGGAATTGTTGGGTTTGAACTTTAGTGCTGTACCATCGTAAGCATTTCAATACATTTCCTCACCAGCCTTGTCATTGATTTCCCACTTCTCCGAATCAGCTTCTTTCTCTTCTTTTTTTTCCTCAGTGTATTCGTTGCCTTCAAAGAATCTGATTGTTCTCCAAATAAGATCACCATTTATTAAGGTCTGTATATTAGCCAACTGGCCTTGTTAAATTTATTAAAAGTTAGAGTAAGAAAATACCGAAACAAATATCGCTTAAAATTAAGTTCTAAAAATCATATTCTCAATCATAATTTTAAGATATGCACGAACCGGGCAATATCTCACGGGATTTTAGATGCAGTTCCTTTTTGTGATGGGGCCGACGGCTAACGGGGAAGGTAAAAATTAGGATTTACAGCTTGTCGTGCCTCGTTCAGAGGTAAACTTCAGACTAAAGAAATAGGTTCACTCTAGATCTGGACCTATATTTTCAGTACTTATTAAAAGCTCTGGAGGTGAAAACGTCATAATGCCACGCAACCACTAAATTTATCCAGAACTTTAAAAAAAAAACTGTGGATGTACCAGATTGGTGATTTGTTTTGAAGCTACTGAGAGGTTGTGCTTACAGTGTAAGAGAGATCTAACTTGGTCCTTGTATTTCCTTATCCTTCCTTCCTTCCATGATGTTTCAAAGTACAAATCCAGGTCATTTTGTGAAGCCCTCCTTTCCTGGGTGAAGAGCAGTAAGTGCACCAGAGTTCTTGTTCTTTCAAGCAGCCATGCTTACCGGCGGGACGATCAACAGCTTCAGGGGTATGTTTCTAGGCCACACATCTTCTTTAGGAATGGTTATTGCACCCTTTGGAGAAGTCAAAAATTAAAGTAAATTTTAGAGGTCTGTGTGCCCACACGTATGTCTTAGGATGATTATTCCGGTGTTGTTTGGGGTTTTGATCCTTAGAATTTAATCGGGCCTGTGACGGGGTGTATAGAGAATTTGGAGTCTTTCTAGAGGCTTACACTGCCATTGGCATTCATTTCCATAACTGCAGTCACTCTGCTTTACAGTACAGTTGGGATGCCTGAGTGGTTAAGTACATGCTATGTGAAGCCTCGTGAAAAAAAAATGATCTGTAAATGATTTATTTCCTTACCCCTTAAATCCTGAGAGTTAGCAATGGCAACACTTGGCCCAAGGGCTTTCAGATGGCAGAGGTAAGCATCAGCAAGGCATGGGAGGCTTAAAAGGTTTGCTTCCATTCCATCACGATTCATCAGGGAAAACAGAGATGCCTTTGAGTAGTAGTTGTGTAATCATTGATTCATTAATAACTTCCACGTGTAGGTGCTGGAATTTTCACAGCATTTGCTAATCTTAACTCCAGTTCAGAGTGTTTCTGTTTTCATTTTCAATCTCATATTACATACTGTGGTTTTAAGGCAGAGCCCATGCCAGGTGAGGTGTTGAAAAAGGTGGTCCCGTAGGCCCTGGCCAGGCGATCGTCCGCTCAAGGCATGGGAAATGCCTAAAATCAAACTCAAAGATGAGTCTTTTCTGAGATTGTGTATTAATCCAAAAAGAAAGGCAGTGTCGGGGTTGGAAGAGACCAAAACATAATTAGGGCTGAGGTTGAAAAGGAGAAATAAAGCGTCCACATTAAAGAAAACACTGTTGATTCTCCTCTTAAAAAATGACTAGGTAAAAAAAAATGGCCAAATAATGTCACTGAGTGGGGGGAGGGGATGGGGGAGAGAGATTGTCTGAGTCTCTCTCAAAGGGAGGGTAAATGAGGGTTCATGTTTGTCTGAATCAGTTTTCTCATTGTTTCCAGTACTCCATTCCGGTATTTATTCACCCCTGAATTGCAGAAGAATATTGGGAATCAGATCCAGTACCTGAATTGGAAGGAAATGGAAGAAACATTATCTTTTCCCGAAATGCAGGATTCTGATATGTGTATTCAAATTCCTGGAGGAGGTATCACAAAGCTACTCTACAAGCTCAGGTGAGCATCGAAAGTAGTAAAGATTCGGACTGTTTTTCCCCAGAACTCGTGCCAATAGATCCAAATAATATGTTCAAAAAGGGTTTGAATAAATAAGAGTCCATAGTAAGAAAAAACAACTATTACTTCATTCTTCTAGGCATCCATTGTTGCCATATTTAGACCAAATATTGGGCTGGGATCACTTAATCAGTGGCATTTATTAAGGGCCTAATTACATAATAGACCATTCATTCAATCGTATTTATTGAGTACTTACTGTGTGCAGAGCACTGTACTAAGCGCTTGGGAGAGTGCAATAAAGCAGTAGTCACATTCCCTGCCCACAAAGGGCTTAGAGTCTAGAGTTAGGGAGACAGACATCAAAACAAATAAATAAAATTACAGATATGTCCATAAGTGCTGTGAATACTAAGAAAAGCAGCGTGGCCTAGGGGAAAGAGCACAGGCCTGGGAATCAGAGGACCCGGGTTCTGATTCTGGCTCCCCCACTTGTCTGCCATTTGACCTTGGGCAATTCAACTATCTTTTCTGTGGATTAAGACTGTGAGCCCCATGAGGAACATGGACTGTGTCCAACCCGATTAGCTCTTTTCTATCCCCATGCTTAGTATGGTATTTGGCACATAGTAAGCACCTAACAAGTACCACGGTTATTATTTTAATGCTACTATTAGTAATCATCATCATTTGGGAGAATATTACAATAGCAAGACAAGCACTTTCTTTTAAGATGTGACATTTCCCTCCACTGAATCTTGACGGATACTCAAAATGCCCAATCCCCTGGCATCCGGGTTTTTAAGCCAGGTATTAGAAATTATTTCTGTATATTAATAACTGCTTCCCCTCTAGACTGTAAGGTATTTATGGGCAGGGAACGTGCCCACTGATTCTGTTGTATTGTTCTCTCCCGAGCTCTTAGTACAGTGCTCTGCACATGGTAAGCACTCTGTAAATACCATTGATTGATTGATTAAAGAGGCCTCTGGACCACCTTTGCCACGTCAGGACTCGTGTCCCAGGTTGATGTACAGTCAGTCAAGCTCAACAGGGCAGCTGGGCTACCTGTCACTCCCGTAGCTGCATTAATGGATATCAACTTTGTAGTAGAGTTCCTTGATAGTAGTAACCATATTGAGCACTTGCTGGGTGCACAGCATTCTACTAAGCTCTGGGAAGGAATACACAGTTGGGAATTAACCTGGTCCCCGTTTCTCGGGGTGTTTACAATCTAAAAATAAGAGGGAGAAGGGACTGGTTTCAGCCATATAAAGAGAGGTGAAATAAGGCACTAAGACAACATAAAGACAAAAACTAAGGTAAGTGGGGTACTGTGGCTAAAGGAGCGGACTTTAAAGCCAATGGTGAGGAGTTTCTGTCTGATGCAGAGGTGGATGGGCAACCACCTGGAGGTTAACTGTGGGCAAGTCACTTAACTTCTCTGTGCCTCGGTTACCTCAACTGTAAAATGGGGATTAACAGTGAGCCTCACGCGGAACAACCTGATTACCCTGTATCTACCCCAGTGCTCTGCACATAGTAAACGCTTAACAAATACCAACATTATTATTATTATTATTCTTGAAAAGAGGGGAAACATGGGCTGAACATTTTTTTAGAAAAATCATCCAGGCAGCAGAGTGAAGTATGGTTGTCCCTGAGAAGCAGCATGGCCTAGTGGGAAGACCCTGGGCCTGGGAGACAGAGGAGCTGGGTTCTAATCCTGTCTCCACCACTTGTTTGCTGTGTGACTTTGGGCATGTCACTTCACTTCTGTGGACCCCAGTTCCCTCATCTGTAAAATAGGAATTAAGACTGTGAGCCCCATGTGAGACGTAGACTGTATCCATCCTGATTATCTTGTATAATAACGATGGCATTTGTTAAGCGCTTACTCTGTCCCAAGCACTGTTCTAAGCACTGGGGGTGGTGGGGATATAAGGTAATCCCACGTGGGGCTCACAGTCTTAATCCCCATTTTACAGGTGAGGTAAGTGAGGCCCAGAGAAGTTAAGTGACTTGCCCAAAGTCACACAGCTGACATGTGGCGGAGCGGATTAGAACCCATGACCTCTGACTTCCAGGACCGAGCTCTTTCCACTGAACCACACTGCTTGCGCTTAGTACAGTGCCTGGCCCATTGTAAGCACTTAATAAATACCATTAAAAAAAAATTTACACTGGAGTTTCAAGGTCATAAATTTCTACTTATTTTCCCAGTTCTGATTTCAGTAACGGTTGCTGTCTGTGGTGGATCTTTGCACCGGTCCATTTTTTTCCCTACCCCACGCTCAGTCCCACCCTCCTGGCCTTCTCTCTCCTTTGCCTTCCTTACCTCTTTTGATTATAAGTCAAAAAGCGTGGCACTGACCACCCTCCACTCAGGCCTTCCCGAAGCAGGGTCCGGCAGGGCGCGGTCCCGGCCCTAAGGTTTGCCTTTGCGGATGGTTCAGCGGAGGAGCACTTCACGGCACCCTCGCCCTCAGGCAGCTGCCCACCTCCCTGAAATGGAAGAGGGACAGCTGCTAGCAGAGATATTTAGCCCGGTGGCTTTAAGTTCAGTTTCTGGGTGGCCAAAAACCAGATAAGTGGACACCTTAGGCTAGGCAAGGAAATAAACTGACTGACTGGTTGGTATTTGTTAAGCGCTTACTATGTGCCAGGTACTGTACTAAATGCTGGGATAGATACAGGGTAATTGGGTTGAACACAGTCCCTGTCCCCACATTGGTCTTACAGTCTCAATCCCCATTTTACAGATGAGGAAACTGAGAGAGAAGCCAAGTGACTTGCCCAGGGTCACAGCCAGGATTAGAACAGACATTTTCACCGAGGACTTGTTAGTGGAATAATATCGACTGAGTGGTTTGTGTTTGTTTGTTCTAGTTGTTCAGAAGGAATACAAATGGCTATCTTACTGAAATTCTGTTCAGAAGGAGACAACATCCCTGACGCGATTGATCTGGCCAATTATCTCAATGAGTGGCTGCAGGTCCTCAAAACTCCGGTGAGTGCTCTTTCTTGTAGGTCTCTGACCTTGTGGCATGGTTTGTCTTCATTTATCGTCTCTGTGTGCCACTTCCGAGGAGATTAGTAATATAAAATCTCATTTATAAATTGGGGCAGTGGCTCGATTCATGAAAAGTAGTTCAGTCCAGCCATACCTCTGACAGAGAAGGAAGCAGGACAGTTGACAGGAAAGCTGTTTGATTTACTAGTTTTGCATTTATTTTACTTTTTCCCAGCTAAGCCAGGGCCTAGGGCGTCGGGTTTCCAGAGGGGTCACAGAGCTCCAGACAGCTATTCGGTAGAAGCAGAAGGAAGCTCAGGCTATTTAAACAGGCAGAGCTGGCCACCTCCACCTCCTGAGGGGCTAGGATAAAGATGATGTTTTGCTTTTAGGGGTGGGTTGGTGAGAGTCCTAGAAAGCCACTGGATTCTAGGGCAGGGCCCCAGGATCTGAATTGGAGAAAAACACTGCCCCGGGGCTCGTGGTGAATCCGGCTGCGAAGCATCTTCTCCCTTTTGTCCCTCCTGCCAGCACAAGTGGTATGAATGCTGTGCTGGCTAGAAGTTCCCCGAGTCGTGTGGGCTTACAGCTCTCTCACCGTATTGAAGCTGGAGCATGCAGTGTTGGGCTCTGTTTCTGTCCCTGCACATTAAAGACTGGTTGGCCACGAATCTTGCTCATAGCTGGAAATCATTGAAACCTTGAAAATGGAGTTCAAGATGAGACCTTTCCTCGCCAATGATTCTCTCTTGTTGCCATAGGGAAAGAATTCGTGCCTACTCTTGAAGTTTCTTCTGGAACCAAAGCTTTGTTTCTGGGAAGCCAAAGAAATCCAATTTGGTTTTGAGATATTAAGGAAAAATGTGATTTACGGCAAACAGCTGGAGAAGAAATAGGTGTCAAACATCTATAGTAATTAAGATGACTTAGTTTTTGGGCCTGACGTGAAAGCATCGCACCTCTGTTGAAAATGCAGTTCTGTATTTCAGTGTGCGCCTCTCTATTAGTCAGTCAGCCACAAGGCACGGTGGTATCTGGCTTCCACTTGATCCACCGTAGCAGCGGAGTCCAGCACAGACAACCCTGTTTGCACTCAGTAGGCAGATGGTTTGACTCGGTCCCCAGTGAGGGTTGGATCTCATTAAGATGATCCGTCCGCAATCTTTGAGGTTCTTCTCCGAGACCACCCGGTCAGGCCCGCGCTACGCGTTGACTTATTAAACAGAGCGTACCTGCTCTTGGAGGCCCGGATTCCCTGGTGGGTCCGTCGGAATTGCCTCTGCCCTCAAAGCAGCAAGGCCTGGGCCTGGGGATCGAAGGACCTGGGTTCTAATCCAGGCTCTGCCAGTTGCTTGCTGTGTAACCTTGGGCAAGTCACTCCACCTCCCTGTGCCTCAGTTTCCTAACTGGTAAAATGGGGTCTTCTCTTCCTCGTCTGGGAACCTCACGTAGGACAGGAATTGTGTCCAACCTAATTTACTTATACCCATGCCAGTGCTTAGAACAGTGGTTGATACATAGTAAGCGCTTACCATTAAAAATAAAAACTGGTGGTTCATTCCGAACAGCCCCACCACAGAGTTCTGGGGTTGAGGGGAAGGTTGGGCAAGCAGCTCGGCCGTGGTTTGATTCTCGCTCTGCACGTAAAAAGTCCTCTGCTTTGAGCCTTTGAACCAGATGACACGGTGTCCCATTTGTCTCGAGTCCTCAGCGAAAAGATCTGTGCGACCATTGTCCAGGACTTGGTGAAGGGAACCACCCTCCTTGGACTCTTTGCAACTCTGTATGGGTCCAGTTGCCAAAGAGCAAGGCGTCTGGCCTGCTGAACCTTCCTTGGACCAGACTGAAATAATGTTGGTGTTTGTTAAGTGCTTACTATGTGCCGAGCACTGTTCTAAGCGCCGAGGTAGATACAGGGTAATCAGGTTGTCCCACATGAGGCTCACCGTCTTCATCCCCATTTTACGGGTGAGGGAACTGAGGCACCGAGAAGTTAAGTGACTTGCCCAAAGTCACTCAGCTGACAGGTGGCGGAGCCGGGATTAGAACCCATGACCTCTGACTCCTAAGCCCGGGCTCTTTCCACTGAGCCACGCTGAAATGAGAGCTCTCTGAGATTCCCAGTTTCCCTTCGGAGACAAAGCCAGGAAGCAAGTTCTTGTATAGGAATCTCTAGTTGCCATAGAAGAGGAGAGCCCAGTTCCCTTTAGGAATAGGATTTTTTTTAGCACTTTTTTGTTTTCCCCTCTCAGATCTGACTTGGAAGTGGGCCGGGAGGGGAGTTGAATAAGACCGGGTTTTCGAACTCGAGGGTATGAAAATGGATTTTAACAGTAAAGATTGAAAATCTAATATTTTTTTTGTGTTTAAACCAGCAGAGCAACGATCCCAAGGCTGCTCCTCCGAAGTGGAAAATACCAAGTTCTTGGAGGCTGCTTTTTGGAAGTGGCCTTCCACCTGCACTTTTTTGATGGTTTCTGGTAGAAAAAGAGTAACACGAGACCCCGAACTCTAAAATAGAGAGTACCTATGTACAACTATTTAAAAAGCCTAAAAGCAGATTGGATTCCCTGACTACATTTATCTAAATGGCAGCTGTTTCCTGCAGTTCCAGGGAATATCACAAAGGAAGCGGTCTACTATTGCCCTATGTTCTTCAGTAACAGCAGCTGTAAATATTGTCCAATAAATGGTTTCTTAGTAAATTGTTCCCCAGATCTTGTGTGTTTTGGTGGTTCAACCTAAAATAAATTCATTCAATCGTATTGATTGAGCGCTTTCTGTGTGCAGAGCACTGTACTAAGCGCTTAATTCCTAGCCTTGCATATTTAGGCGCCAAATCCTACGGTCTGCCAATGAAGTAAGTGTTCTGTACAGAAGCCACCGTCTGTTCACGGAGATGGCGTTGTGCCGGTTCCCGTTAGTCCCGTGTTCTGGACAATTCGCCTATGTTCATTTTCCATCCCACTTTCCGCCTCCCTCGTTATTAGCTTTCCTTTCCTGGTTTCTGAACCACTTTAAACTTGTAGCCTGTTTCCACCACTTCCTCAGTCAGGCCATTCTGTGGGGCCTCGGAGGACTACAGACCTAATTAAACCGCATCTCTCCTCTCCGAGGGAACTCCATTTCTGATACAGAAGAGATTCGGACATCTTCCGAGCCTGGCGAGTTGGTCTTCGAACCCCTTCAGGGCAGTCTCCGTAAGAGCGCTTATGCACGGTACTCACTCGGTAGTATCGATTTGGGGCACTTTCTCCGTGCAGGGAACTGCACTGAGTGCTTGGATGAGTACAGTGGAGTTGGTAGTCAAGATCCCCGCTCTCAAAGGAGTTTACAGTTTAGCGGGGGGGCAGACAATAAAATAGATGCGGGTAGGAGGAAGCAGTAGAGTATAATGATGCGTACGCAGTGCAGGGAGAGGGGTGAGTAGCCAAGTGCTGCAGGAGTGCTGAAGGAGCAGTGGAGGGGATCACTTTCTGTCTCGCTGAGCACGTTAACCTCTCAGAATTATTTTGGTACAGACCCCGTGGGGATAATTAAGGTCTTGAAGTCCAAAGCCGTTCCCTCCGATCCCCACGGGGGTTTCCCAAGACCCTTGGATTTGGGTCACCCCAAGCAGAGGGTCTGGGGTGAGAAGCAGCGTGGCCTAATGGATAAAGCACAGGCCTGGGAGTCAGAAGGACCTGGGTTCTAAACCCATATCCGCCACTTGTCTGCAGTGTGACTTTGGGCAAGTCACTTAACTTCTCTGGGTCTCAGTTACCTCATCTGTAAAGTGGGGATTAAGACTGAGCCCCCAGGGGATGTGTCCAACCCGATTATCTTGTTTCTACCCTCACACTTAGTTACAGGGACTGGTACATAGTAAGCACAAATACCATTAAAAAATCCAGAGTGTGTAGAGCTTCACACGTCATATTCCATCTCGAGATTTGACTACTTGGGGTTGGAAAAGGTGGTATGGTGTGGGGAAGAAATTAACCCTTGGGCCAATCTGTTGATGGAGGTCTGGAAGACTCCCTAGGTACATTAGAAACACACCTCTGGGGAAAAAAGTCTAAAGGTGGAGCCCAGTTTGGTACTGGATTTTTTTAGTTGGTATGAAATGTTGATAGGGTTGGTTACGGATGACATTTCCATCTTTTTATGATTTCTTGGGAAGGACTAAGCTTTGCCGGTGGGGAAACAGCTGGCTGAAGTAGTAACTTGTTAACATGGAAAAATGGGAAAATTGGTGTTCAGTGGATGTTCAGAAAGTAGTTTATATTTCAGGTGTGAATCAAAGGCACTGTACAGACTTTTATTACAGCTTCCAGCGGGTGGAACTGTTGGGACATTGTGCTTTCGGGCTTTGGTAGAGTGAGGGGAAAAAACTTTCGTCTTATTTTGTATTCAAAAGGTAGTTGTGACTTTTTCTGAGGGGCTTTTAAACCAAAGAGTCAGCCATTTCTTCCTCTTTTCTTTGCCCTTCGGTTTTGATATTGAGTGGTCCGGTTGTATAAAGCTGAAGACTACGAAACTGAATTCTAGAATTGCCTCCCAAGGAGGCAACCAGAAGGCCCACACCTTGACCAAATCAAAGGTTTGAACATATTAAACAACTTGCATCATGGCCGAGTGGCTTGGGAGTCAGAGGTCATCGGTTCTAATCCCGGATCTGCCATTTATCTGTTGCGTGACCTTGGGCAAGTCACTTAACTTCTCGGTGCCTCAGTCACCTCATCTGTAAAATGGGGTTTGAGACTGTGAGCCCCACGTGACACGACCTGATTATCTTGTATCTATCCCAGCGCTTAGAGAGGTGCTTGGCACACAGTAAGCGCTTAACAAATACCATAATTATCATTATCGATTATTAAATAAACAGAAAGAACAAACAGGCTTTAAGTTCAGGACCAGTTAGCAACCTGCCCAGGGATTAATTTTAAGCTGATTGGCGTTTCATTATATCAGGGTTGTCCATTCATTCATTCATACATTCATCTGTTTTTATCGAGCACTTACTGTGTTCTGTACAGTACAATAAAAGTCCGTAAAGTGCCTTTAATTCACACCTGAAATATAATGTAATTGGAATAACCAAGAACTCTCATTTTGGTTGCATGGGGGTGGGGGGAAAGAAGAATGTCTATGCTTAGCCTGATGCCGAGAAAACAAAAAAGGCAGCATTATCAACTCTTTTCACCAACTACTCTCCAGCTTCCTTCATTCTGCTCAATGCATCTTAGTCGTACCTTGTATTTGATTGCCTCACCTCCACCCTTCACTCAATAACAATAATAATTATGGTATCTGTTAAGCGTTTACTATGCGCCAGGCAATATTGTCCCACCAGTCTGGACCTCCCTCCCCTAAAGTTATTCTGACAAAGCACAGCTCTCCCCATTTTCGAAACCCTCCTAAAAACCCATTTTGTCCAACAAGCCCTTCCCACTAAATTCCCCAAACCCAAGTCCCTAGCTGTGATTCTTGAGACCACATGGGAAACTGGAGTCCTTGAGGAATGAGAGAGTCAACAATTGGTTTATATTCATATCTGTCTCCCCTCTAGACTGTGAGCTCGTTGTAGGCAGTGAATGTGCCTATTGTACTCTCCCAAGCGCTTAGTACAGTGCTTTGAACACAGTAAGTGCACGATAAATACTAATGAATGAATGAAGGATGACCCTGATATAATTAAATGCCAACCAGCTTAAAATTAATGCCTGGGCAGATGCTAGAACAAATGACTAAATCATTTACGAATACCTAGACGAGCATAAGAATCTAGAATTCATTCAGTAGTATTTATTGAGCACTTACTATGTGCAGAGCACTGTACTAAGCACTTGGAATGTACAATTCGGCAACAGATAGAGACAATCCCTGCCCAGTGACGGGCTCACAGTCTAAACTAAAATCTGCCCTTTCCTCTCCTTCAAAACTGCTAACATGGTGATCCAAGCATTTCCCATATCCTATTTTTTTGACTACTGCATCAGCTTCCTCGCAGATCTCCTTGTCTCCTGTCTCTCCCCACTCGAGTCCATAGTGCCCTCTACTTCCCGGCTCATTTTTCTAAAAAAAATTTCAGTCCACGTCTCCTCCCTCCTCAGGAACTTCTGATGGTTGCCCATCCACCTCTTTATCAAACAGAAACTCCTTACCATCGGCTTTGAAGCAAGTCTTCAATCAGCTCTCTCCTTCCTACCTTACCTCGCTGATTTCTTGGTCTCATGCCGTCGCGTCGTTTCCGACCCTCAGCGACACCACGGACGCATCTCTCCCAGAACGCCCCCGCTCTCCATCTGCAGTCGTTCTGGTAGTGGATCCAAGGAGTTTTCTTGGTAAAAATATGGAAGTGGTTTGCCATCGCCTCCTTCCGCGCAGTCAACTTGAGTCTCCGCCCTCGACTCTCGCCCGTGCCGCTGCTGTCCAGCTCGGGTGAGTTTGGATTGTAGCAGATGGCCTTCCGCTCTCAAGCCACTGCCCGAGCTAGGAATGGAATGGACAGGCCTCTGCTTGACTCTCCCTCCCGTAGCTGAGACTGGTAGAGGACTGGAAACTCCCCCGGTGCGACTGTGAGAGGGCAGATTTCTTGGTACAACCCGATTTTCACCTTTCACTCCTCTAACGCCAACCTACTCACTGTACCTCGATCTCATCTCTCTCGCGGTTCGTGTCATCCCTCTGTCCTGGAAACGCCCCCCCTTCATATCCTACAGCACACTGCTCTCCCCATCTTCAAAGCCCTCCTAAAATCACGTCTCCAAGAAGCCTTCCCTGATTAAACCCTCATTTCCCCTCCTCGCCCTCCCTCCTGTGTTGCATATACTGTTGGATCTGTACCCACTCAAGCACTCGATCCTCACTCCAGCCCCTGATACTTCAGGACAAAGCCTTATATGCTCCCACGTCCCCTATCTGTAATTTATTCTAATGTCCATCTCCCCCTTTAGACTGTAAATTCCCTGTGGGCAAGGATCATTTCTGCCAACTCTACTGTACTGTACTCTCCCAAGTGCTCAATTCAATGCTCCGCACACCAGGTACTCAAATGTTATGGATTGATTGATGAATAAGTTTCTAGGAAATAACTGGCCTAGCCGTAGGATCAGCAAACTGTGCTAGAGCAATCTAATCTCTATTTACAATATCCTGAGGCCAGGGAGGCTGGAGGAGAAGGAGGAGCAGCACAATAGTAGTAGTAGTAGTATATCGAGTTCTCCCAAGTGCTTAGCCTAGCATTCTGTACACAGTAAGTGCTCAACAAATACCATTGATCGATTAATAACATTGCTTATCTACTGAGTGTAATGCACTGGTCTAGGTGCTTGGGAAAGTACAGCAGAAGTACTTTCAAGAGGATCACACTCTGGGGAGGCGGATCTAACAATAATTACAAAATGTAAACTCAGAATACATAATTGAGTGTACAGTTGAACACACGAGGGCTAAGGATGAGTATTAAATTTAGAAATGCTAGCACTAGAGGTCACTATGGTATTGCTCTGCCAGCTTGGAGATGACTCTGGGCAGGATCAGTGGAAGTCGCCGAGGGGAATCATCGGGAGCCCTTCGAAAGTGGGGCGGACTGAGATCTGGCAGTTGGATAGGGGAGATTCCGTACCAGGGGAACAGCCTGGATAAGGGAACAGAATGTGAAGAAAGAGAGCGGGGTTAGAGTTACTAGGGGAAGAAAGCCGCTGCCTAAAATGGGCTTTTTAGCTCGGGGACCCTTTGAGGGACAGGGTTTGGGTCTAATTCCCATCTGCACACAGTAAGCACTCAAGACGTACTCGGAGACGGGCAGTTGATTGGAGGTTTTCGAGGAGTGGAGGGATGTATGTTGAGCAACGTTTCAGGAAGATGATCCTAAATTTCAGCTAGGCTGCCGACAAAACTGTAGACTGAAAGCTCGTCGTGGGCAGGGAAGGGGTCCGTTTATCGTCGTACTCTCCGAAGCGCTTAGCACAGTGCGGTGCACACGTAAACGCTCAAATACGAATGAATGAATGAATGAATGAGTGTGCCCACCCTGAGATTCGCACCACCATGAAGATGAGGGACTTGAAACTTTTATATCCCTGGGCTTCAGAAGGGCCGAGTGGGATCGTCTAGACTGCGAGCTCGTTTTGGGCAGGGAATGTGCCTGTTTTATCATTGTGTTGTACTCTCCTAAGAGCTTAGTACAGTGCTCTGCGTACAGTAAGCGCTCAATTATTTTATCTTTAAGCAGCCTCCTTTGACTCAAAAATACGTACAGTAAAGTTGGCTAGCTCAAATTTTCCCTTTTTTCAATTGTCTATAAATTCAAGTCCATTGGGGTTGGGTGTGAGAACGGAGATCCAAACCAAAGCATCGTGGTCATCAGGTGTGGAAAATAATTGCGGAATTCGTTAAATGCTTACTCCGTTCCAAGCACCGTACTAAGCGCTGGGGTAGATATAAGATAATCAGGTCGGATGCAGTCCCTGTCCCCACGAGGGGCTCGCGGTCCATGGGGGAGGGAGAACGTGTATTGAATCCCCATTTTACAGATGAGGAAACTGTGACCCAGAGAAGTTGAGTGACTTGGGCAAGGTCACGCAGCAGGCAAGTGACGATACTGGGATTAAGAATTTAATTCCCCTGACCGCAAGGCCTAGGCTCTTTCCACTAGGCTTCGCTGCCGAAAAGGTCCTGTATCACCTTTTCTCCTTGAAAATAGAGAAAAGGCAAGTTGAGGAGAACACATCCGGTTAGAAACTCCTGCACTTCAATTTAGTATTCTTAGCACATTTCTTCTTCAGAATACGTAGATAATTCTACGGGCAAGAGTGTCTTCAGGAGGCTTCGTGACCCACAGGAACAACAGGGAGAGCATCTGTTACTGTGGAGCTTAGGGTTGCCGAGGAACCGAGCACAATCAAAGCGCGGACGTAAACTTTTCGCGTCTTGGGGCCCGCACTGCTGCTCCACCGTTCGGCTTTGACGTTTCTTGTTTTGCTCTTAAAGTCGCCGTAATTTTCTAAGACGGTGAAGACGTCGCTCTGAGCTCTGCGCATGAAATGGGACTAAAATCTAGGTCAGTTCTGCAGACCGGTTTTCAGAGAACATTTCCCTTCCAGAAAAATAAGTTATTAAAATCAATGAGATGGCGTCGGAGCGTCACTGAGCGGCCTCCCTGTCCAACGGCCCCTCGCAAATCAACACTTATATAAGTGGGTATAAAAACCAGACTTAGCTAGAGGCCTTTTGTGCTCATTTTTGTGGTATCCTATTCCTGTTCAAAGCAGGAAATGGATTTTAATTGAGTCAAAGGAAACTGGCATTCTGCAGCACAATGCCGCTTGGAGTTGGCAGTTTTACCGTGGAATAACAATGGGTAAAATACAGGCAGGAGGTTGCTTAATGCTCAAGGAACAAGATGTTGTTGGAATTTCACTCACCCAGCTTGGCAGGATTGTGCAAAAGCGAGAGGAATGAAAATGAATTGAGACGGAATAGCGTTTGGCGAACGCTATTTTCTCTTTCCAGGGAGGGCCTTCCGCTTAAAGAGACAGAACGACTTGGGTTGGCCAGGGCCACATTCCTCACCCAGAAGGTGTAAATAATTGTATTTGTGCTATTCGTTAAGTGCTTATCAAGTAATAATAATAATAACAATCATGTTGGGATTTGTTAAGCGCTTAGCACTATTCTAAGCACTGGGGTAGGTACAGGCTAAGCTTGTCCCAATTGGGGCTCACAGTCTTAATCCCCATTTTACAGATGAGGTAACCGAGGCACCGAGAAGTCGAGCGACTCGCCCAAAGTCACACAGCTGACAGGTGGTGGAGCCGGGATTAGAACCCATGACCTCTGACTCCTAAGCCTGGGCTCTTTCCACTGGCCACGCTGCTTCTCTACAGGATCCTCAGTTCCCACTTGGAGCTCACAGTCTAAGTAGGAGGGAGAACAAGTATCGAATCCCCATTTTACAGATGAGGGAACTGAGGCAGAGGTGTGAAATGACTTGCCCAAGGCCACACAGCAGACAAGGGGTGGAGTCGGGATGAGAATCCCCATCCTCTGACTCCTCTTTTCACTAGGCCACCCTGGTTCTCTGTTGGGTCCTGTAACCATATTTATATAAAATACAAACTAGGAAAAATAAAGTATGAAAATATGAAAAAAAACCCCCTCTAAGGGCTCACGTCATCGGAAGTATCTTTCTCGTAATGAATAATTCATTTTTAAAATCTTACGTTTACCGGCTCTGCCGCTGAATTGTAGATCAGCGAAAACCAACCCAGAGTTCATGAGGGAGTCATTCATTTTTCAAAGCTTAGGAGAGGAGAGGGCCGTAAATGAAGTTGAAATTCTTCAGGAGAGTGGGCCACCCAGGCTACTGCCAAGACGGGCACGTTATGGGCCATTATCGGGTCTGCTGAACTGATAGACTTTACTTGAATAGTAATGGTGGTGTTCAAGTCCTTCCTGTGTGCTGAACACTGAAGTAGATACCTGTAAGCGCATCAGAAATGATCCCTTTCCGATCCAGAAAAGCAGCGTGGCTCAGTGGAAAGTGGAGAGGGGGAGGAGCAGAGGGAGATGGGGGGAGAAGAGGGTTTAGCTGTGGAGAGGTGAAGGGGGGTAGAGGGAGCAGAGGGAAAAGGGGAGCTCAGTCTGGGAAGGCCTCTCGGAGGAGGTGAGCTGTAAGTAGGGCTTTGAAGAGGGGAAGAGAATGAGTTTGGCGGAGGTGAGGAGGGACGGCGTTCCAGGACTGCGGAGAAGCAGCGTGGCTCGGTGGAAAGAGCCCGGGCTTGGGAGTCAGAGGTCGGGTTCGAATCCCGGCTCCGCCGCTTGTCAGCTGTGTGACTGTGGGCAAGTCACTTCACTTCTCTGTGCCTCAGTGACCTCATCTGTAAAATGGGGATTAACTGTGAGCCTCACGTGGGACAACCCGGTTACCCTGTATCTCTCCCAGCGCTTAGAACAGTGCTCTGCACATAGTAAGCGCTTAACAAATACCAACATTATTATTGTCGGCTGTGTGACCTTGGGCGAGTCACTTCGCTTCTCTGTGCCTCAGTCACACCTCATCTGTAAAATGGAGATTAAAACTGTGAGCCCCACGTGGGACAACCCGATGACCTTGTATCCCCCCCAGCGCTTAGAACAGTGCTTTGCACATAGTAAGCGCTTAACAAATGCCATCATCATCATCAATCTGTGTTTACAGATTTAAGTGGGAGGGAGAAGAGGTATCGAGTCCCCATTTTGCAGAAGAGGAAAGAGACACGGAGAAGTTCAGTGACTTGCCCGAGGTCCCACAGCAGGCAAGTAGCAGAGCTGGGAATAGGCCCCAGGGCCCCTGACTCCCAGGCCCGGCTTCTTCCCTCTAAGCTAGAGCAGCAGCATGGCCCAGCGGATAGATTATGGACCTGGGAGTCAGAAGGCCCTGGGTTCTAATCCCAGCTCTGACACGTGTCTGCTGTGTGACCTTGGGCAAGTCACTGCAGAAACGCTCTGGACATGTCACTCCCCTTCTTAAAAATCTCCAGTGGTTGCCTGTCGACCTCCGCACAAAACAAAAACTCACTCTAGGCTTCGAGGCTCTCCGTCACCTTGTCCCCTCCTACCTCTCCTCCCTTCTCTCTTTCCACCGTCCACCCCGCACGGTCCGCTCCTCCGCCGCCCACCTCCTCACCGTCCCTCGGTCTCGCCTATCCCGCCGACGACCCCCGGGCCACATAATAATAATCTTGGTATTTGTTAAGCGCTTACTATGTGCCGAGCACTGTTCTAAGTGCTGGGGTGGATACAAGGTAATGAGGTGGTCCCACGTGGGGCTTCCAGTCTTCATCCCCATTTTACAGATGAGGGAACTGAGGCCCAGAGAATTCATTCATTCAATAGTATTTATTGAGCGCTTACTATGTGCAGAGCATTGTACCAAGCGCTTGGGATGAACAGGTCGGCAACAGATAGAGACAGTCCCTGCCGTTTGACGGGCTTACAGTCTAATCGGGGGAGATGGACAGACAAGAACAATGGCAATAAACAGAGTCGAGGGGAAGAACATCTCGTAAAAACAATGGCAACTAAATAGAATCGAGGCGATGTACAATTCATTAACAAAATATATACAGTTGAGCGGACGAGTACAGTGCTGTGGGGAGGGGAATGGAGAGGTGGAGGAGCAGAGGGAAAGGGAGAAAAGAGGGTTTAGCTGCGGAGAGGTGAAGGGGGGGTGGTAGAGGGAGTAGAGGGAGAAGAGGAGCTCAGTCTGGGAAGGCCTCTTGGAGAAGGTGAGTTTTAAGTAGGGTTTTGAAGAGGGGAAGAGAATCAGTTTGGCGGAGGCGAGGAGGGAGGGCGTTCCGGGACCGCGGGAGGACGTGGCCCGGGGGTCGACGGCGGGATAGGCGAGACCGAGGGACGGCGAGGAGGTGGGAGGCAGAGGAGCGGAGCGTGCGGGGTGGGTGGTAGAAAGAGAGAAGGGAGGAGAGGTAGGAAGGGGCGAGGTGATGTACAGCCTCGAAGCCTAGAGTGAGGAGTTTTTGTTTGGAGCGGAGGTCGATAGGCAACCACTGGAGTTGTTTAAGAAGGGGAGTGACACGCCCAGATCGTTTCTGCGGGAAGATGAGCCGAGCAGCAGAGTGAAGAATAGACCGGAGCGGGGCGAGAGAGGAGGAAGGGAGGTCAGAGAGAAGGCTGACACGGTAGTCTAGCCGGGATGTAACGAGAGCCCGTAGCAGTCTGGGTGGAGAGGAAAGGGCGGATCTTGGCGATATTGTAGAGGTGAAACCGGCAGGTCTCGGTAACGGATAGGATGCGTGGGGTGAACGAGAGAGACGAGTCAAGGATGACACCGAGATCGCGGGCCTGAGAGACGGGAAGGGTGGTCGTGCCATCCACGGTGATAGAGAAGTCCGGGAGAGGACCGGGTTTGGGAGGGAAGATGAGGAGCTCAGTCTCGCTCACGTTGAGTTTTAGGTGGCGGGCCGACATCCAGGTGGAGACGTCCCGGAGGCGGGAGGAGATGCGAGCCTGAAGGGAGGGGGAGAGGACAGGGGCGGAGATGTAGATCTGCGTGTCATCTGCGTAGAGATGGTAGTCGAAGCCGTGAGAGCGGATGAGTTCACCGAGGGAGTGAGTGTAAATGGAGAACAGAAGAGGGCGGAGAACTGACCCTTGAGGAACTCCAACAGTTAAAGGATGGGAGGGGGAGGAGGCTCCAGCGTAGGAGACCGAGAATGATCGGCCAGAGAGGTAAGAGGAGAACCGGGAGAGGACGGAGTCCGTGAAGCCAAGGTGAGATAAGGTATGGAGGAGGAGGGGATGGTCGACGGTGTCAAAGGCGGCAGAGAGGTCGAGGAGGATCAGAATGGAGTAGGAGCCATTGGATTTGGCAAGAAGGAGGTCACGGGTGACCTTAGAGAGAGCAGTCTCGGTAGAGTGGAGGGGACGGAAGCCAGATCGGAGGGGGTCCGGGAGAGAATGGGAGTTAAGGAATTCTAGGCATCGATTGTAGACGACTCGTTCTAGGATTTTGGAAAGGAAGGGTAGTAGGGAGATAGGGCGATTACTGGAGGGGGAAGTGGGGTCGAGAGCGGGTTTTTTTAGGATGGGGGAGACGTGGGCATGTTTGAAGGCAGCGGGGAAGGAGCCATTGGAGATTGAGTGGTTAAAAATAGAAGTTAAGGAAGGTAGGAGGGCAGGGGCGATGGAGAAGTGAAGTGACTTGCCCACAGTCACACAGCTGACGAGCGGCGGAGCCGGGATTCGAACCCCTGACCTCTGACTTCCAAGCCCGGGCTCTTTCCACTGAACCATGCTGCTTCTCCGCAGTCCTGGAACGCCGTCCCTCCTCACCTCCGCCAAACTCATCCTCTTCCCCTCTTCAAAGCCCTACTTAGAGCTCACCTCCTCCAAGAGGCCTTCCCAGACTGAGCTCCCCTTTTCCCTCTGCTCCCTCTACCCCCCCTTTCACCTCCCCGCAGCTAAACCCTCTTCTCCCCCCATCTCCCTCTGCTCCTCCCCCTCTCCCGTCCCATCCCCTCAGCACAGTACTCCTCCACTCAACTGCATATATCTTCATCACCCTATTTTGTTTAATGAGATGTACATCACCCTGATTCTATTTATTTGCTATTGTTTTAATGAGATGTTCTTCCCCTCGACTCTATTTATTGCCATTGTTCCTGTCTGTCTCCCCCGATTAGACTGTAAACCCGTCACTGGGCAGGGACTATATCTGTTGCCGTTTTGTCCATTCCAAGCCCTTAGTACAGTGCTCTGCACATAGTAAGCGCTCAATAAATACTATTGAATGAATGAACTTCTCTGGGCCTCGGTTACCTCTTCTGTAAAATGGGAATGAAGACTGTGAGCCCCATGTGGGACAGGGACTATGTCCAACCCCTCATTACCTCGTATCTACCCCAGTGCTTAGAACAGTGCCTGGCAGATAATAACCGCTTAACAAATACCTTAAAAAAAAAAAGCCCAGAAAGCAAAAAACTGAACTGAAGAATAGATATGGCAGCAATTATCCTTTAGTATTGGCCAGGCAAGCTTGTGCAAGCTGTTTTGCATATTTACAGTTTTAGAATCGGGTGGAAGCCAAAAAAACAATGTGCTGAGTGGACATTCTTCAACATTTTGTTTTCAAAGTAAAAGTTGGGGGTTTATAACCAAGCCAGCAATGTTTCCTCCATTCCCTCCCATCCCTTCCCCTCTCCACCTCCCTCCCCTCCCATGCTCTCCCACGTGCCTCTCAGAGCCACGGAATCATTTCCCCGCATCCTGCCCCTCGCTCCCGGCACCGCGGCTGCGGTCGGTGTCTTTCCCAAACCGAAAGGCATTTTCTGAACTTGTCGATCTGTTTTGTAAATCCACTGGCCGGTTGGGTTGCTGTTGAGGGAGTGAAAGCTTGTGCCCATTCAGCTTTTCAGGGCTGAGCCTCTGGAATATTCCTAGCTGAGGGAGGGCGGAGGTTAATTAGAAAGGGCTCCGGGACAGCGAGCCTGCATGACTCTACCAAGAACCAGACAACGGAAAAGAACACCCTCCTCTTCTCTCCCACCCTCCCCGTCTCCATCCCCAAGCGTGTGCACAAACACACACTTACCGGTCACCCTCCCCCCGCCCGGACCAACAAATAGCATTACTTTCTGAGGGCTCAGGCTTCATTTGGACTTGGATGGATAAAGGTCCACTTTGAGACTGCTTTATTTCATATTCAAAAGCAGCGTGGCTCAGTGGAAAGAGCATGGGCTTTGGAGTCAGGGCTCATGAGTTCGAATCCCAGCTCTGCCACTTGTCAGCTGTGTGACTGTGGGCAAGTCACTTAACTTCTCTGTGCCTCAGTTCCCTCATCTGTAAAATGGGGATGAAGACTGTGAGCCCCACGTGGGACAACCTGATTCCCCTATGTCTACCCCAGTGCTTAGAACAGTGCTCGGCACATAGTAAGCGCTTAACAAATACCAACATTATTATATTCACAAAACGCTTTAGGATCTCAAATTTTCACTCTTGCCTCGCGGGAAGGGCCTGTCTGTCTTTTCTTTTATTCGGCAAATGCCTACAGCATTAGAAATGTGCAGTCAGTTGCGGAGGCCTATTCCACTTTCTGCTTAGGGCAGGGATGGCAAAAATATCACTGGACCAGGGAAATTCGAGGCCTCTTCTCGGGCTGCTTCTCCACTGCAACAATATGTGTTCTGTGATAGAGAAGGGTGTTACTATCACTTGTAGTCTAGCGTAGACATTTTGGTGTAAAATAGACAAGGGTTGGGTACAGTTTCCGTAGTTTGATGCAACTGGTAATTATTAATCATCAATCAATGGCACTTAGTGAGTGCCTGTTGCATGTAGAGGACTGTACTAAGCGCTTGGGAGAGTACAGTACAATAGATTTAGTAAACAGAATTCCTGCCCTCGAGGAGCTTGTGGACTAGTGGGTGATTCTCCCCGCCGTGAATCCACTGTGCTCTTACATGATGATGGGGTTGCCATGTTAGAATGATTGGGGCCCAGTCCAATTCATTCATTCATTCGATCGCATTCATTGAGAGCTTACTGGGTGCAAAACGCTGTACTAAGCGCTTGGGAGAGTACAATATAACAACAGCACATTCCTGCCCACAACCAGCTCACAGTCTAGAGGGGGGATCCGGGGAATCCATTCCAATCGGGTCTCCTACCTGAGAAGAAAGTGGTGATGACAGGTCCAGTTTCAGTCAGAGTATTTTCTCTAGTCCCCCTCACGGGCACAACGAAGAAGCTGGAAGCAGGCACTGAGCGCTTGAGGAATGCTTCCCGTTTGGTTCACTGTGACATCAACAGATCTTGAGCAGCTCTTTCGGGAACTGGCGGTTGTCACCCTCCAGGGCCACTTTGCTGAGAGAGGCAGAGGCCAGACACCAGCCTGCACCAGGAAAACGGGCATAAAGGGGACACGGAGCGGATAGCGGTCACTGAATTCTCACCCAGCAGCTCGTCGTCGACCACTGAACCAACGAGCAAAGCAAACGAAGGCAGCGGGCTCGAATTCTGGGAATATAGCCATAAGCTAGCGGTCTCCCAAGGAGGCAGTCAGCCAGCTTTATTGCACTGGACTCACTCCCAAGTGCCAAGGACAGTGATCTGCCCACAGTACGCGCTCGATCAATACCGCTGTTGGATTGATGGTAACGTCCCCAATCGATGATGAGGTGAAGGAAGTTGGAACCGATTCCTCACCGATTCCTCTAGGAGTTTCGTCAGCATCACGTGGTTACCATGTAACCTCCAGGGGCCAGGCAGAGAAGACAACAGGATATGAAGCAAGATGTGGCTATACAGCAAATGAAAGACACCGTAACTGACCCCTCTAGGAGTTTCATCAGTTGTCACATGGATACCAAAAAAGCCCAGGGGACAAGGCAGAGAAGCAGCGTCGTCTAGTGGAAAGAACATGGGCCTGGGGCTCAGAGGATCAGGGTTCTAATGCCGGCTCTGCCACTTGTCTACTGTGTGAAAGTCACTTCGCTTCTCTGGGCCTCAGTTTCCTTATCTGCAAAATGGGGAATCGATACCTGCTCTCCCTCGTACTTAGACCGTGAGTTCCATGGGGGGACTCGCTGATCTTGTCTCTGCCCTAGCATTTGCTACGGTGCCTGGCACGTAGTAAGCGCTTAACAAATACCTCAATTATTATTATTGTTGTTGTTAGTATTAACTGAGCAGGGAGCCAAAGTAAAGGGACTGAAAGAAGGGCGGACAAGAAGAAGCCAAACCAACAACATTTGCAGGGGAAACTAGGAAACAGAAGCAGTGTGGCTCAGTGGATAGAGCACAGGCCTGGGAGTCAGAAGGACCTGGGTTCTGATCCCGGCTCCGCCGCTTACCTGTTGGGTGACCTTGGACAAGTCATTTCACTTCTCTGTGCCTCAGTTACCTCATCTGTAAAACGGGATTAAGACTGTGAGCCTCGTGTGGGACATGGACTGTGTCCAACTTGATTACTTTGTATCTACCCCGGTGCTTAGTACAGTGGCTGGCCCATAGAGCTTAACGAATACCATAATTATCATTACCAAAAACACCAATTTCCCACAGCCCCTCTCTTCAAACGGCAAACTAGCCCGCAACCGCGGAAGCCACGCGTTAATCTGCCCCGATTCTTCTTATTTCCTCCAAGTTCTTGAGATGGGTCCATTAAAGACCCCCCCCCCAACTGAGTGCCCAGGCAGCCTGTCCTCTGTTCTCAAATGCGGTAACCGTGGCCCAGAGAAGCGAAGTGACTCGACCTAGGTCATACAGCAGACGGGTGGCGGAGCGGGGATTCGAACACGGGTCCTTCTGACCCTCAGCCCCGTACCACGCTCCCCGGCTCACTTGGCTACCGGCAGCTTGGGCGACGAGGGAGCCGGCAAGGCCCCGGCCAGAGCCGCCGAGCAGGGGGCAGGTTCGACGTTTGATGCGAAGGCCCGGGAGGTTGCCTCCTGGCTTCTTGACTGTAAGCTCGTTGTGGGCAGCGAACGCGTCTACCGACTCCGTTGTGTTGTACTCTCCCGCGTGCTTAGTACTGTACTCTGCACGCGGCAAGTGCTCCGTAAATACGACTGACTGACCATGGAGATGGCAAGTTCCAACAGAGAGGAAAACATCCCAAGCAAATCAGCTACGTCGTTCATCGGGGAGACCGACACCTGTGGCTTCAGCATCAGTTACCCTATTCCCAACGGAACCATTCGTCCAGTGTGGGGGCCCCGCTCTCCTCACCGGCGCTGGGGCCGCCCGCCGGGAATCCTGGAAAACCTCCGGGGAGAGCCGCCACGGGAGGGTCCCGGCGGGGAACGGTCAGGACACCGCGGACCGCGGCGGGGAGCTGTTCGGGCCAGGATTGGCACGATGGTGCCAGGAAAGGAATCTCTGCTCCTCTCAGCCTCCTGCCATCCCCCATCCGGACGGTGAGCTGTGATTGCCAGGAGGAGTTCTCCCCGCAGCCGGGGTGGGGGCACCCCGGTACTTCACGGCTGGAGATTCAGCCTCGCTGAAATTCTGAAGATCCACAGTCCGACCCCATTGAGTCGATCTCTTTTGGGGTTCCCCCGCAGGCACCTCGGTGAGTTTGGGCCTTGGTTCTAGTCCCCTGTGGGGTTCAGGGTTCCATCCCCCCTCCGCAGGGGCCTGGGACTGACCGCTGAACTGGGGGACTTTTTCATCTTTGGTCAAATTGGATTTTTGGATCCTGACCATCGTCAGCTGTCGAGTGATGGGGGTTGGTTTGATGGAGATGATTTATTCCCAGCCTGCAAAGCTCCAACTTGGCAATGGTCCCCTGGGGACGGGATGCCTTGGGGGTGCAACAGCACCCTTCCGGCTTCCTTGCGTCACGTCGGGCCCAGAGCGAGAAGGAGATCCTCTCTGGAGGGTTCCGGCTGTCCCACCCACCCACCCACTCCGCTAAGTATCAGGAAGCAAAGAGTGGAGTCAAGCAGAGAAACAGTGCAGCCTAGCGGAAAGAGCACGGGCCTGGGAGTCCAAGGAACTGGGTCCTAATCCCGACTCTGCCATTTATCTGCTGCGTGATCTTGGGCAAAGTCACTTCGCTTCTCTTTTCCTCAGTTCCCTTGTTTGCAAAATGGGGAGTCATTCATTCAATAGTATTTAATGAGCACTTTCTATGTGCAGATCACTGTACTAGGCACTTGGAATGGACAATTCGGCAACAGATAGAGACAATCCCCGCCCAGTGAGTCTAATCGAATAATAATGGTGGTATTTGTTAAGCGCTTACTATGTGCAAAGGACTCTTCTAAGAGCTGGGGGAGATATAAGATGATCAGGTTGTCCCACGTGAGGCTCACAGTCTTAATCCCCATTTTACAGACGAGGTGACCGAGACACCGAGAAGCGAAGTGACTTGCTCAAAGTCACACGGGTGACAGGCGGCAGGCCCGGGATTAGAACCCATGACCTCCGACTCCTAAGCCCGCGCTCTTTCCACTGAGTCATGCTGCTTCTCTAATGGGACGGGTCCGTATCCGGCCTGATGAACTCGTATTTTCTAGCACTTGGAAAAGTGCTTGGCACATAGTAAGTGCTTAACGGATACCGTTAAAAAAAAAAGACTGTCCATCAAACTCCTAGGGGCAAGGCCTGCGAACCTGCTTGGAACAGCACCATCACTCTCGCTTTCCAAGGACGGCGAAAATCCTTTCAACCGGCCCGAAGATCTGCATCGTGATTCCCCGGTTTCACGGCTTATTTAATGTGATCACCGATGAAAAACCAAAAACCTCTTTCCGCCTCTACCTGGAGCTACCCTACCGTAAGGTGTTTCCGAGCTCAGTCCCATCAGGGCTCCCCTTAGCTCCGGTTGCCAACGGAACCGAAGTCCCTCGGGGGCCTCTGCCGTTTGCTTCTCTCCCGAACTCCTCCCCCGGTACAGGCTCTTCCAGAATCAGAAACATCGCCGGGCTAGAACGGAAATAAGAGCTTCTCTGGAGGAACCGCCTTCGGCACGCCGCTTCGCGCCGACGTCTGAGCGTCCTCGGAGCCCCCCGCCGCCAGCCCCACCGGGGGCCCTGGAAAGGAGAGGGGCCAGGGGAGCTAAGGATATCCTGGGAGAGCCGGGTCCGCCCTTCGCTTTATCTTAGGCCAAGAAATGAAGTCGTGGCTTTGCCATCAGAAGCCTCAAGGGGAGGAAGGGACCTGTCTACCGCATCCCGCGAGTTCAACGTAGACGGAGCTTTCCGGTAGCTTGATCGGGAACCCAGCCCAGCCCCTCGCGGTCTCTGCGAAGTCAAGTTTCGTTCCCCCAGCAGAGCGGAGGAACGTAGAAGGGATGACTCGAGCCGAGAAGCCTGATGTTTGGCTCCTCACGGAGTGGGGCCGACTTCCACCTCACTCAACCCGGACCCCGGGGCAACAGACCCCGCTTCGACCTGCTGAAGGAAGCAGGCTCCACCTTGGAAAGTTTCTTGCTGTGGCTGTGAACTCTTTGGACGAGAGCAAGGACAGAGGCTTCTTCACTTCAGGGGAGAGGGATAAGATTGGTTTCATGGAAGTTTTGCCCCCAGGTGAGGGCTGATTTTTATTATCATTATTTATGACTATTATTATTATTATTATGGAATTTAAGTGCTTACTACGCGTCAGGCACTGTACTAAGTGCTGAGGTAGAGAGAAGCTAATCAGCGGTGTGGCCGAGCGGAAAGAGCCCGTTCTAATCCCTGCTCCGCCACCTGTCAGCTGTGTGACTGTGGGCAAGTCCCTTAACTTCTCTGTGCCTCAGTGACCTCATCTGCAAAATGGGGATGAAGACTAGGAGCCCCACGTGGGACAACCTGATGACCTTGGATCTACCCCAGCGTTTAGAACAGTGCTTGGCACACAGTAGGTGCTTAACAAGTACCAGCATTATTATTATTAGAGCACAGGCCCGGGAGTCCGAAGGACCTGGGTTCTAATCCCGGCTCCGCCACGTATCTGCTGTGTGATCTTGGGCAAGTCATTCAACTTCTCTGGGCCTCAGTTGCCTCATCTGTTAAATTAAGAGCGAGCGCCCCATGTGGGACAGGGACTGCATCCAACCTCATTACCTTATATCTACCCCAGCACTTAGAACAGTGCTTGGCACTTAGTAAGCGCTTAACAACTACTGCGATTATTATCATTCTTACTAGATTGGACACAGTCCATGTCCCACAAGGGGCTCACAGTTTTAATCCCTATTTTACTGACGGGGGAACTGAGGCCCAGAGAAGTGAAGTGACTTGCCCAAGGTCACCCAGCAGGCAAGTGGCGAAGCCGGGATTAGAACCCAGGTCCTCTGCCTGCCAGTCCCGTCCTCCATCCGCTACGCCAACGCTGCTTCCTCGGCAGGATCTGCTCAGGAATGCCCGTGTTTTCAACCCAACTCCCAAACAGGTTGGTGGAAACCTCTTTTGGGGTCTTCAAAATGGATCAAATGTTCCTTCCTCGCCTGCCGGGTCACTATATGTCTGCCATAGTGTGTGTTCACTTTCTAATCAAGTTCAGTCACGAGAGTCGTTGAGAGGCAAGCATCGGAAACTTGACCTTCGTGCTAAGAATAATGTTTTCCATTTGGCTTCCGGTTTTTCCTGTTACTGAACGAGAGAAAGTTAAACATTTATAAGCCTGCAGCCTCTCTGAGAAATACTACTCTTTTTATGGGTCTCTCTTAATGGAATCTCTGAACCCTGGACCTTTTTAGAACAGTCAGGTTTAGGAAACAGCATTTCCTAGTCAAAATTTCCAGGAGCTAAGTGGTAGATTTAGCCCAGGTGACAGCCGTCATGATTATTATCATTTTGGTACCTTTACTATTGTTCTAAGCCATTCACTAAGGGGACAAACTGGAAAGAACATGGGCTTCGGAGGCTCCCGGCTCTGCCACTTGTCAGCTGTGTGACTGTGGGCAAGTCACTTCTCTGTGCCTCAGTTCCCTCATCTGTAAAATGGGGATTAACTGTGAGCCTCACGTGGGACAACCTGATCACCCTTTATCTCCCCCAGGGCTTAGAACAGTGCTCGGCACATAGTAAGCGCTTAACAAATACCAACATTATTATTATTATTGTTATTAAAAACGGCCAGTGCCAGCGAATTCCCAGTCGCGCAGCAGTAGCAAAGCGGCAGGAGTGAACGGGTCCTAACCCATCGACTAATCGCACCTCAGAGAATCGGAAGCGGGTGAAATCGACGGGTTCGGACGGCAGGAGGGATCGTGATCCGCAGGGGCATTCCACACTTTGGCCGACGTAGCTCTCCTTCAAAGCGGAGCGGTCAACTCTGTGGGAAAAGGGTCAGAGAAAGAGGGGCTCTAGAGATCCTTGCTGTTGAAGAAGAGGGGACGTCGATCTCCGGGGGGTCATTCTGTGGCACCAGTAGGCCTCCGTCCGACGGAACGACGCTCTGCGGAGTCTACGGCTCCGATGACCACAGAACGGCAGCTCCCGGACCGATCGTATTCGTTCGATCGTATTTACGGAGGGTTTACTGTGTGCAAAGTACTATAACAAGCACTTGGGAGAGGACAGTACGGCATCAGACAGATAGTCCCTGCCCCCGGCGAGCTCTCGGTAACCGGACTGTGGTGGGGGGGAGTTATTTGATGTCGGAGGCCCTCTGTCACCACCGCTGTCCTTGTTCGCTTCGCCCGTAGGACCGGCACGGCTCAGCGTGGGGAGCGGGTGAAGGCGGGCCCCCTTCCCCGCCCCTCGGCCTGACCGCTGACTGGCTGGCTCTGGCCCCACGAACGGGGGTGGGTTCCACCCCCCCGGGGGGTGTCAAATTTCTGTGAGGAAAGGCAAAGGAACAGAAGGACTGTGGCCGCGTGGTTGCTGAGCCCAGCCTTCACCGGCGAAGATCCTCTCTCGTGGGCAGAAAGAATAAATCCGATGGAAATACGCCCGCTGTGTCAATGACCCCGAGCCAACAGCCCGGAATGTCAGTGTGTGTGTCAATCAATCAGTGGTGCTAACTGAACGTTACTGTGTGCTGAGCACTGTACTAAACACTTGGGAAGGAACACGAGGTAGTGGATAAGGGAAGGGAAGGGAAGGAAGGGAAGGAAGGGAAGGAAGGAAAGGAAGGAAAGGACGGAAAGGACGGAAAGGACGGAAAGGACAGAAAGGAAGGAAAGGAAGGAAGAGTGCTGGTAGACACGATCTCTGCTCACGACCAGTTTAAAGTCACTGCACGTGGGTTTCATTAGTCCCGGTCCTAATCCTCGAGGCTATTCCAGTAATCCTAGCCTCTAACAAACAAGGAAATCGTATTGAAAACAGGCTGGGATTTTGCCGGTCAGCCAACATTTAGGCCCTGGAGCCCCAGGCTGGACTTCCGGTAAGCCCTTCCCGTGTTTCCATGGCTTTTAAACCAGAAAGTTTGGGAAGCAGTGTGGCCTGGTGGAAGGAGCCCGGCTCTAATGCTGGATCCACCTCTTGCTTCCCTCCCAAGCTCAGGCAAGTCACTTCACCGTTCTGCGCTTCAGATTCCTCATCCGTAAAACGATCATTCGATACCTGTTCTTCCACTTAGACAGTGAGCCTCGTGTCGGACAGGGACTGTGATTTCATAATCTTTAATGTGCTCCAGCGCTTAGTACTGGGCTTGACACGTGGTGAGCACTTAAATACTATTATGCTATTATTATAATTGTTGCTGTTGGTGATGGTGGTATTATTTTCAACTCAGTTTCCCCTGCACCCTCACCCACAGGTCTAGGCTCTTCACATCCATTCTCGTAAAACCTTTATGGGGGTGAACGTCTTAAACCAGACCATAGAAACAAAATCTATGCCATGTCCCCACTTTCCTTTTGGTGTTAAATTTGAGTGGCCCACGTTTCGATAAATAATGTTGGTATTTGTTAAGCGCTTACTATGTGCCGAGCACTGTTCTAAGCGCTGGGGTAGATACAGGGTAATCAGGTTGTCCCTCATGGGGCTCCCAATCTTAATCCCCATTTTACGGATGAGGGAACTGAGGCACCGAGAAGTGAAGTGACTTGCCCAAAGTCACACAGCCGACAGGTGGCGGAGCCGGGATTAGAACCCACGACCTCTGACTCCTAAGCCCGGGCTCTTTCCACTGAGCCACGCTGATCCGAGGAGTGGGTGAGAGGATCACCTTCTTTTGTTGACAAGTTCACGTCACCTACCTCCCCGTCCTCGTTCCCAGCTGGGATTTCCCTGGCACCGTGTCTGGGGTGGAGGGAGTGGAAAAGACACTGAATGAGGTTGGTTTAAAGTGAGTTTCAGGCTTCTAACGATGGCCAGAAGAGCCATTAGCACGGGAAAGGCCAACGTCTAATCGGCAGGGAGGTTTTTTTTTTTTTATGGTGTTTGTTAAGCGCTTACTATGTGCCAGACAATCTTCTAAGCTCAGATACAAGATAATGAGGCGGGACACAGTCCCCGTCCCACATAGGGCTCCGAGTCTTAATCCCCATTTTGCAGATAAGGTAACTTGAGGCACAGAGAAGTGGAGTGACTTGCCCAAGGTCACTCGGCAGACACGTGGCGGATTAGAATCCAGATCCTTCTGCCTCCCGGGCCCTTGCTCTATTCTCTAGGCCAGGGTTCTGCTGCTCTGCTTTGTTTGCGAATCCAACCAACTGTGCCAGAACCTGAGTGGATTCCTCCTCTTCCACTTGCATCGCTGTGGCCCGGTCCCCCCCGGCTTCCCCCTTTAATAGCGACGTCACAAACGGAAGGCGCAGAGAACGCCTGCTTATCTTCTCTCTACACCAGTGCTTGGCCCATAGTAAGCGCTTTAATACATACCATTAAGAAGCGCAAAACATTTCTCTTCCTCCAGCTCACGGGGCTCCTTCGAAGACTAATTTAAGGCCCCCGGGCTGCATCTGCATGCTCTCTGGGACGTGGATTTTCCCAGTGGGGGTTGCTCTGCGATGGACGGGGAAACTCGTCCGCTAACTCTGCTGTGTTGGACTCTTCCCAGGCGCTCAGTTACAGTGCTCCAAACGTAGTAAGAGCTCAATGATTCCACTGATCATTTGGTCCCGAAGCTGGGCCCAAAGCTTCGTAGACTGCCGTGTCACCATGCAGGCATTCGTTCGATCGTATTTGTCGAGTGCTTTACTGGGTGCAGAGCACCGTTACTAAGCGCTTGGAAAGGTACAATACGGCATCAGCCGTCTGTCACGGAAGAGCAAGACCCACAACTTTTACACGGGCGTTGTATTTGAACAACGTTAGTCATTCATTCATTCATTCAATCGTATTTATCGAGCGTTTCACTTGTGCAGAGCACTGTATTAAGCGCTTGGAAAGTCCAATTCGGCACTAATAGAGACAATCCCTAATCCAACAACGGGGCTCAGAGTCTAGAAACGGGCTCGCAGTCGCAATGTATCTGAAGAGTGGACAGAAAGCGCAGTCCTAGTTGAGAGCTTACCGTGTGCCCAGCACTACACTAAGCACTTGGGAGAGTATAACAGACAGGATCCGTGCCCACCAGCGAGCTTACGGTCTAGAAGTAGAGGCCCACAGGTGGCTGAACGACGCACAGAAGGCGCAGTCCAACAAATGAGCAGAGAACCGAGTCAGTCGGGACGAGGCAGACCGGGGAGCGGCCCCTTCAATTGCTTTTAGATTCCCGCACGGGTCTGGGTTTCGGAAGCTGAGCCGTGCCAGAGCCCGGACGATCGCTCAACCCCGACGGACCCCGAAGGCGGAACCTCGGCTCGGAGTTCCCCGTTCCTTTGGGAGGAGGGGGGCAGCGGGGAGGAGAGAGGGGGAGAGAAGGCCGACGTGTGGCTCGGCGATTCTTGTGGACGTCACGGGCCCGGCCCGCTCGTACCAACCGGGACCTCCCGGTCCGGGGAGCCTCGGTGACACCTAGCAGAGTCGAACCACACCAACCGGCCACCAAGGAAAGTTTTTTGCTTGGTTTTTTCCCAACGTGCAAGGGAGTGACACACACACACAGTCGCTCACTCACTCCACCAAGGGCCCGGTACCGTCCTGCTGATCAAGGGATTCCGTTCCGCCGCCGTCTCTCCTCTCCGCTTCCAAGTGCTGCTGCCTCCCGCTGCTTCTGCTCGACGCGTGCTTCTCTCTCTGCGTGTGCTTGCTTCTGGGTCCTTCTGCTCCAGGTGCCGGCCATCCGAATGCTGCTCTGCCTCCGAAATGCTCGCTCTTCACGTACTTCTCCCTCAGTCCTGACTTCCCCCGCCTGCCTCAGTGCCGCTTCCTCGGGATTCAAAAGGAGCGTCTTTTATCTTAGAGAAGGAGCGTGGCTCAGTGCAAAGAGCCCGGGCTTGGGAGTCAGAGGTCATGGGTTCGAATCCCAGCTCTGCCGCTTGTCAGCCGGGTGACCGGGGGCAAGTCACTTCACTTCTCTGGGCCTCAGTGACCTCATCTGTAAGATGGGGATGAAGACTGGGAGCCACGTGGGACAACCTGATTACCCAGTATCTACCCCAGCGCTTAGAACGGTGCTCTGCACGTAGTAAGCGCTTAACGAATACCAACATTACTATTAATATCATTATCTGGCTCAGGCATCTCAGCTGTGGCCCAATAAGGCCGTCATTGATCGATGCAGGTCCGTTACTGGGTAGAACAGGGGGATAAAGCCTCGCCCCCACAGGCCAGCAACCACCTGTCCTCAAGTAAAGCCCATCACTGCCTTTGCCAGTTCAGCGTGGCTCAGTGGAAAGACCCCGGGCTTGGGATTCAGAGGTGAGGGGTTCGAATTCCGGCTCTCGCCACTTGCCAGCTGGGTGACTGTGGGCGAGTCACTTCACTTCTCTGGGCCTCAGTGACCTCATCTGGAAAATGGGGATTAACTGTGAGCCTCACGTGGGACAACCTGATTACCCTGGATCTCCCCCAGCGCTTAGAACAGTCAGTGCCCGGCAAATAGTGAGCGCTTAACAAATACCAACATTATTATTCCTTGTTGTTCACAGGATCGCAGAAGGGCTTGGGAGTCAGAAGGTCATAGGTTCTAATCTCGGCTCCGCCCCACGCCTGCTGTGTGACTTTGGACAAGTCACTACACTTCTCTGGGCCTCGGTGACCTCCTCTGCAAAATGGGGATTGAGACTGTGAGCCCCACAGGGGACAAGGGATTGTGTCCAACTCCATTTGCTTGTATCCAGTAGAGTGCCTGGCACATAGTAAGCGCTTAATGAATACCATTATTATTATTAATAATAAGGCAGCCGGTTGTGGGCTCACCACAGTGGACACAGAAGAGAATAATAATAATGTCGGTATTTGTTAAGTGCTTACTTTGTGCAGAGCACTGTTCTAAGTGCTGGGGTAGATACAGGGTAATCAGGTTGTCCCACGTGAGGCTCACAGTCTTCACCCCCATTTTACAGATGAGGGAACTGAGACCCAGAGAAGAAATGACTTGCCCAAGGTCGCACAGCAGACAAGGGGCGGAGCCAGGACTAGAACCCATGACCTTCTGACTTCCAGGAGTCAGATCTTTAGTGGGGGGAGTTCTGAAACCAGACTACAGAATGAAATCTTTGCCAATTACTCACTTTCCTTTCAGCGTTGGCCGGGTGTGCCGTGTTCTGACCGGAGGAGCAGTTGAAACTTGGGCAAGTCACTTACCTTCTTTGTGTCAGTTTCTTTATCTGTAAAATGGGAATTAAATAGTTGTTCTCCCTCTCCCATAGACTGTGGACTCCATGAGGGACAGGGTCTGTGTCCGATTTGTTATCTTGTACCTACCCCTGCTTTATACATAGTGAGTATTTCACAAACACCACAATCATTATGCACCTCTCAGGGTCTCGCCTGGAGAGTTTCCAGTACTCTACCAGACTACGGGAGGGAGAGTCAAGCAGAGGCCTATCCATTCCATTCCTAGCTTGGCCAGTGGCTAGCCAGTGGAAGGCCATCTGCTACATGTCAAAACTGCCCCGTGCTGGGCAGCGGCGGCATGGGAGAGAGTGGAGGGCGGAGGCTCAGGTTTACCGCGCGGAAGGAGGGAATGGTAAACCGCCTCCGGATTTTTATCAAGAAAACTCTATATATGCATTACCAGAACGACTGCAGATGGAGGTGGGGCGTTCCGGGAGAGAGGTGTCCATGGCATCGCTATGGGTCGGACACGACCCGATGGCATAAGACGACGACAATTAACTATATTAACAAAATCTCATCTCTATATCCACTAGCTAAACTTTGGCAGTTGTCTCTCAAGAGATTCCTGCCCACTTTCAAAACCTTACCCTTCCATCCACACCCTCTCTTCTTCCCTCCCTGATTACCATCCTCAACTTCTCACTCGCTAATGGCTTCTTCCCCTCTGCCTTCGAGTAACCCCTAGGTCCCTGATCCTCCCTCAGCCCCCCCACACCTTACACTGCACCATCTCATCTCCTGCCTCCCATTCCTTTTCAAACGCTTCAAAAACATAAACACAAACCCTGACCTCATCGATCAAACAGTGGTATTGAGTGCTTACTGTGGGCAGAACACTGCAATTGAGGACTTAAAATAGTACCAAAGATTGGTAGACATGATCCTTGCCTTCGAGGAGCTTACAGTCTAGTATGGGAACCTCTCTCCCCTGCTACCTCATCAATAGTAGTATATTGAACATTTAGTGTGCAGAGTACTGTACTAAGCACTTGGGAGAGTACAGTTCAACAGAGTTGGTAGAGTTGTTCCCTGCCCACAAAAGGCTTACAGTCTAGAGGGGGAGACACACATCGATATAAATAATCTCTATAATTTTTTGCCTGGAAGACAACTTTCCCTGGATGACAGACTAGACCTCAAGCTCAATATAAGCAACCCTGAGTCCATCTTCCCTCCCAATTTCCACCTTTCTCGTCACAGTAGACAATACCAAGCCCATGTCTCTTCATCTCTCAAATCTGTAACCCTGGTATCGTCCTCGACTTCCCCCCTTCCTTTCGATCCCCAAATCCAGTCCGTTGCCCAATCTTGCCAGTTCTTCCTCCCCGGAATTCCAGCGCGTTCAAACGGCAACCACGTAATACGCTTCTCGTATACTAGATCAACTCCCGCGTTAGACTTCTCGCGGGTGTCCCTGCTTGGTCTCTCCCTCTCCGGTCCATACTTCACACTGCTGCTCATATTTCCTAGATCGCCACTCAGGGCCACCTCATTCCCGAAAAGCTTTTGATGGTTGCCCCTTTCTCTCCGTATCTAGCAGAACGTCCGGTCCGTTGGTTCGCTTCCTCTTATCGGTTCTTCGTCCGGTACGTTCCAGCTCGCGTGTACCTTACCCATTCACTGGGCCTCCTCCTCCTCCATCACACTCACTGGCGGCCTCCCGCTCACACTCCTCCAGAGGTCGTGGGCTCGAATCCCGCCTCCGCCACCTGTCAGCTGTGTGACTTTGGGCAACTCACTTCACTTCTCGGTGCCGCGGTTCCCTCATCTGTAAAATGGGGAGTAGGACTGGGAGCCCCACGTGGGACCACCTGATTACCTTGTATCCCCCCCGGTGCTTAGAACTGTGCTTGGCACATAGTAAGCGCTTAAACGCCATTATGACGATGATGATTCTCCCTCTTCACGTCCGGCACACCGGTGCTCTCCCCGCTCTTCAAGACCCAAGACCCAGCTAAAATCACGTTTCCTCCAAGAACCTTCCCCAGTTATTTTCTACTATCCCTACAGTATTCCCTCCCCCCCGCCACAACAGCACATCTGCATCACCTATTTCGGTATTCACAACCCCCATAGCACTTTAGGTAGAAATCTTCGTACTCTATATGACTTTCTCCCATCTATAATTTATTTTAGTGCCTGTATCCGCCACTAGATTTCCAGGGTAAGTAGCCTGCCCAGAGGAAAGAGCACGGGCCTGGGAGTCAAAGGACAAGGGAGCTAATCGTGGCTCGGCGGAAAGAGCCTGGGCTTCGGAGTCAGGGGTCATGGGTTCGACTCCCGGCTCTGCCGCTTGTCAGCTGGGTGACTGTGGGCAAGTCACTTCACTTCTCTGGGCCTCAGTTACCTCATCTGTAAAATGGGGATTAACTGTAAGCCTCACGTGGGACAACCTGATTACCCTGTATCTACCCCAGCGCTTAGAACAGTGCTCTGCACATAGTAAGCGCTCAACAAATACCAACATTATTATTATTAATCCCGGCTCTACCACCTGCCTGCTGTCTGACCTTGGGGCAAGCTATTTAACTAACTTCCCTGTGCCTCGACTCCCTCGTCTGTAAAATGGAGATTCAATACCTGTTCTCCCTCCTACTTAGGCTGTGAGCCCCATGGGGGGCAGAGACTGTCCCAACTGATGATCTTGCATTAACTCCAGGGCTTAGCACAGAGTAAGCGCTTAAATGCCACGATTATCACGAACCTCCTGGAGGGCAGGGATAGTGTCCATTGTACTCACCCAAGCTTTTAGTTCAGTTTTCTGCACACTGCAGGAATTCAATCAACGCGATCGATCGATTCTACTGTTTAGTTCAGTGCAGCGCATCTGGATAGCGAGAGGCAGCGTAGCGTAGTGGGTCTGGGAGTCCCGTCACGGGTTCTGATCCCGGCTCCTCCACTTCTCTGCCGTGTGACCCTGGACGAGTGGCTTCCCCGGGCCTGTTACCTCATCTGTAAAATGGGGACAGAGACTGCGAGCCCCAGCTGGGACGGGGACCGCGTCCATCCGATGTGCTCGTGTCCACCTCAGGGCTCAGTTCAGTCCACGGCACACAGTAAGCGCTTAAATACCATAATTAGGATTACGATTATTACGCGGTGGGGACTCCGAAAGACCCACTGCTATTCCTACCGCCGCAGATCAGCCGGAGTCAAGATCAAATAGCCGCTCCTCATGGCTGGGGCCCCAATTCTGCTCCGTACGTACCCGGAGACCACCTGGGAAACACACACCGGATTACTAAATCCTTCAACCCGCCAACCGCTCATACCGAGGGCGAGGTGCTCTACCACCGGAACAAGCTGACATTGAGTCGCCACTGCTTTCATCCCTGTGGATTGCTTTTTGTTCCTTTGTTTTTAAAAAAACACGGCGATCCAGTCGCTACTCATAAAACAATCCAAGACGAACCTCGGTGTTTTAACGGTCAGGGGTTTTAAAGTAGAACAGGCTTCCAATAGACCGGACACAAACCAGCACGTCGATTTAAAAAAAATATTTAATGCTGCCAAAACGTATAAAAATACAATAAGAATGGCAGTACGATACAAAGTATTCTTTGCTAATTTATTTCTTTTACATCTTTCTACAATTCATACAAGCATTAAAAAACAGCAATATGTCAAATTCCCGGGCTTTGCAAAGTCTACTGCTGGTGGGTAACGTCAGCTCCTGGACGGAGTAGTTTACGTTGTAAACAGATGTAACTGTGAGGCTCTCTCTGGATCGGTCAGACCTCACTTCGGTTCCCGGAGAGGGCTTCGGGTCGCGCTTTGCGTGTCAGTGGTTCAACATTTACGGCGGCAGAATATTCCCAAGTCTGATCATTTTATGTCGTTCAGTCTCGGCCTACAACGCACAACACAAAACAGAGTCACCGATTCAGTACAGGCTGAAGCACGCACACAGAACACACACACGCGTGCGCGCGTGACTTACAATCAGTTAAAAAGGCAACCAGAACTGTTCCAACATTCCACATTCAGTCCCCAGACTAAGAGCACCGCTGGCATCTGCAATAAAACTGTTTCAGTTGTCCGACCGGGACCAGAATAGGGTTGTTAGAGGAAAGCTCAAGGAGGACCGCCCCATGCTAAATTCCTCCGACTGCCCGCTGCACCGTTTCACCCCCAAGCCCACTCTTTCCCACCATCTCAAACATCAGGGGCCACGGCAAGATCCAGGTCTTTATTTTTGACATCAAGCACCCACAGCCCTTTGGCAAGATTATACGGTGTCCTTTTCCACTTTATGCTTTTCAGCTTCTTACTTTCCCCATTGAGAATTTCCCTATATTCGCAACAGCGCTGGCCAATGCGTCACCATTCATTCGATCGCATCTGTTGAGCGCTCGCTGTGTGCACGGCCCTGAACTAACCGCTTGGGAAAGTACAATCCAACGATAAACAGTGACAATCCCTGCCCACAACGAGCTCACAGTCTAGCGGTGTTTGTAAGCGGGTACGGTTTCGTAAAGGAGAGGCGGATCTGAGGGCCGGCCTGCTTCATTTTCCTGAAAACCAGGTCCCACGGTCATCATCACATAGGCCTCTCGTAGCGTTTCAGATCGATCTCCACTATTAGGGTCACTAAATTTTCAATGCCAAAGAAAGACACAGACATGAAATAATTTGAAGATGTTTATTATTCTTATTTTAACACCAAAATGTGAAAAGTGACAGGACTAAAGCCAGGAAGTTACAGGTTTGACACAGGCAATATGACTACAGCAAAAGTATCTGAGCTCTGCCCTACAGTGAGCTAGCAAGCTAGTCAACTACTTGACCCTGTATTGGTTTGTTTTTTTTTAAAAACAGAACTTCCTTCCGCCCTGTATTGACAGTTTGGCCAGGGATATGAAAGGACAGCGTTTTCACACCCAACCGATTGACCCATTCCAAGTCGTCCGTCTGCCCCTCCTGCAAAGAGCTCCATCTCTTTGAGGAAGGCTCGGTTAAATCATGAACCTCGTGGACGCACCAAGTCACGCTCTGAAGACTCCCTAGACAGGCCGGGCCAGCACAAGTAATGTAACAGGGTCGCAGACCTTCCACGGACCGGGTGGCACGGACCGAAGGCCGAGGGGGAACGAGAAGTATCCAAGGGGGCCGGGACCACCTCTGCCCAACTGACCTGTGCCCCTCCAAATGCGCTTCCTTTGATTCCCCGGCAGCCCATCGATAGGTTTGTTCTATAATAATAATTACGGTATCCGTTAAGTGCTTACTATGTGCCAGGCACTGTACTAAGCGCCGGGGTGGATAAAACAAATAGGGTCTGGACACGGTCCCGTCCCACATAAGCACTCACAGTCTTATTCCCCATTTTACAGATGAGGTAACTGAGGCCCAGAGAAGTGAAGTGACTTGCCCACAGTCACACAGCAGACAAGTGGCGGAGCCGGGATTAGAATAATAATAATAATGTTGGTATTTGTTAAGCGCTTACTATGTGCCGAGCACTGTTCTAAGCGCTGGGGTAGACACAGGGGAATCGGGTTGTCCCACGTGGGGCTCACAGTCTTAATCCCCATTTTACAGATGAGGTAACTGAGGCACCGAGAAGTTAAGTGACTTGCCCAAAGTCACACAGCTGACAAATGGCCGAGCTGGGATTTGAACCCATGACCTTCTGACCCCCAGACCCGTCCCCTATCCACGACGGCAACAAGAACTCCTAGACATCCACGTAGATGGCGTCGTTACGCGTTTTAAAGCCTACGGGCCAAGGGTCCATCGCTAGGCCGAGGTGAAGGGCCAAGGATGGGTCAGCTGGCGTAGAATTTGACCAGACTTTAACAGTTGTTCCCCAGGCTAATTGTCAAAGCTGCTTGGACTTGACATTTCTCCCTCTGAAATGGTTGCCTTCAGAAGGCATCACCACCACCTTCATAGTCCTCATTCTTACAAGATATCTAGTTCCTCCCGCCGAGGGACGTCGTGTATAGAGAAATCAAATCTGAATGAGTGTGTCTGGGACTCCATGACTCCGGATAAGAGGATGCTCTCATTTCATTACACTTGCAAACGTCTCCTACAACTGCAGTGCCACAAACCTATACGAAGAAGGGCGACCTACATATAGGACATTAAGCAGTTAGTGCATCATTAACTCTGGGGGAAAGCTGCATTGCTGGGGTCCACAGTCGCTACAGATTTAGGGGTGATTGGGCCTTCGGCCAAAATGACAGAGGGGCCCCGGTCCCGAATTGATCCTGGTGTGGGTGAGATTTGTGGGTACTTGGAAAGAAAGTCCCAACTGCCTACTTTTCTAAGTTTCTTGGAAATACTGGCTGTGAATTATTCCTCCCCACAGACTACTATTTGTAAGTCCCCAACGTAAAGGTCTACAGGCAAAAATTGGTCATTAAACCAAGCTTTCAGTCATGTTCAAAAGCTTAAGTACTGGAAGATTCAGCCTGGGACGGGGCAACTTTCGTCTGAACATCTACACAGAGTTTGCTTGGAAATAAGGGATGGCTAGGCACTCACTTCCCAGACACAAAGTTAGGCCCAGAACCCTCTCCTGAATCAGTCGGTGGTATTCACTGAGCACTTACTCTGTGCAGAGCACTGTGTTAAGCGCTTGGAAGAATAAAACAGAGGCGCTTTAGACACATTCCCTGCCCACAAGGAACTTCCTGAATCAAATGCAAATTAGGATTTATTTCATGACTGCAATTCTTCAATAGATTGAATATCACAAACTCAAACTGGCCAAATCGGACGGGTAACGGGGAAAACGTGCTTGATTGCTGTCTTGGGAAGGGTGTAGTTGAAGGTGAAAACTAAAACATCCATACTGTTTCTCACCAGATGCCCCAAAGAGCACGGATGTGGGCTGGGTAATCCACAACAGATTTCACATGGAGACAAAATGTGTCTAATGTCAGCGATTGCACAGGACACCCTGAATTTCATGCCCAGATAAAGATCGCCCTGTAGAATCGGGCAGAATAATCATTCACTCCTGCTTCCCGATCGACCTCTCAGTATTTGTTCTGACTTTGCAGCCCCCTCTCCCGTGAGAACCCAGGGCAGAACCCAGGGCTCCTCAAATTCTTCATGGGCTGCACCTCTCTGTGAAAGCCTCAGCCCCTCAAACCAAACGAAGCTGCATAACCAGTGCCTCTGAGGGGGAAGACAAAAGTAGTATGAGAAAAATAGCTGCTGCTGCAGTGGAAAATGGAATTTCCTGCCCTCAGGAGAGCAGAAGGTGACCCAAGGCCCACGCTATTTTCCCAAGAGGATTTATTTGGAGAAAACAAATGAAGGAGGGCAAACGGTGGCTGGGCCCACCACTCGATGCCCTTCAGAACCCGAGAGGAGGCGAGGCTACACGGTATGAAGAGTTCCTCACTGGTGACAAGGGGAAACACCCAGTTACCTGCGACAGAAATCGGGTTGCCTCACACCAAAGGTAGGAGTAGTGTTTAACAAGCGTTCACTGTTTGCAGAGCACTGTGCCAAGTACTGGGAAAGTATTAAGCAGAAATTAGACAGAGACCCTGTTCCTCAAGAGGCTCTCAAAAGTATTTTCCAGACCTCTCTCTGTAAACAGGAGACGCTATTCAAATCCTCCTTAAATCCTGCTTTCCAAAACGGGCAATCATCCACAAAGACGAACGGATCACACAGACAGGGGACGACTGGATTGGTGAAAAGGCGTCGAGAAAAACACGTGGCCCCCGACTCCTCTAGGAGGGGCCTCCACACAGGGGACCGAAAATAACCTAAGAGAATCCTTTCCATTCTCACCCAGCTGCATACCCACTGCCTCAAATTCAATCTATTGATCAGGTGCTTTTGAGTGGTTATATAAAAATGGAAAACCCAGATTAGCTTCCCCATTCCTGCCTCGTGGATTAAAATGCTGGACTCTGGGTTGGCCCACTGGCAATTTTGAATTTTAGAACCAGGTACACGGTTCTCCGTGCCGTCTCGAGTGAGAACCAGTCTCGTGAATGGCCTAGCTCTCCACCTCCTGCCCTCTCTGCCCATTCGCCACCTTTGCCAATGTCCGGTTTTGGTTGACCGGTCAGATCCACGCCAGGTCCCTTCTCCAAACTCCCAGCTGGCAAGCCGGAGCCGAGGGTCTTCGGGCTTAGCGTTGCGAAAACTAGACGGAGGGTGGAGCGAGCCTGTCAGAACCCCCCTCTCTGTAGCCCAAGCTCCGAAAATAACTCAGAATGGTGGCGTGGGACGGTCCGGAGCGTCCCCCCGCCATAGGCTTGGCTCTAGAATGGCCAGGATCACAAGGCACCCAGAAAATGTTCTCAACCGCTGGGGCTCATGGTGTCCGGACCTGGGCTCCACTTGAGCATTTATGTAAGGCCTCTCCCTCAGGTGAAGGAGGTTCCTTGGCGGGTCGGGGGAGGAACTCGATAGAGACGGTCAGGCCCGGAACCCAATTCTAGTAAATCAATCGGCAAAGTTATGCCATTCAGTGATTAGCAAAATGTTCTCTCAAAATGACTCTCTGTTCAGCCAATGGCTTAGAAATGCTAATACCCACAATGGCTGCTAGAAGCAGACAAGGAATCGGTGTGAAAAATGTAACCACTCTCTTCTGACTATAATATTCTTCACTTTATTCCAAATATTATATGGAAGGCAGAAGGTATCCCCATTTTACAGATGGCAGAGGGGGTCTAAGTGACTTAAAATGGGAGGGCCCAGAGCTCATGGAGCACAGTCAGTTCTCTTAGCCTTTGGTAATGGGGAAGGCCTGGATAACTAAAATCCAGGGACAGGCCACCAAAACTACAGTTTAGAAATCCTATTGCCGAAGCTGCTTCTAAAGGTCGCAAAACTCCCTTTCCTCCCCTCCCTCATTCTTGAAGTTTCCAAAGATGGGTGGCAGAAGAAGAGAATAAGAGAATCATAAAGCCTAGATAATCCACAAATCCACACCAAGTTATCTGACCAGAACCATTCTTCTGAAGAGATCAGAGTACTCTGATATCCACCTCCTTATTTACTCCCACAGCACTGCTGGGAGAAAGAGCTCAGATTTTTCAAGTGGGGAAACTGAAGATTCAGAGAATTCTCTTCTATAACTGGCTGCAACTGCCAGGCAGACAGGAAGCCTAGTAGTGATCTGGTACAACGTGAGAATTGAGCAAACTGACAAAGAAAGTCACAACACGTAGAGGTTTGTTGGCTTGTCGTGATTCTCTCAACAGGCAGAGGTATAGAACACACCCATATGAAAGCAGAGTACCTTTTCTTTCTGAGGAACGTTGATATCTGCCCACTCTTCTCTCTGCTAGCTCCACCTACAAGCATCATTCTGCTTATTAAAGTTCAGGTGCAGGACATCCCAGACTAGGGAATTCCGAGAAAATGAGCTATAGGACCTGAAAGTCTCTTGTAATTACCAAGCAAACAGTCCAAACTCATTGCTTTTCCATGGCCAGTTACAAACAAAAAACAGCCGAGAAAGTGTTTGGTCTGACTGTAACTACCCCAGCACTTTAAAAAAAAAATGATTTAAGTACTTAATAGGTGTCAGGTGCTTTGCTAAGCACTGGGATGGATACAAGATAACAGTCCCTGTCCCACATGGGGCTTCCAGTCTTAATCCCCATTTTACAGACGAGATAACTGTGGCACAGAGAATTTAAGAGCCGGGATTAGAACCCAGGTGCTTCTTAGCTCAGAATTCTGCACATAGCAAGCATTTTAATAACTTCCACAATTATTATTATTCTTAAAATTTGCCCCCGGGAAACTATAATTCTTATTTGTTTTTAGCAGCTCCTCAATCCTCCTGGCTCACCTGGTCCTAGAAGAGGAAGGAGTGAAACCATTCCACAGACCCAGAGCTCTCACCCCTTCTTGGTATTTGTTAAAAAGGAGCGACCTTAACAATGCAAAGTCACAGAGAGGGTTGAAAACCAGAGACACGCAGAGGTTTGAAAGGCCCAACTAAAGCAGATTGTGTCCAAGGGGGAGACTGGTGAATCTGTCAAATAAATACCAGTGATGAACATCTCTGAGGGTGTTGGGAGGTTGGAGATGTTCATCAATGGTGTATATTTTTATATATTGGTATATATATATACATATATATATATATGTATATATATACCAATATATAAAAAATCAAACACACATAGATATATCACTTCCTCAAGTTTTGGAAAACACTTTTTCAGCAGAGCTGACTCCACTGATTAAACAATGAAATCAACAGTCTTCCCCAAAATAGAAGGAAAAGATAAAATATCAAAGCTTGCTGCAAAGAGAATAACGAGAAGGTTACGATTTGGGTCCCTCTACTCAACCGTTAACGAGGCAAAATGTAGAGTTCGTTTAACACAGAGATATCAAATTAGGACACAGGCACAATTTACAAAAAAAACCTTATTTAATAAGTAGAAATAATACCACCCACAACCTGTATTAAATACTTTCAGTGTAATTTAAAGCACTTTATTTAGGAATGTTAACCAAAAACACTTTGAGATTCTTGTCTATACTAACTACGCTCCCGGTGGGTAGACCTTAAATATTTGTGGCATAAACTTAGAGTTGACAAAATACAGGCATCATGGTAAACATTTAATGGAATGTTTGAACTTTAACAAAGTTAGCACTTAAGTGATAGCTAAGTCTCAAGACAGTTTCCATTAAACAATGTGCTTTTGGGGGCCGTTTTCAACGATCACATTTAAAGGGACACTGTCAGGACGAAAATCTCAACAACACTGTAGAGAAGCTGAATGCTGCTTCTTTGACTCTCCCTCAGCTTGGGGTGATATACTGGTCTTTTAGTGAACTTCACTGCTCAATAGCACAGGAAAATGTCACTGAAATTCTTGAGAAAACAGAAAGCAACAGTCACAGAGCCTTATATTTAAGTCCAGACCTGCCTAACAATGTTCCCCAAAGCAGCTATTTCCTTCAGTTGTTTTTTTTTGTTGTTGTTGTTGTTTAAAGGGAGAAAATGCAAAACAAGACTGCAAGATGGAGTTCAAGTTGCTTATTCAGGCCTCTGTCCGCTCATACTTAAACTCTTGTTCAGTGGGCAATTTATTCAACCATACAAATTAGAATTTTTAGCTCCAAAATCAAATACTGTTGTGGGTAACAGATCTGTTCAAAGCAGGCGTTTCAAAAGTACAGTTTAACTACAAAAGAGTTGGATTAAATAGGCAGTTATAAAATGTTTTCACCCTAACATCAGAATATAAAATGTTGCTGTCCACGTCAAGAGTACATTACACAATTTGCACAAAGTTATGGACTGGTTCTCTGCATGAATAATAGTAATGTAAATAATAATAATAATTCCACAGTATTTATTGCTTATATCAGTCGTGTGAATTAAAACCCATCCAGACACCGGAGACGAATCCTGGCGACTGAGGGTTTTTCTCTACGGGATCGGGTGAACTCTGGCTTTTGAAACGTCTAGTTGCAGAAAGCTTGTACCTGGTTCTAGCCAACATTAACAGCTCTACAGTTTACAGTTTGGTTTCAGAAGTACCTGCAGTGAAGAGTCCTGAGAGGTTGACCTGTGACCATTTTACACCACTCATCGGTCGCACCACTTTCTGATATAAGGATCCCGCTCCTCGAAGCCGAACCCTAATGATTAACGGAAGCCAGACCAGCTACGGGAGCGGAGAGGCTCGCTGGGCAAATCAAGTGTTTACTTACAAGGAATGTTCCTGAAAATACAGTTTCCAGCAAGCATAAGCTCCAACCAAAATGACTGTCCCGAACCCCAGCTTAGTGAGAATAGGTTTCCAATATAACCACCTTTTTCTTTTTCTTTCAGTCTCACTTAGCCTCTGTTTCATCTGTTGCACCTTCTGTGCCGTATTAGCTTTTCTGTCTTCCCGCAGCCGCTTCCGGACAGCGCTACAAAGAGATAAAATCCAACAGTGCAGTAGGATGGGGTTAGTTGAACGAGCGGACACACGGTGGTATACCTGCACCCTCAAATTCTGGGGCAATTCCAAGAGGTGGCACGAACGAGGAAAGAGTTCCGAGGGGCTACGCGACCTTCCTACTGCTTTGGAAGATCCCGCAGCCGTTTCCGGGAATACCGTGCCGCGGCCCTGGAGGGGAATCTCCGGTGTCTTTTGATCTGGGTAGGAAGGCTCTCACCCCGGTTAAAAGGATCCAGACCCAGAAGCGGGAATGGCAGCAGGCGGAATAGGAGAACGGTGGAATAGCAGAATGAAAGCCAAGAGACCTGGCTTCCTTCTCCACCATTTCGCCTCCCTCACCGACAACACCCTCGCCCTCCCCGCCTCCCCCCCACCAAACACACCCCCGCACACCCTATTAATGCCAAACCAGCGAAGCCCCAAAAAGAGGAAGCTCGATGGGATTTCAAGGACTTTTCCTCAACTTTTAACAGCAGCAGCCTCCCCCATACGGCTCCTTCTGTCCAGTCACCAGCATTTCCTCCTCCTGCCTAAAATCCCCCCCGCCCGCCCCACCCCAATAGAATGACAGCAATTTCAACAGATGCAGTGGAGAATGCCAGGGACAGAAAAGAGCCTAGGAGGCACGGAGTGGCACAAAACAGGTTCCGTCCTCAAACCGAAATGCTCGCTCCTTAGCGTTTCTTACCCGCACAGAGCCGGTTCATATACTTAAGGGTTGATGTAATTGGAGATTTTATATTTTCTTTGCTTAAATGGGTCCCAACAGCCCCACTTCCAAAGGCTGAAGGTGTTATCCCAGTTATCTGCAGGAGGCCCACCGTATATAACGCATTTTCTTTACAGGTCCCTTGCCAAACAAATTAGGGCTGAGCAGGCCCTGTTAATGGTTCACAGAGACACAGAGCTTTAATGAGATATAAATCTAATCCTTTTTCATTAGAGTGCCGAAGTCGGCTTTGAAGCGTTACTACGGCTGATTTAACTTTAGAGTAACGTGTCCGCGATAGATCAAAATTCAAAATGGAACTAAAACGGCATATCATAGGGAAGGAGATTATTTGGGGGACAATTCACTAAAGGTAAATACGTTTACAGAAAATCTCTTGTTAAACTAAGCCAGAGGATCAATAATGGTCAAAAGAGATCATAAGGTGTGGTCAAGGGACTTTACCAATCTCAAAGCAAATAAATCTTATTTTAGCAAGGCCAACTGGATGAACTGACCTTCTCAGAATCTCCCATCAATTAAGGTGGTGGGTAATCCTATTTTACAAAGTAGATATGCAAAGGCAGTAAGGTAAGTGACTGTCAAAATAACGGGGGGGGGATTAGACAATGTGGCTCTCTCCTAATTTTTAATTCCAAGTACCCCAGACCATACCGTGAGTCCCATTTGAGACCAGAGACTGTGGCCGACCTGATTATCTCGAATCCACCTCACCATTTGGTACAGTCCCTGGCACAGAGTCAGAACTTAAATACTGTTATTATCATCATTACTCTTATTCTCTTTGGTGGTGGTTAGAATGAAATTTGGGAAGTTTTGAAATAATTCAAGTTTCAATTTTCATCAGATCAATGCCACGCAAATCTGGATTAGCACAGTGGTATGCTTATGTACAAAATAAAATTTTCGGTCCCAGCACCGCGGAGTAGCGACCACGTCACAGAATGCACCGTAACGGACACCCCGTAAATGTCAAATGACCGACTAAAAATACTACCTAAAAAATTAATCTGGGTTGACACCTTCCAGACCGCAAGGGAAAGTGTTTAGTCACTGGAGAGGCCGCCGAGTCGCTCTCATGTTCAGAGAAGGTCTTTTAAACAATCGAGTAGTTTCTTTCTTCCAGTCCAATTCTTTTCAAGTAGCTTACCTTTCAGTGTTTCCTTCCACAGAATCGTGCGTTTTACTGGAGATTTCCGTCTTAGTCATTCTGTCACCCGCTGCTTCCTCTTCTTCTAAACCCACCCTATTCCCGTTGAACTTGTCAGTAATGATTCTGTTTCCACGGGGTGGAGAGAGTTCATTACTAGGGGCCTGGTCTTCTTTAGAAAGCTCTTTCCACCGTTTCTATGTAGGGAGAAAAATACAACACGTTGGTACACAATTTCGCAACCCCTAAAGTTCAAAATGAGGCATAACTCTGAAAGGACCGATGAAGAATTCTGACCCTAAACTGACCCAGTGAGCAGAATTTTGCCTCCCAACTTCAAATCTGAAAACACGCCGATGACATAAATTAGCCAGGTGTACACAACTACATACCAACCGCACTCAATTCACCGTAGATGCTCAAAACATATCGAGATCAGGTTTTTCCCACACCACATTCAACGGGGCAAAGTCCCCTAGTACACAAATTACTCTCTGGTGGGTCAGTTTGGGAACTTTGGGAAGCATATGAACTGTTGAGTCACCGCTTAAGAAATGACTGATATCCAAGTGGCCCGGAAGAGTTCATACAAATCTCATGTTGACAACTGCATTACTCACTGAAGAGAGTGCCACCCGGCAGCTTCAAGGATCATCAACCGAGGCATGTTATTATTTGTCCCGAGCTGCTATTATTTATAATATTTGTTAATCAGTCATATTTCCTGAGCAGAGACTGTGGGCAGAGCACTGTACTAAGTGCTTGGGAGAGTACAATATAACAGAATTGGGAGACGTGTTGCCTACCCATGGGGAACTTACGGTCTAGAGGGGAAGACAGATGTTGAAATAAATTACAGATATGCACATAAGCGTTGTGGGCCCGAAGGGGCGGTGATTAAAATGGGGTGAATAAAGGGTACGAATCCAAGTGCAGGGACGACGCAGAAGGGAGAGGGAGAAGGGGAAATGAAGGTTAAGGCACGGTAGGCCTTTTGAAGAAGATGTGATTTTAATAAGGCTTTGAGGAGGGGCCGTGATCGCCTGTCAGATGTGAAGGGGGAGGGAGTTGCGGGCCAGAGGCAGGACGCGAGCAAAGGGGATAAAATACAGTAGGTAGGTTGGTGTTAAAGGAGTGAAGTGTGTTGGTTTGTCATAAGCAATCAACGAGGTGAAAAAAGAAGGGGTAAAGAGATACAGGGCTTTAAAGCCGAGGGAAAGGAGTTTCTCTTTGATATGGAGAACCACTGGAGGTTCTCGAGGACTGGGGGAACATGATAATAACAACTGTGGTATTTGTTAAGCACTTACTACGGTGCCAGGCACTGTTCTAAGCACTAGGATGGCTACAAGCAAATCGGGGCGGACAGAGTCCCTGGCCTGTGTGGACCCCTCAGCCTCAATCCCCATTTACCAGATGAGGTAACTGAGGCCCAGAGAAGTGAAGTGACTTGCCCGAGGTCACACAGCAGACAAGTGGCAGAGCAGGGATTAGAATCCATGACCTTCCGACTCCCAAGCCCGCACTCTATCCACTACGCCCCGCTGCTTCTCTATGGACTGTACGGTTCTATAGAAAAGTGACCCAGACAGGAGACTGAAGTATGGACTGGAGTGGGGAGAGAGAGGAGGCAGGGAGGTCAGAGGAGGCTGATGGAGTAATCAAGTCGGGAGAGTATAAATGCTTGGATTGACGTGGTAACAGTTTGAATGGAGAGGAAAGCCGGGATTTTAACAATGTTGTGAAGGTAGAACCAACTCGACTTGGTGACGCTGAATATTCGTTCATTCAATCGTATTTGAGCGCTTACTGTGTGGAGAGCACCGTACTAAGCGCTTGGAATGTACAATCAGGCAACAGATAGAGACAATCCCTGCCCAACGACGGGCTTACAGTCGAAAAGGGGGAGACGGACAGCAAAACAGAATATGTGGTCAAGCAATCTGCCCTGAATGAGAGAGAAGAGTCCAAGATGACAATAAGGGTACGGGCTTGTGAGACGGGGAGGGTGGTGGTGCTGTCTACATGATGGGGTTTGGGTGGGAAGATGAGTTGTTACTGACATATTAAATTTCAGGTGTGGTGGAAGTAGAGATGTCCTGAAGGTAGGAGGAGATAATAATAATTATAATAATACTGATGGTATTTGTTAAGCACTTATGATGTGCCAGGCACTGTACTGAGCACTGGGGTGGGGATGAGCAAATCTGGTGGGACACGGGCCCTGTTCCACGTGGGGGCTCACAGTCTCAATCGCCATTTTACAGATGAGGTCACTAGGCCCCGAGAAGTGAAGTGACTTGCCCAAGGTCACAGAGCAGACAAATGGGGGAGCCAGGATTAGAACCCATGACCTTCTGACACTCAGGCCCACGCTCTAGCCACTCTGCCATGCCGCTTCCCACGGAAGAACTGCAGGGAGGGGGAGAGATCACTTAAAGGTATTTATTGAGTGCTTACCGTGTGCAGACCCAGTGCTGGAGAGGCAGATTTGGGAATCATCTGCATAGAGATGGTAGTTGAAACCATGGCGGTGTGAACGAGTTCTCCAAGGGAGCGGGTATAGACGCAGAATAGAAGGGGACCCAGAACTGAACCTTGAGGGACACCCCACAGTTAGGGGGTGGGAGCGGAGGAGAAGCTCATGAAAGGGACCGAGACGGGGCGGCCAGAGAGGCAGGGGGAGAACCAGAAGAGGACAGTGTCAGGGAAGTCAAGTTAGATAGTGTTTCCAAGAGAAGGTGGTGGGCCACAGTGTTAAAGGCAGCTGAGAGGTTGAGGAGCATTAGGATGGAGTAGAAGCAAATATCTGAGCACAACGCTACAAAACGAAATGCTGAGGAACGGTATGAGGATACTAGCCAGACATGATTCTTGACCCCCAGGAACGTTACCATGTAAGAAACAAAAAAATACAGTCTAGTCAGACCTCGAAGGAAGATGTAAAAATCTCACCAAAGGCACAGAGATCCGGCTTTGTACTCATCATTACTTGAGATTACGTCCAAAGATATCAAATCACGGACCCACTGTTTGCTCCTTCCCTCTATGGTGTGGGTTCTGAACGGTGCCTGGGAGATGGAAGAGTGGAGCGACCATCTTGTCTGCTGCAGGTGTTACCTGGGATTTGATTTCATCCTGGCTTGGCATCGCCAGTCCCACCCAATTCAGTAGCAACTTCCCACCTGTTGAGCGTGGGCTCCGCTCCCTCCTCCAGCTCGTCAACAGACACATTCAGAACAGAACTGGACCCGGTAGTGATCCCACCGGATACCACCTCGTAAATCTTCCCGGCTGATTACCCTCTGCTGGGGGGGTACTCTGGGCCGGTTCTGCATCCAAAAGGCAGTGTGGCCAAATGGTGAGAGTCTGGGCCAGAAAGTCAGAGAACCTGAGTTTTAATCTCCGCCACTCGCCTGCTGCGTGAACGTGGGCAAGTCCATTCACTTCTCTGGGCCTCAGTTTTATCAGCTGCAAAGTGGGGATTCCAAAACCTGTTCTCCCTCCTACTTGGACTGAGAGCCCCACGTGGGATAGGTACTGTTGTTTCCCCTCTTCTAGACTGCGAGCCCACTGTTGGGAAGGGACGGTCTCTATCTGTTGCCGAACTGTACCTTCCAAGCGCTCAGTACAGTGCTCTGCACACGGTAAGCGCTCAATATGACGATGAACGAATGTTCAACCTGATTAATTTATATCTACCCCAATGTTTAGAACAGGGCTTGACAAATAGCAAGCTCTTAAATACAGTAATAATAAAAAGTATGGTCATGCCCTCACTTTCCCAGTTTGTCAGATGAGCAACGGAATGCCTTTCCAAAATCTAGTCGGAGCACACTAATCGCTTCTTCCTTTCAAGAGGTGAGTTCCTATCAATAAATAGAACAGTGCTCTGTACACAGTAAATGCTCAATAAATACGACTGAATGAATGAAGCGATTAGAAGAGCTGCATTAAGCATTCAAATGGCTTGTGCAGGTTTGACAGCTAAAAATAACAGCTGGACCTCAGAGTTATGGCAGCTCTTTCCTGAAAAGTACGCTCATTATCGAGTTCCAGAGAAGATTTCCTCTGAAAGTTATCGTTTCCTCTCATTAGCAGTGAGAGGTAATAGAACTTGTAATCACAACATTGAGTTATGCTCAGTCCCTAGTGGCTCTTACTCAACTGGACAATTAAACCCTGTCAGTTTGATTTACCAAGGAAAACTGAAACAAAAAAACCCACCAAAAAACCAAACCAAAAACCAAAAAAACCCACTCCTGAAATACTTCAGAATGGCAGAGCATTTGATCAACATTAGCAAACAGATCCTCCCTTTTTAGGGACCTGAAAAAAATATTTTCTGCTAAGAGACTTTTCCTTAAATAACCTCTCTCTTATTTATAGCATTTGTTAAGTGCTTACTATGTGACAGGCACCGTACTAAGCATAGGGGTAGATACAAGCTATTCAGGTTGCACATAATCCCTGTCCTGCAAAGGACTCCCAATCTGCCATTTGTCAGCTGTGTGACTGTGGACAAGTCACTTCACTTCTCTGCCTCATCTGTAAAATGGGGATTAAGACTGTGAGCCTCAAGTGGGGCAACCTGATTACCCTGTATCTACCCCAGCGCTTACAACAGTGCTCTGCACATAGTAAACGCTTAACAAATACCAACATTATTATTATCTAATCCCTGTTTTACAGATGAGGGAACTGAGGCACAGAGAAATGAAGTGACTTGCCTAAGGTCACACAGCAGACAAGTGGCAGAGAGGGGATTAGAGCCCAGGTCGATGCTGCTTCTCTCTTTTGGATGCATCCCAAATCATTAAGATTTTGGTGACGGTAATTCCTAGCTGTCCTTTGAACACTTTTATAACACAGATCCTCACTTTCTTTGCTGGGCTTCAGGTAGTAGGGGACTAAGAGGGGAAAAAAGAGAGTCAAGTGTGGGGTGCCAGGCCCCATCAGAAAGGTAATATGCCACTATTTCTGCCCATGAGACCTGGATGAAGGAGCTAGGAAGGTCTTGCCTTCCCTTCTCACTACACTGAGTATTATTGGTCCTCACAGTGTGTAAGAAAACCCACCCCCTGGGCCTAAGCTAGGGTGGTCCCAACCAGAATCTTCATATGCTTTACTGGGGCATTTTCTGTTAAGGGATTTGAAAAGGAATGGAGGCAGGAGATATATATATATATTTTAAAAAGTTACCCCACTGGTCTGAGTGATTTTGCTAAACAGCCACTGTTTAATTACTGGGCTGTTAATCTTTTTTTTAATGTTTTTTCTGTCCCTCCTTTGAAAGCCTAGTAGATACAGCATGGGCCTGGGAGTCAGAAGGTCCTGAATCCTGGCTCTGCCACTTGTTTGCTGTGTGACTTTGGGCTAGTAACATCACTTCTCTGTGCCTCAGTTACTTCACCTGTAAAATGGGGATTAAGCCTGTGAGCCACATATAGGACAGGGACTGTGTCCCACCTGATTAGTTTGTACCTATGGGGTGGATACCCCAGCGCTTAGAACAGCGCCTGGCACATAAGTGCTAACAAAACCAGATATCATAAAAAGGTAAACTACTTCGAGGCAGTGACAACCTTTATTCTATTTTCAATGGGTAGATCTAAGGACTTAGAACAACATTATAGGCATTCCAGGCACTCAATATATACTACCGATGATTTCCCATTCCCGAACACATTTACTTACTCATTTGAGCTTTTTCTGATGTCTATAAATAAAATCTTATAGGGTGAGTAGGTAAACTTCTTTAATAAGTAACAAGTCAGGTATATTTTCTCTTACTGTTGTGCTAAACTTTTACGGACCTAAATTCAAGCCTGCTGTTGGTGGTGAAATGACTTGGTCGCTAGTCGGCAAGATTATTTATGCACCCGGAGATTTAGGTCAATTCTGAAAGAAAGCTCACACACTTGGCAAGTTAGAAAAGCCTCCACCATAAAGACAATATGTTTTTAATGGTATTGTTAGCACTTCCTATGTGTCGAACACTGTTCTAAGCGCTAGGGTAGGCACCAATTAATTCAACGTCCCTGGTTCCACATGGGGCCCAGAGTCTAAGGAACAAGGAGTACAGGTATTTAACCCCCATTTTACAGTTGAGGAAACGGAGGCACAGAGAAGTTAAGTGACTTGCCCAACATCACAGAGCAAGCAAGTGGCGGATCCAGGATTAGAACCCAAACTCTCTGACTCCCAGGTCTATCCTCTTTCCATGTGGCCATACTGCTTCTCTAATGTGCAATAAAACTGTTTTAAAATGCAGTGAAAGAACTCTTTTGGGGCGGGGGAGGTTTGTTAAGTGGAAGTCTTTTGGATGTAGGTCTTTAAAAATAGATGAAACTACGAAGATGAAATGTTAGGACAACAGAAATCTTAAATGAAGGTCTTTCACCTCTGACTCCCAAGCCCAGGCTCTTTCCACTGAGCCACGCTGCTTCTCTAAATTCCTCAGCTTTTTCCAAACCTCTCCCCAAAAAAAGGCTTTTCAGCCATCTGATTGTTTTCAAAACTTCATCAACCCCCCGCAACTGATTGTTAACAGAATGCTTCAGGGAAGTTCATAAGAAATGCCTACAAACTTCATTATTCGAGGCCATCACACACTGGGAGTGGAGAGAGAGCAAGAATAGGATCCTCCATCCAGCGATGGAGGAGGAGGCAAGAAAGCAAAAGGTACTGTTGTTCCCTTTAGATCCTCAAAGATGGACAGACTGGAGTTGGAGAGGGACAACAGAATTTCTCGGGCAAAAGGAATTGGTTCAGATTTCTGAAATCACTGGGGGTCTCCTAAAAAATTTCACAGGTTTAACCACTCATTCATTCGTTCAATCGTACTGACTGAGCGCTTACTGTGTACAAAGCACTCTACTAAGCACTTGCTGGCTCTCTTCCCCTGAAAATGTTTGGTGTGCAAACTACCAAAATGATAGAATTCCAAGATTCATTTATCTCACCTTTCAAACCATGCTGAACCTGGCCGTGTATCCCCTAAGAACTTTGCTATCCTAGCCCCGCAATATTCTCTCAATTTTCTTACACTCTACTATTTCCCCTTATCACCAATGCATTTTAATGTCCGTCCCCAACCCCGAAGACTGTAAGCTCCTTGTGGACGGGGATCGTGTCTACCCTGTACATGTACTCTGTTGATTGATTTAGAGGAAGAGGATTATTCCTTTTTCATCTTAACATACCTTTGCTGGGCATTTAGGCACTAAAATTTTTAGAGCTCTTTGCATTTTTTTGCATTCTTTGTGTTCTGTGTCTAAGAGGGGAAGGGTGCATGCAAAAACGACAGTTTACCGCCAACGTGGGCGGCTTTTCTGATTCTACCTCCTCCTCTGCCTACCACTCAACCCTGGGAGGATGTAGGCAAATGAGTAGGGGGCTGGGAATAGGTGGTGCCCATGTGTCTGGGCCCTGGAGTGATGGAGGGGAAGACACGCTGGGGCAGAGAAACCACATCACCTCAATATTCTGCTTCAATTTCCTTTCCCCGCACCAAAGAGAGCAGAACAGGCCCAGGGCAAATTAGAGGTCTGCCAACTCGACTGCATTACACTCTCCCCGGCACATACTACAGTGTTGGGCAGATCAAGATCACTGGAGAACCTTGAGCTTGGCGACTGGTTCTCATTGTTCTCTATCAGCTCTGCCTCCATAGCGAAACTGGTCTACCCAGCCCCTCGACAGCAGCAGCCCGGGCTGTAGGTGGCCCTTCATCTCTAGCTTCTCATCCCTCCAATTCATCCCGCACCCAGTTGCAAGCATCAGCCGCTTCAACCGTCACTGGAATCTCGTCATCTCGTCCCTCTCCTCCGATGATTACAGAGGCTCCCGAATGCTTCTGGAGCAAACTCAAAGTCATAATTAAGGGTTTCAGATCCCTCTAATGCTCTCATCTCCCTCACCTCTTGGTTCTTTGATCCAGCAGAGCAAACCCGCTTATTATCCTTCACTGTGACCGGCTCGGAATGGCCTCGAAAACTTCATTCACGTTACTCCCTCACTTTCAAATTACCACTCATCCCCTCTCTGCGAAAACACTGCCCTCCTCTCCTACAAAACACAGCTCGAGAATCACGCCTCGCAGAAAGCATTCCCAGACTCCTTCGGCAACACCCCTAGGACCGTCAGGTGCGAGTAATCCTTTATAATTCTACATTTAGCTGCTGTTTTCTCCCCTCGAAACCTGTACACTCACTGAGAGCTGGGAACAAGTCTTTTCTTTTAGCTCTTCTTCCCGCGCCCTACAAACAGCAAGGACTCAAATATGAGGCCAACCCAGATTACATCTTCCCGCAGTAGCTATCAACAAATCACTTCTCTCCTCGGCGGTGACCGCTACGACTCCAATCTCCTACACTGCATTAACGATACACTTTCTCCCTCTACCCTCACAGAAAGAACCATCATTTTTACACTGGAAGTCCTCCTGGTTAGTAATAGCACCAACAGTAGTACTAATAATGGCATTTGTTAAGCGCTTACTATGTGTCAAATGCTGTGCTAAGCACTGGGGGAGATACAAGGTGATCAAGTCAGACACAGTCCCGTGTCCCACATGGGGCCCACAGTTTAACGAGGAGGAAGAACAAGTATTGAATCTCCATTCTACTGATGATGAAACTGAGGCCCGGAGAAGTTAGGTGACTTGTCAAAGGTCACACAGCAGGGAAGTGGTGGAGCCGGGATTAGACGCCAGGTCCTCTGCCTCCCAAGCCAATAACTCTATCCAGAAGGCCACACTGCTTCTCTACAGGCTACAGCTAAACCATCACTGGACATTGGACATTAAGCAGGGAACCGATGCTTCTTATGGTTGACCTAGCCAGGATCTTGATAAAAACTTTTATAAAAAGCTCCTCTGACTGCTCCAGAAATGATCTCTGCACACAAAAGCTCCATTCTAAATAAAACACAGCTGGTAAATCCAGTCCATCCACCCTTCAACCTTACATTTAGATCCCCCAAATAATGTGCCTTAAGTTGACTACAGTTCTACTTCAAATCAAGCACAGAAAGTGCCCAGCAGGTGTGGATAAACTACATATAAGCATATAAAGATCATGGGAGAAATTACATTTCAAGATTTTTCCAAAAGCTGTTTTTATTGAAGTTCACAATCAATTTGCCTTTCCAGAAAATAGGTCAGGTCATAGTTGTGAGATATCATGTGTGAATGGCCTGATTTTAGTGAAATTAAAGCTCCCCCCCCTTTAAATGTTAATTTTCTGCTCTGAACTACAGAAGCAGTTTGGGGTAATGGGAAGAGCAAAGGTCTGGGATCTCCACCTCTTGCCTGCTGTGTGTTCTTGGGTAACTTCTCTGTGTCAGTTTCCTCATCTGTAAAATGGGGATTTAATGCCTGTTCTCCCTCCCCCTTAGACTCTGAGCCTCATGTGGGACAGGGACTGTGCCTGACCAGATTACCTTGTATCTATCCCAGCAATCACTTCTGTGCCTGGCACTTAGTAAGAGCTTAACAAATACTGCAGTTATCATTATTTCTGATGGTGAAAGTTATAAGATATTACTAGCAACAGCCAGAATCAAGGGTGATGACTGAAAGTAAAGAGAATCCCACCTACAATGATAGAAGTAACAGTCAAAAATGCACTGATGTCCATCATTTTCTTAGATTTGGCTTCTGATGCACCTTCGGAACCCAGTAAACGTTGCCGCTTGAAAACTCAGTACTAAAACTCTGACTTCTCAAATTTCCCCAATTTTAGGACTCGACTACATTGAAATCTCTGTATATTTTCTGAAAAAACCATAAACATTGTAAAAATCTGAAGCAAACAGGAATAATTTTTCTTAACGGTGTTAAAATAAAAAGCAATGTCTTAGATTCCAGGCCTATTGCAAAGCACAGAAAGGCGATAATGTGGAATTGTCTCTGTATGTCTGCAAAGAAGAAATTCAGGATTCCAAATTCCCGCAGTTTCCTAAATGAGACACTCACCTTTCAGAGATAAATTTCTGGGTGAGAGAATTGCATTTGCCCTTCTGAAAAACTGAAAATGTGCAAAGGGGAAATCCCCCACACAATACAAAAGTGAAAAAAACACTGTGTCAACCAGAAAGACAAATACCCAGCTGAATGGTGTTACAATGACACTGCTCATGAGAATTTTAATTTATTCTTTAACGCATGATTTTAATGATTTTACTCAGCTATTTTTCAGAGAATGATTGGCGGTGAGACGGTTACATGTCAGAATAACAATTCTAAATTTGATTTAAATAGAAGGGTGGAAGGAATGGGTTTGTGGTTCTTGAATAAGACAGGAAATGGGAGAGGAAGGAGGTATTGACTTCTCAAAGAAAAGAAGTCACAAATATGTCACTCTGAGATCTACCGGGATCTGGCCATAACATAGGGAACAACACTAAATGGGTCAAGGAGATCCCAAGTAGCCTGGATCAGGGCCATTTAAACCTCTAGATCCCACAAACTCCCCCCTTTCAAGCCGGCAGAGGGAGGACCCGCTCAGTTCCAAATGAACCGAGCTGACCACAAACCCAACGTGTCAGAAGCTCCTGGGGCATTTCCCCACCCCCCCATCGACCGAATCCCTGGGCCACTTCCCGTTCAGACTGGACTCCAATCTGGTCTTTGGAAATCCCTGTTCAGAGGCAGGACCAAGTTGAGCCTGGGTCACGTCCCGTTCAGATACTGGACAGGGGTCCAGCTTTGGAAGCCACTGTTCAGGGCCAGTACCAAGCTGGGTAAAGGTCCAAATTTCTGGGCTGCGTTCTAACAACCACTCACATTCGATTGAGAAGCTATGGAAAGGGGGGTAGTCTCCCAATATTATCACTTCAAGGCTCCAGGGTCCGGGGCTGGACGTGGGGGGACCCAAGGGGGAAGATGCCTTTCCAAAGCTTCCTGCCTACTCTCACCAGTGAGCAGTCCCGCCCATCATGAGATTCTTTCATTCATTCAATAGAATTGAGCACTTACTACGTGCACAGCACTGTACTAAGCGCTTGGACAATTTGGCAACAGATAGAAACAATCCCTGCCCAACGAAGGGCAGGAGGAAGTCTACTTAGCCAACATTTGGAAAAGAAGCGACCATGTGAACGTAGCTGAGCCATTCCTGGAGCGGTTGATGAATTCAAGGACTATTCCACCTTAGGAGTAATGGAATAATGTTTCATCTTTACTTTATCACTGTTGCCTTTGTAGTTATTACTCAGTTATTCCTTCCTATATGTCTGTCACCTACCCTGCCCTCTACACTGTGACCTCCTCTTGGGGGAGGGACTGACTCAGTAACCTATTTTTCCCCAAAACTTAGTAGCAATGCCATGAAGTGCTTACGGTGTGACGTCGGTGAACTAAGGAGGCCTGAAATGTTCATTACTATGTTATGTGTTCTTTTATTTGCTTCAATTTCTTTTCAGTTCACAGTGCAAAATTCCCTTCTGGGGGAAAAAACCCCAAAAAACAAAACCACCAGCCATCCAAGTGAGTTGGTCTATGTCTTCTGTTCAAAATATCCTCTTGTGGTTGTTCCTTACAATGTCATCATCACAATGTCATCATCACAATTATCCATCATCCATTATCCATCATCCATGCTTTAAAGCATGAAAAATTTAACGTGACATTTGTTTAAAGTTTAAGGGCTGCATGAAATACTTAACTCAAGTTTTTCAAAAAGTGAGATTGTAATTCTGAAAGCTGAATTCTTTCAAAGTCTGGTATATATGATGTTAACAGAATTGAAGACTTCCTAAATTTAAGCTTTGAGAATTTTCTTCCTCTCTCAAAGTCCCCCCCCCCCCCAAAAAAAAGACTAGCAGCAAGAGGTAATCAGATGAGCTACTGGCAAAGTTTGAAACAGCAGTAGCCCCACCATTTTAAAGGTTAATTCTAGTATGTTTGAATAAACTTATCACGATCACAAAAATGCTTTTGGATTACTGCCTAAATTAGGATACATATGGATAGTTGTAAACTAGGTGTTGAATTATCAGCAAGCAACTAATTATCAACGAATTTTCTTAAAGGTTTACCTGTATAGTTGAATCCCCCATTATAAACTTTGCTCCTTCTATCACAGCCATATATGAGAATCTTAGCTGATCTGGAGTCTGAATAAGTCCCATTCGATATTTTCTCATATTCAATAATACTTGCTTAATGTTAACTGAAAAAGGATCTTCTCTTTTTTCCATCTGCAAAAAGATTGATGATATTTTGAAGACACCTTGTGGTAAAGACTTCAGGAAATAATGATGAACATGAAAAAGGTTATGCTCTTTCATCTGAGATAAACACCTCCAACTCAAAATATACGCTCATCAATTTCATGTCTGATTTTGGTGAGCACCTCTTATGATAAATGATTTAATACACGTTTCTTCTTAATGGTAATCACACCACCCCCATGATTGAAATTCTCAACCACACCCCAGTATCCTAATCTTTAGGTCAGTTTAGTTCTATATCCACAGAATCGTTACTGATTCTTTTCTTTTTACGAAATGACAGTCAAATTTTGGACACTCAGCAAGAGTGAATTTCTAGCCTCAGAATTCATCCGCACTTATAGTTGTTACAAAAAAAAATGAATAGATTAAAGGGACTGAGATATTTTAAAAAAAGCCCCTCTAGCAAGTTACTGACAAGAACATTGTTTCCAAACTTGCACCAAAATGTTATTTGAAAAAGGAAAAAAAGATCATGCTGCTACATTATCAACAGTATTTACTGAACACTTACTCTGTGCAGAGCACTCAACTAAAGGTCTTGGGAGAGTACAATAGAGTAATAGTTATCATTCTTTTTCAGGCAAATCCAAGACTCGCACTTAATATTTTTGCATGTTAATTTAGATGAACATGCATACAATGGTCAAAAAGGCCCAACTCATGAAAGTTAACATAGCAGCAAAACAAAGAAAATGGAGGGTGGTGGGGGGGGAAGGGGGGGGAACACAGCAATTTCACCTCAAGGCTAAACTGAAAAAAAAATAATCTAGGAATCGATGGAGAAGAAATGAAGGCTAAGAGGCATGAGCAAAATCTCCAAAACCATGAATTGTCAGAGTCAACATGGACTGGTGTCCCAGATCAATCAATTGTATTTACTGAGCACTTACTGTGTCCAGAGCACTGTATTACGTGCTTGGGAAAATACAATGTAAGACAGTTGGTAGATCCATGCCCTGCCCACAACAAGCTTACAGTCTAGAGACCACAAACACAAGAATAGGGGAAGCGACTGAAACCTGAAGATTGTAAATTCAACTCAAATGAAAGGAAATAGAATTCAATTACCCGGGAAATTGTGCAGCACAGATTTTGTATACATTCATGAATAACTGTGCCTTAAAGGACAGTTAGAGGGACAAGTTAAGGATGCTAAGAGCCTCAGAGGGTTTAGATTCATGGTCATCAAGTCTATAATTGATTACTAAGGACAAAGATAAGGTGTATTATCCAGTATATCTCATGGAGATAGATTTGGAGGGCAACTATCATATTTCTCCAAGCACTGTTTGGGGGCACTGTCACATGCAGAATTCAGGGCTGGTTGGACCAGTGATCTAATGATAATAACAGTAATGATAATAATGATAAGGATGGCATTTTTATGTGCTTATTAGGTGCCAGGCACTGTACTAAGCACTGGGGTGGAGACGAGCAAATCAAGTTGGACACAGTTCCTGTCCCATTTGGGGCTCATAGGCTCAATCCCCATTTTACAGATGAGGTAACTGAGGCCCAGAAGTGAAGTGACTTGCCTAAGGTCACGCAGCAGACAAATGGCGGGGCCGGGATTAGAACCCATTACCTTAATAATAATGTTGGTATTTGTTAAGCGCTTACTATGTGCCGAGCACTGTTCTAAGCGCTGGGGGGTAGACACAGGGGAATCAGGTTGTCCCACGTGGGGCTCACAGTCTTAATCCCCATTTTACAGATGAGGTAACTGAGGCGCCGAGAAGTTAAGTGACTTGCCCAAAGTCACACAGCTGGCAAGTGGCCTAGCCGGGATTCGAACCCATGACCTCTGACTCCCAGCCCTGGGCTCTATCCACTGTGCCATTCTGCATCCTGGTCTAATCCAGGATGGCATTAACAATCAAGTCAGGCACAGGTCACACACAGTCCCCGCCCTACATGGGAATCACCGTCTAAGCAGGAGACAGTTTTTAAATGATAAGCCCCACACTAAGGAAAACTCATGACGCATTCGATCGTATTTATTAAGCACTTAACTGTGTGAGAAGCACTGTACTAAGTGCTTGGGATAGAACAATACAACAATAAACAGTGACAATCCCTGCCCACAACGAGCTCACGATCGACAGGTGGTGAATTTACTTACACCTTGACCAATGTGTGTTTACGCACAGCGCAATGAGTTCTATCCAACCAGATGGTCACTGTTGGAAGAACCATCATTCCCTAATTCTTTCACTGCAGTCCACTCAAAGTGCAGAGTGAAAGCACACACTCCAAGAGAACTTTAAGTCATTCGTGCAATGGGAAAATGGGGATTTACAACTGGGGGAATAAGGGAAAAGGATGTTTAAACTAAAAACACTCAACAGATTCTTCTGTTGTACTTGAAAGGGATGAGGGGTACTACAGAGAAAGAGTCAAGCTTTAGGCGGGCGAAAAACCTTAACTTTTTTATGGTATTTACTAAGCGCTTACTATGTGCCTCGCACCGTAATAAGTGCTGGGGTAGTTACAAGATAATTGGGTTGGCCACAGACCCCGTCCCACATAGGGCTCACAGTCTTTGCCTTTGTGTGTTTACACTTTAGGCCAGGGCATCTGGCAACAAGTACTTCACGGGGTCTTTCGAAGTGAGGAATCTCTTGCGGAACTTTACTTTAAAAGAACCGCTTACAAGACTAAACTTACCGTTTCTAATGTGACATTCACAAGTGACGTAAAAAAACTAAACGAGCGGCCTACCCTCTAACGGGTCGGCAACCGAGGCGATAATGGACATTTTAGAAAGAAATACCAATTCTAAAGAAAAGAAAAATAAAATCGGAAAAGAAACACTTACCAGAACAAGACATGTGTCCACCAATGAAAATGTCCCAGATCGCCCAATTCCTGCACTACAATGAATAACTGCCGGTCCATGTTCAGCATTCAAAGAGCCAGACTCTCTCACTTTAAACAAGAAGTTAAGGAACGACGCTGGTGATTCGGGAACTCCAAAATCTGGCCACGTAGTATAATGGAAGTGTGATATTGTCCTAGTCTCACCGCTCTGGAAAATAAAAGGAAACAAAGAAAAAAAAAATGCTCGACTTCTGCTAAAAGATTTTGCTGCCCTCAAAATATCAAACCAGAGTGCTTCTGTGCACAGAACATTAGCTTCACGGTTTTCCGAGTCAGTCAGTCCACTTGTCCAATATTAGTGTCTCTGATGAATGCCCAACCTGGAACACCTAAGCCTGTGTAGCACCTGCTCCTTGGAGGCATAAGACCCCATCATCGGGCAGGGATTGTCTCTTTCTGTTGCCGAACTGTACATTCCAAGCGCTTAGTACAGTGCTCTGCACATAGTAAGTGCTCAATAAATACTATTGAATGAATGAATAAGAGGTCCCCTCCTTTTACCAGAGCTTTGGAAAGGCTCCCCTCTCTGCAGCTTTTAAAGAGAACATGGCTAAGCCCTTGAGAGGCTTCTCTCTGAAAGAGAGCCTTTCCTCACCACTCCTCTAGCCAATCTAAAATCTTATTTACACACACACACACACAAAAGTACACTGATCAAGAAAGGAGAAAACCTCCAAGAAGACTTGGGCAAGTCACCTAACTTTAAGACCATGAGCCCCACTGGGGACACGGACTGTGTCCAACGTGATTATCTACCGCAGTGCCTAGCACAAAGTAAATCCTTAACCAATAGCATAAAAAAATAAAAGCCATCCATATCTCATCTCCCCATTTTCCAACCCTGTTTCCACACCTCCTAAGCATTTTTATATTGATCCGTACAATTGGTTGCTTTCTCTCGCTACAATTTATTTTACTGTGTCTCCCCCACTAGACTGTAAGTTCTTTGAGAGTCAGGATCATGGCTCTTTATTGTAATAATGATAATAATAACAATGGTATTCATTAAGCACTTACTATGTGCCAGGCACCGTACTAAGCACTGGGGTGGATACAAACAAATCGAGTTGGTCGCATATGGGGCTCATTGGCTCAATCCCCATTTTACAGGTGAGGTACAGAGAAGTGAAGTGACTTGCCCAGGTTCCCAGAGCAGACAAGTGGAGGAGCTGGGATAAGAAACCTGTGACCTTCTGACTCCCAGGCCCCTGCTCTATCTGTAACACCATGCTCCATTTCTAGAGAAGCAGCGTGGCTCAGTGGAAAGAACACAGGCTTGGGAGTCAGAGGTCATGGGTTCTAATCCAGGCTCTGCCACTTGTCATCGGTGTGACTTTGGGCAAGTCACTTCTCTGTGCCTCAGTTACCTCATCTGTAAAATGAGAATTAAGACTGCGAGCCTCATGTGGGACAACCTGATTACCTTGCATCCCCCCAAGTGCTTATAACAGTGCTTGGCACATAGTAAGCGCTTAACCAATGCCATTATTATTATTCTCAAACACTCAGTACAGTACTTTGAATACCATGAGTGCTCAATACCACTGATTGACTGGAGGCTGACAGCTTCAAAAAAGTCCTCAAATCATTATTTTGCCTTTGGAGATAGAAACCATTTACTGTGTTCCCTGGAGGATGTTTGTTCATCAGAGGCATCAGACCACAAAAAAGGATGCTCTCTCCTTTTGCCCCCTATTTTCCTTATTTCTCCAGACTGTCTCTGATCTCTGACTAGCGATTTTAGATTTGAAAAAAATTGTTTGCTATCCCAGCCGTGCCATTCCCAGGCAACGTGTCCATGTGTGCATTATGTGCTCTACATGGAATGAGTGCACACTAAATGCCATTGATTGATGCCTACAGCGAATAACTTATAAAGGCACAGAGGAAACAGAATACCCAGCCTGAGAAGCAGTGTGACCTTGTGGAACGAGCGTGGGCTCAAAAGTCGAGAGACCCGGCTCGGCTATTCGCCTGCTGTGTGACTTTGATGAAGTCACTTTAAATGATCTGTGTCTCAGTTTCCTCCTATTATGTGCTTGGCACATAGGAAGCCCTTAAATATCACCACTTTTATTATGATGATTATGTTATATCATCATAATAATATGGAATTGACAATAAAGCAGGATCAAAACATTACAAATGTGCTTTTCTACCTATCTTCACATCCTCGAGTGTCAGATATATAAAAATATTGAAGCACACGTAAATAATGAGTCCAAAGCCTAAAGTTACTCTCCAGAAGCACCTTAGGGTGTTGGGAGGAGGATAATAATATTACCCATAATAACAATCCTATTTGAGAAGTGCTATGTGCCAAGTAATATACTATGTACTGGGATAGATACAGGAAAATCCAATTTGGACAGAGTCCTTGTACTAAGTGGGACTCACAGTTTAAGTAGAGGGAGAACAGGTATTAAATCCCCATTTTACAAATGAGGAAACTGAGGCACAGGAAAGTCAAGTGACTTGTCCAAGGTCACAAAGCAAGCAAGTGGCAAAGCTGGGATTAAAACCCAGGACGCCTGACTCTCAGGTCCATGCCCCTTCTGCTAGGCCATGATGTTTTCCAATTCAGTTTGACTGGAATGTTCCCTTCACGTCTACTAACTTCTAATAAAACAAACACTCAAAGGAGAACCCGATATTTGTCTTATGCTTTTCTATAACGCTCAGCTCACAGCTTCAACGACCAGGTACAGAATCAATCAACTGAATAAAAAAACCAAAAATTCATTTGCAGAAAGGTTTACTTTTAACCAAAACATACCCATTTTAACTTCTTCATGCTTAAATCCAAACGTTTTTCTAAGCAAATTCCATTGCCTAAGAAATTAAACCTTAATTAAAAAAAGCCATCTCATTACTACAAATTATCACGTGTAAAAACACGAGTGGTTGTGGCTTCAGGGTTTTACCCAGCTCTCAAGAGTTCCTGGTTCTCAGAGTCAGCCTGCCTGGTTGTCTCCATCGGTTCCTGGACGTGAGAGCTAGAGTCGCCTGGAGGTCCCTGATTTCTGGCTAGCTCATGATAACAATGTTCCTTTGCTTCTGGAAACAGCTTTTCCCCCAACGAGGCTATCATGGTTTCACGTTCTTCTTCGTTTCTGTGCATGACTCAGACTTTCATCCTAGTTTGATATTTCTCAGCCTAGTCCTAGAGCTACTTTTTGGAAGAGAGGACGGGTACAGGGGAAGGGGGGAAAAAAAGGCTTTAATCGTTCTGTCAATATATATATATATACATGTATATGGGCCTTCCAGACAATCTCTAAAATATATATTCTTATATATATCCTTTTATATACATATACATTCTTATAGATTAGAATCTATATTATATATAGGCCTTCCAGACAATCTCTAAGAATACCAAGGAGTCATCTTCATCTTCTCAAAATATAGATTACCTCCACCCACCACCATGAACAAAAATGCACCCCCAACTTGATTTCAGAGCCGTTTTTGTTGTTTAAGCACTAATCCCCAAAGGCTGTGTCCGGGTCCTTCATATGACTGCAAAAACACGCCGAGACTCGGAGCTGCCTCCTGGACCGTTTGCTTTCTCTTCTCCCCATTTCTAGCCCAGGCCACGAGAATGGGCAAAACCTAGTTTCCTGAGGCCGGTGTCAGCGAGAGCACTTCTTCCCCTTCCTTTACGAGAAGCTGCTCCTAAAAGGGCAGGAAGATCAACACCAAGATTCTCTGAACTGGACAAAAGGCAAGTGGTTTGTGCTTGCCTTCTGATGAACCCCAGGCGGCCCCTTTTCCTTCCTCCTCTTCTCTCCCTTCCTGCCACCCATTGCCCTGTTTCTTCGTTTAATAATAATAATGAAGAAGAAGAATAGGGGTATTGGTTAAGCATTTACGATATCAATCGATGGCATTTATTGAGCATTTACTAGCACAGCGCCCTGTACTCGACGCTTGGGAGAGTACAATCCCCCCCCCTTCACCTCCCCTCAGCTAAGCCCCCTTCCCCCCCGCTTCCCTCTGCTCCTCCCCCTCTTCCTTCCCTTCAGCACTGTCCTCGTCCGCTCATTTGTATATATTTTTATTACCCTATTTTGTTAATGGGATGCACATCCCCTTGATTCTATTTATGGTTATTGATTTTGTCCGTCTGTCTCCCCCGATTAGACTGTGAGCCCGTCAGTGGGCAGGGATTGTCTCTATGTTGCCGAATTGTCCATTCCAAGAGCTTAGTATAGTGCTCTGCACATAGTAAGCACGCAACAAATACTATTGAATGAATGAATGCAATACAACAGAGTTAGCAGACACCTTCTCTGCCCACAAGGAGCTAGGGGATACGCCAAGCACTATACTAAATGCTGGGGCAGAATCGAGATAATCAGGTCGGGCACAGTCCACATCCCACTTGGTGTTCACAGTCTAAGTAGGAGGGGGAACGGGGATCGAGTCTCCATTTTTAAAATGAGGAACCTGAGTTAAATGGGCTTGACTAAGGTCACCGGGCAGGCAAGTGGCGGAATCGGGATCGGAGCCCAAGGTCCTCTGACTCACAGGCCCCTGCTTTTTCCACGAAGCTACGCCGCTTCCAGCAACCCGCCGCCCGGACTCAGGCAAGCAAGTGAAGAACGGGTGTCGGATTCAGAAGAGAACAACATTATCCTTGGCATCATTTTCACCCAACGAAGAGATTCAAACCAGCGGAAGTAGACTGAGGAATGCAGAATGTAGAAACACTGAATTTGGGTGTTGGGGGCCGGGAGGAGGCCGGTGGCCTGAATTTGGGTGTTGGAGGCGGGTTTGAGAGGAACGGGGTAACTTTTCTACTCTTTGCTTTACTTTGCCACCGAGTTTCTGGACAAGTCACTGCAGAAGTGATGTAGCCGTGGAAGAATTTCCAACAATCCTTTAGGTGGTGACTCCTTAGAGAAGCAGTGTGACTTAGTGGAAAGAGCCCGGGCTTGGGAGTCAGAGGTCTTGGGTTCTAATCCCACTCTGCCGCTGTGCGACTTTGGGCAAGTCACAACTTCTCTGTGCCTCAGTCACCTCATCTATCAGATGGGGATTAAGACTGTTAGCCCCACGTGGGATAACCTGAGTTCCTTGTTTCTACCCCAGTGCTTGGCATACAGTAAGTGCTTAAATATCACTATTATTATTAGACACTAATATTTTCATAAGGCTAAGTTTTAAGTGGTTCCAGGTTTCCGAAGCCCTGCGAGCGGGGGACGGATTTCCCCAGGTTGGAGAATCTCCCAATTACCGGCCAGTAAAAGTGAGAATCTACCATTCTTGGGTTCGCCTACATTCTTGTTAAAGCTCAGTTCCACCGAGGCACCCAAATGTGGCCTGGCTTTGCTGTGCTCTCGATACCTCAACTAGAGAGTTAATAACTAAAGAGCTACGGGGGCATCTAGCAAGAGGGCAATCTGTTATTCCTCAGGGACTCTGAGAACTGGGACCTGATCTCGGCATCAGCAGCATTTACTGAGTGGCCACGGGGTGGTATATTGTAGCCGGTGCTTGGAAAGGACAGAACAATAAAGAGAAACACTGCTTGCCCCCTGGGAGCTTACACTAACAGGGGGGGCAAATGAAAAAATATGTTTTTTCACATTAAATAAATTGGGCGGACACAGGAGCCGTACGGAAAGAACACGGGCCTGGGAGTCGGAGATCTGGGTTCTAATCTCAGCTCTGTCACTTGTGTGCCATGTGAGGTTGGGTTTCCTGGGTTTCCTCATCTGTAAAATGGGGATGAAATGACAGTTCTCCCTCACCCTTAGACCGGAAGCTCCATTTGGGCCAGGGTCTGTGTCAGACCTGATTATTCATTCAATCGTACTTATTGAGCGCTTACTGTGTGCAGAGCACTCTACTAAGCACTTGGAAAGCACATCTTATACCTGAGTGCTTAGCACAATGCTGGGCACAAAGTAAGTACTTGACAAATATCACAATTATTATTATTACTAAATATATTCTGAGTGCTAAAGAGGCTATACCAGCAGCATATATTAAAAGATCAGATCGGGTTCTTATCCTTTATTCACCCTGCTCTCAGGCCCCTGCTTGAGAAGCAGCATGGCTCAGTGGGAAGAGCCCGGGCTTGGGAGTCAGAGGTCATGGGTTCGAATCCCAGCTCCGCCACTTGTCAGCTGTGTGGCTGTGGGCAAGTCACAACTTCTCGGTGCCTCAGTTACCTCATCTGTAAAATGGGGATTAAAACTGTGAGCCCCACATGGGACAGTCTGATCACCTTGTATCCCCCAGCGCTTAGAACAGTGCTTTGCACATAGTAAGCGCTTAACAAATACCACCTTTTCTTTGTATGTATATAACAATAATTTATTTTAACATCTGCCTTCCCATATAGAGTATAAGCTCGTTGTGGGAAGGGAACATGTCTTCCATGTCTCCCGAGCACTAAGTACAGTGCTTTGTACATAGTAAGAGCTCAATAAATACCATTGATTGATTGTAGGAAACAAAAAGATGACAGAGGGAAAAAAGGGGGGGGGAGGCATCTGCTTGTTATAACTATGGCCCCCAGGGTATCTTAATTACACCTGGTTTCCCTGGGACCCAAGAAACCTGGGGAGATCACATGAATAATAATAATAATAATAATTATGGTATTTGTAAAGCGCTTGTCTTTTTTTGTCTCGTTCTGTTTTGCTCTGCCGTCTGTCTCTCCCGATTAGACCGTGAGCCCATCACTGGGCAGGGATTGTCTCTATCTGTTGCCGAATTGTACATTCCAAGCAATTAGTACAGTGCTCTGTACATAGTAAGTGCTCAATAAATACTATTGAACGAACGAATGAAGCGCTATGTGCCAGGTACTGTTCTAAGCGCTGGGATGGATTCAAGCAAATCGGGGTGAACACAATCCCTAACCCACGTTGGGCTCACAGTCTCATTCCCCATTTAACAGATGAAGTAACTGAGGCAGCGAGAAGTGAAGTGACTTGCCCAAGGTGACATAGCAATCACGTGAAGGAGCCGGGATTGGAACTCAGGACCTCTGACTCCCGTGCCTGGGCTCTATCCACTACGCCACGCTGCTTCTCAACAGAATATTAGTTCTAACATTCCTTAAGAACCTCAAACCCATCAGCAAATCCTCCATCCAGCTCAGTATTTTGGTTTTTCCTGTAACCCTCTTGCCATCTATCCTAACTGTAGTCTAGCATCTTCTCTCCCCAGAGCCCATTGTTGGGCAGGGATCGTCTCTATTTGTTGCCGAACTGTACTTTACAGTGCTCTGCACACAGTAAGCGCTCAATAAATACGATTGAAATGAATGACTAAAAGGCGATTGGAAATACCATGTTCAGTCAGTCCTATGATCCCATTCAGATCTGAATCTGGACTTGGATCCCTCAGACTATACATTCATTGTGGGCAGGGACTGTATCCACCAACTCTGTTATATTGTAATATTGTACTCTCCCCAGAGCTTAGTACAGTGCTCTGCACATAGTAAGGGCTCGATAAATACAACTGATTGACTGATTGCTTGGGGCAATGTCATCAGAGGATACTTGGAGGAAGTGCTGCTCTCCTTGGCATCCAACTCTTGGTTGCACCATAGAACAAGCCTTAACTTCCCCCCAACTTCTAATGACCCTAGAATTTCTCTCAATTTACCAATTTAAAAAAAAAATGATTTGGAACTCCATATCTCAGAAATTCCCACGCTGGAGTGAAGACGACTCTTCTCCGTTCATATTTTAAGAGTTAAGGGTGCAGCACTCAAAGTTGGGCTTGGGAGTCAGAGGTCGTGGGCTCTAATCCCAGCTCTGCCACTTGTGACCTTCGGCAAGTGACTTAACTTCTCTGTGCCTCAGTTACCTCATCTGTAAAATGGGGATGAAGACTGTGAGCCCCACACGGGACAACCTGATTACTTGTATCTACCCCAGTGCTTAGAACAGTGCTTGGCACACAGTAAGCGCTTAACAAATACCAACATTATTATTATTATTATTATTACTCCTCCACAGAAAAATGATTCCAGACAGTTTGGAGGATCATATATACTTACAAGGGTTCAACAAGCCATCTTCTCTGCCTCATTTCCAAAGCGGGGCTACACCTAAACAACTCCAGCCAGATGGTAGGTTGTCTTTCCTAAAAATACTCTGGGGACGGAGATTACACAACCAAATTTGGTAGCCTGTTCCCAAATTTCTTCATCCTTGTTGGCTTATTTCTAACCTAAAACCTCTATGCTGCAATTTAAACCTATTTCCTCTTGGTTAGATTTGAAGAGGCGGCCCTGCATCCTCCTCAAGGTATGTACTCGATGTACCCTTTATGTACTCGAAGAAAACTAAACCCACCTTTTAGCCTTCTTTTATCTGAGCGATTCCATCCCGGTTCTTCTGCCCTTTTCTCTTAGGTTCTAGTTACCATTCATTTGACTAGTTCTTCCGCTAGCTTTTGCCACATTCTTTCCAGTCTCAAAGTGCGGAGCCCAGATCTGGGCATACTCTTTAGGGGCTTGACCACTGTGTTTAGAGAAATGGGGCTGATTTCCTGGTTCTTCAGTCAATCACTTCCTAAAATTAGGGCTGACCAATCACCCCTGGAGCCCAAGAATGGTTCCAGGCGACTTGGTGACCTCTTGGGAGGGCGGGCCACGGACAGAGCAGGAGAATGTCAGGGCTGCTCTATTTGCCAAGTTTGCTAGGAGGGCCCTGGCAGGGCGCAGAGCTACGCATCTCTTTCTCCAAGCCAAAATCAAAATAAATTAAACCCGGCTCCCTCAGGGAGCCGCAGCGGGATCTGGAGATAAAGGGTAGTGGGACGTGGCTATTTTCAGACATCATTTAGAGAAACGACGGAAAAGTGACGGTGATGCAAGCATACGCCCCTCGGATTCGACAGGCGCCGATGGCAGTTTCCACAGATGCATCTTAGCGTGTCGCGGCTCTAGTTGAGAGGGCCGAACCATTTAAGGCAGACCGACGAATAGACATAAATCAACTCGGAAGACTCTCGTCTGCCAAAGGGAAACAGTGAGGGACAGAGCAGGACGTTGGGCAGAAGCAGACTTTCCACCTCTCCCTGAAAACTCAGGCTGGGATAATGCTGAATCACCGCGGGGGAGATTGGTCTCATATCCTCATTTCGTATGGTATGAGCCTACCAGGGGATTTTTTTCATTCAGTAGGTCAGGAAGAGGTGAGTTATAAACTTACAAAACCCCCATCCCTGCATCAAAGACTCAGTTGGTGTTCTGTCCTTCGGCTGGAGTCAGCTCCCACCTTGGATCTTGATAATTCACTTCCCAAACGCCCTTCCTTGTCCAGATCTGTGCTAAATATTATACTCTTCTCATCTGTCAAGTTTACCTGAATTCTGTTTCTGTCCTGAAGTTAGCCAGCCATTCAACTGGTGCCACTTCAATTTGGTAAACGTGACCGAGCTGCTCCTGAAGGTGTCTAGCAACTCTGTTCTACTGCACTTAGTAAGTGCTCAAATACCACTGATTGAAAATGGCAGCAGTTAATGGGCTAACGACGTGTCACTCGACTACCCTTCCGTCAACCCACCGGAGCGGGTGGGGCAGAAAAAGGGTGGAGCTGCGGCATTGCGATCCCAGCTGTCTGACTTTGGGGAAGTTATGACTGCTGGAAGCAGTTAAGACACTGACAACAGTAACAGTGAAGGCTAGAGTATGTTACTGCTGGAGAGAGTTATGACCTTTGTTTAGTTATTTATCACTTTTGCTTGGTTACGCTATTTTAAGCTTGTGCATCCCCAATCTCTTACTTCTCTGTCCCTTATACTATAAGTTCCCCCTTGAGCCAGGGGCAGTTTTTGAACATTACCCTGTTCTCCAATAACACGGTGACTATGCTCTTGCAAAATCTACATGAAGGGGACTCCAGGGGGAACAAAAAACAAAAGCTCATACATGTTGAGGACAAGCGGTTTCACACTTTCTCCAAACTGGATCGTGTTGTGGGACCTACTTGGTTCCTTAACTCACAGACAATATTCCAGCCAAAACAGATACCGGAAACATGCATTATGGTAAAATGGTGCTTAACTTCATAGTTTTCCCCCAGCCCTTGGTACGTCACTTTGCCCCAAGACTACAGCCAACAACCGTACCATATTCACAGTCATACCCTCCCCAACTTGTTGATAAGACTATCACTGGAATGGCATTAAAAGCTTTCCGTAGGTCCTGATACCTTGCATTTATTGCGTCGCTCTACTCTGTACGAGGATGCTAAAACGCTCTGGCAATGAGCCCTTCATAAAGTCAAACTGGCCGCTGCTCAGGACCTAAAAGTACCTCTTTTCGAGTTCTTAAATTATCTTCCCAATTAATTCTTCTATTACCTTTCCAAATATTGAAGTTTAGTCGACATCTATCATTTTCTGGATCATCTTTTTCAACATATTTTAGTTGCCCTTTCCTAGTCCTAAAGCACTTCTCTAATCCTGTGCGACTATCAACAGTAACTGTCTCCATAATATTCTCTTCCAATTCCTTTGCGTCCTAGGTACCGTCACCAAGAGCAGTCAATCGATCGATGGCATTTGAGTGCTTACTGGGTGAAGCTCTTGGGAAAGTACAACGTAAAAGTTGGTAGATGTCATCCGTGCCCACAAGGAGCTTACAGTCTAAAGCCAAACTGAGGATTCAACCGGTTCCTTCCATCTTTTCGTTTGACTTTCTACCCTCCTATCAAAGGTGGTGCACGCTGTTATCTGATCACCGTAGCCTTTCGGTAGAGAAAAAAGAAAAGCCACTAAAGGTTTTATGATCGTCATCAACAGGACAAGCCTGCAAGTCATCGGAATCCAAATCTTATTCTAATTTACCTTTCATTTTTAGTCACAGCTGAATTTTCACTCTCTAATCTGAATGCCCACAGAAGTGGTCTTAACCCAGTAATCTGCCCTCTTGTCTTGCGATTTACAGGGAGGTTGGGCAGTCTCTTGCTAAGGTTCCAGTATTTTCTCCACAGCTCTATTTTTCTAGCATGTGACCCAGAGGGCATCCTTTAACAGAAAGGAATCTAAAATATCTCCTTCCCTTCTGCCCTCAGAAGTATGCAGAGCTGGGGAGTAAATCAGGAGCTGATTAGCAGAATCAGGACAGGAAAATGACCCGCCAGTTCCCTCCCCTCAACTAAGGACAAGCGTGATAAAGCCCCAGAAAGTTAAAATGACCAGGTTGGTGATTAATGCCCTAATACAAGGACAGACTCATTCCTATTCATGTTACAAGTGTCCCTGAGAGGATCGGATCCCTTAAGGAAGGAAGCGTGAATTTTAGTTCTAATAAACTTAATGTGTGCATTGGTGCTTCATTCACAGGGCTAGAAAAATCCTCAACATAAAAAAATTATCAAGAAACCTGTATGACATAGCTAAACCCACTGTAGGTAACACATGAACTAGGAAGGCAAGGCATTCTTCTGATCTGATGATGTAGCTTTAAAAATTAGACTAGATTAGGCTGTGAGCCCGTCACTGGGCAGGGACTGTCTCTGTTGCTGAATCGAATTGTACATTCCAAGCGCTTAAGTACAGTGCTTGGCACATAGTAAGCGCTCAATAACTACTACTGAATGAATGAAAAATACTAATCGATAGCTCACATTTCTGGAAATGTAAATATCAGAGGTTTAGAGTGTCTTTTACGTTATTCGGACTCCAACCGTCAGATTCGATTGGAGGGAATGTGTTCTTTTTCTCCTTTTCCTAAGCCAGATTTGTACCTGGGGGTACTTAATCATCATTTTCAAATGGATAGAGAAAATCTTAAATCTGATCTCAACAGACATTTTCTAATTTCCATCTTGAGGCAAGATTACTTTTTTAGACCTATTTAAAAGTACAGTTTAGCTATCACCCAGGCTTTCATTATAAGAATTGGGGAAAGCTCTTCCCACAACACAAATCTATTCTGGGTCTGACATTCATTCAATAGTATTTATTGAGTGCTTACTATGGGAAAAGCACTGTACTAAGCGCTTGATCCAAGTAGACTCAGTAGAGGTATAGAAACAGTTAGGCATGAGATACTGCTCCACTTCCCAGCCCTTGCCTCACTGTACGGTATTTTCCGTTTACCATATTATATACTGGAAAGTTGCAAAAAAACACAAAGGAACGAGTGGCAAAGATGTACAGCATTCTGTGGTGGGGGACTTTATAGGAATCTGTATCGAAAAGCATCAGTCACGGTGGAATCTCTGAACCATCCTCCAGCCTGTTACTGCCCACTGAATCAAGGATTGCTAATACTGCAATTTTTCCATGACATGAGGTTCTCGAAGAACTGAACTTTCACTTCGTAGAAGAAATGACTATCATGGGATCAAAAGGGGGTGGATCGCTACCAATTTAGTCTGAATTCAATATGCGCTTTACTTCCCGGCAGGGCTTTCCCACAGGGAGAAGCAGCATGGCCTAGTAGATAGAGCACAGGCCATCACTTCACTTCTCTATGCCTCAGTTACCTCATCTGTAAAATGGGGGTTAACTGTGAGCCTCACATGGGACAACCTGATTACCCTGTATCTACCCCAGCGCTTAGAAAAGTGCTCCGCACATAGTAAGCGCTTAACAAATACCAAGATCACTATTATCATGTGGGTTCTAAGCCCAGCTCCGCCACTCATCTGCTGTGTGACCTTGGGCAAATCTCTTAACTGTTCTGTGCCTCAGTTCCCTCATCTATAAAATGGGGATTAAAACTGTGAGACTTATGTGGGACAAGGACTGTATCCAACCCAATTATCTTATATCTACCCCAGCGCTTAACACAGTACTTGGCTCATAGTAAGCGCTCAACAATACCGTTTGAAAAAATGGAGTTTAGCTCTGTAAGGATACATGAAGAAACTTTTTTGCCAAATACTGTCAGGAGACAAGAATAATAAGTCAACTCCAAATTGTTCTCCCCTCTTCAGAGAGAGTAATAATAACAAATAACTCTGGTATTTGTTAAGCGCTTACTATGTGCCAAGCACTGTTTTAAGCACTAGGGGAGATACAAGGTAATTCATTCATTCAATAGTATTTATTGAGCGCTTACTATGTGCACAGTGGAGAAGCAGCGTGGCTCAGTGGAAAGAGCACGGGCTTTGGAGTCAGGGCTCATGAGTTCGAATCCCAGCTCTGCCACTTGTCGGCTGTGTGACTGTGGGCAAGTCACTTAACTTCTCTGTGCCTCAGTTCCCTCATCTGTAAAATGGGGATGAAAACTGTGAGCCCCACGTGGGACAACCTGATTCCCCTATGTCTACCCCAGTGCTTAGAACAGTGCTCGGCACATAGTAAGCGCTTAACAAATACCAACATTATTATTATTATTATTGCACAGCACTGTACTAAGCGTTTGGAACGTACAAATCGGCAACAGATACAGTCCCTGCCCAGTGATGGGCTTACAGTCTAATCGGGGGAGACAGACAAAAACAATAGCAATAAATAGAATCAAGGGGATGAACAGCTCATTAAAACAATAGCAATAAGCAGAATCAAGGTGATGTACATCTCATTAACAAAATAGGGTAGTGAAAATACATACACTTGGGTGAACGAGCACAGTGCTGAGGGGAGGGGAAGGGAGAGGAGCAGAGGGAAAGGGGGGAAAAGAGAGCTTAGCTGAGGGGAGGTGAAGGGGGGGTAGAGGGGGAGCAGAGGGAAAAGGGGAAGCTCAGTCTGGGAAGGCCTCTTGGAGGAGGTGAGCTTTAAGTAGGGTTTTGAAGAGGGGAAGAGAATAAGTGTGGCGGAGGTGAGGAGGGAGGGCGTTCCAGGACCGCGGGAGGACGTGGCCCAGGGGTCGACGGCGGGATAGGCGAGAACGGGGGACGGTGAGGAGGTGGGCGGCGGAGGAGCGGAGCGTGCGGGGTGGGCAGTGGAAAGAGAGAAGGGAGGAGAGGTAGGAGGGGGCAAGGTGACGGAGAGCCTTGAAGCCTAGAGTGAGAAGTTTTTGTTTCGTGCGGAGGTTTACAGGCAACCACTGGAGGTTTTTAAGAAGGGGAGTGACATGCCCAGAGTGTAATCAGGTTGTCTCACGTGGGACTCACAGTCTTAATCCCCATTTTACAGATGAGGTAACTGAGGCCCAGAGAAGTGAAGTGACTGGCCCAAGTCACACAGCTGACAAGTGGCAGAGCCGGGATTAGAACCCACGACCTCTGACTCCTAAGCCTGGGCTCTTTCCACTAAGCCGCGCTGCTTCTAACTTGGGGGGCTTGGCTCCTCCCAGGACCACCTTCCACTGTAGTACAAGAGGTGAGGAGTTATCCACTCGCTTTCACAAGCTTAAAATGATGGAAAAATTGGATATTCTCAAACGACCCTTAATTTTCAACACCGATACAAATGCAGGAAGCGAGGGTCCTAGGAAGACGAAGCGAGGCAACTAGCTTCCTTTCACCTGCCCTGATCCTGGCGTGGGGGAAGCGCAGATATTTTTGCCTGTTTATTTATAGAAGACATGATGTGTACCAAGAGATGAAAAGCTGGGAACCATTTCCTGGAAGAGGGAGTCAGCACAAAATTTCAACTGTGCCTTCAGGACCTCCATCCAAGCTTTCAGGCATCGAAATTAAACCCAATCGGTGTCCTACTTTTGCCAGCAGAAAGTACAATCTCATTTGGAGAACTTCAAAACTACAGCACATGTGAAACCATAACACTGGAAAACATGGCGCCAGGCCAGAAACTGAAACAGTAGAAGAGGCATTTGGCCATGTAATAATAAACCCAATATACTAGCTCCTTGCAGACCCAACTTATCCTGCAAAAGTTTTCAGCCTAAAATAATGTCACCATCTCTTCCCGTGTGGATGCTAGAGCAGTGATGTAAATATCGATGGCCTTAAGAGTTGCAGAATTCCGTGTTATGGCTTCAATTTTAAATAAAATTGAGTTTTGTGCATAGCTTACTTATTTTAGGCCCAAACTAATTCCTTTCTGGGCCTAGCCCCAAGAATTGTGATCATTTTCATAGCTGCCGTACATACCACCAGCAGAATAACTCCTAATTGTTTTCTAACGCCGGGAGGAAACCAGAGAGTAAATCTCAGTGAAGCAAGTTGAAATCTTCTTCCCTCCCTCCCTTAGAGAACCCATTTGCTTCCTCGGCTTTAACGGCCATTTTTACACACATCGCTCCTAAATCTACCTCTCCAGTTCCAACTCTTCTCCTCTGCACTCTCGCATTTCCTCCTGCCTTCGGTACATCTCCATTTGGTTGTCAAGCTGACGCGCTTCCACAGCTGAACTTCCCCATCTTCCCACCCAAACTCTCATCTCCCCCCGACTTCCCCACCACCGACCTTCGTCTCAAGACTCTAACTTTGGCATCATCCTGAACTCACCTCTCTCTTTCAACACATAGATCCAGTCAGTCGCCAAACCCGGGCGGTTCTACCTTCACAACATCTCTATAATCTATCTCTTCCTCTCCACCCAAACCGAGACAACTCTGGTCCAAGTATCCCACCTCGACTACTGTATCCAGCCACCTCGCTCACCTCCCTACCTCTGGCCTCTCCCTTCTCCAGGCCACATGTCACTATTCCGCCTGGATCATTTTTCTAAAAAAAAAAAAAATTCTGTGCACATCTCCCCACTCATCAGAAACCAGCAATACTTGTCTGTCCATTTCTATGGCAGAACAGAAACTTGTCAACACCAGTTTTAAAGCAGGCAATCAGTTGTTCCCCTCCTACCTAACCCTGCTCCTCTCCCTCTACAACCCAGCCCTCACACTGAACTCTCTCCGACACCAAACTATTTACTGTGCCCCAATCTCATCTCTCTCACCATCAATCCCTTACTTACATTCTCCCTCCTGCCTGGAACTCCCTCCCACTTCATATCTAACAGACCAGCACTTACCCTTCTTCAAAACCCTACGAACACCAAATCTCCTTCGGGAAGACTTCCCTGACTGATCTCATCTTTCCTCCCTCCCTTCTAGATCATCTATGCTCTTGGGTCCGTAATAACAATGACAGTATTTGTAAAGCGCTGTTCTAAGCACTGGGGTAGATACAAGATAGGTTGTCCCACGCGGGGCTCACAATCTTAATCCCCATTTTACAGATGAGGTAATTGAGGCACAAAGAAGTTAAGTGACTTGCCCAAAGTCACACAGCTGACAAGCTGCGGAGTTGGGATTTGAACCCACGACCTCTGACTCACAAGACCGTGCTCTTTCCTCTAAGCCACGCTGCTTCTCAGTCCAGACTGACTAAACGTTTGGATGATCACCCCAACCCCACAGCAATTATGTACAGATCCTTATCTTGGCTGCTTCCTCCCTCTGTAATTTGAATGTCTGTCCCCCTATTAGACCGAAAACTCCTTGAGGGCAGGGATTGTGTCTACTGAACTCTCTCAAGCATTTAGTATATTGCTCTGCACACAGTAAGCCCTCAATAAATGCCAGTGAAGAACAGAAAAGCTCAACTCACTAACCTCAAAAATTATCTTCTCATAAGGTACACATACATGGTTTCACTTCTGAAGAAAAAGTTAATTGGGCCTGAGATTTTAATTCAAAATTTTTGTATATGTACGTAGTTAGGTACTGATAAATAACTCTAAGTTCTACTACTACTTTTAGTGGCATTCGGTAAAGAACAGTTGAAGGAAAAAATTGAAGTCCTATAAGTGTAGAAAATATTAAGTCTTTTTAAATTCCTTTGAGACCTGTTACAGAACTCATTTTAATACATTGCTCCCCAAATCCAACTGTTACAGTCCATCTGTTTTCAAGTTGTAAAAGATCACAGTAATCAAAAGCTCATCCTGTTTTGGGGGGAAGTCTCCTGGGGCAGGGAAATACAGGGTGGTCAGCAGTAAATGGTTTCCCAGGGACCTCTTAACTGGTTATAGGAAAAACAGCGAAGGTCAAATGGAAAGAAGCAACTAGGACAGCAAAATAAACATCTTCCAAACCATCCTCTCCGTACAGAGGCAGACAAGTAACACAGCGAGCGTCACGTCGGGCCTATTTGAAGTGATCCTACCGAACCGTCTCCTTCGATTCTCACATGGAGCTCCCGAGACATAACTACCATAAAACAAATTGCAATGATTATCCTGAGTGGGGATGGACTACCTTGAAAAAGCAAGATGCCAGGCTGTGGAAGGAGGGCTAAAGGACCCAGCACTGAAAATGCTTCTTACTAGTGACAAAACTCTACCTCATTTGGGAGGCGATACTGGTCTGATCTATGAATCCCTTTCTCAGTCTGCAGCTTATGCTCATTCATTCATTCGATCGTATTTATTGACTGCTGTGTGCAGAGCATTGTACTAAGCACTTGGGAGAGTCTGACAATCAACAGACACATTCCCTGCCCACAATGAGTCTAGAGGAGGGAGAGGAGAGGGAGTGGAGAGGGAGTGGAGAGGGAGTGGAGAGGGAGTGGAGACGGAGCGGAGACGGAGCGGGACAGAGGGACAGAGGGACAGAGGGACAGAGGGACAGAGGGACAGAGGGACAGAGGGACAGAGGGACAGAGGGACAGAGGGTTTGTTTTATCAACAAGGACCAAAAACAAGTCAGAAGAAATATCCGGGGCTTGCCCCCACTTCCCTGCCTGACCTGACCAAAAAGCTCCTTCCAACGGGCATTGCCATGGAGCCCCGGAATCCAAAGATAGAACCAAACCAAGTCAGCAACAGCCTGCCCCTGGCCCCTCACCTGGGATTCTTCCCACGTAGCTGTAAAACGTGCAAACGGGAGCAAAGCAGACCCCTCCCCTACGCAGCTTGTCGGCAAATACGAATGGCACTTCCAACCCAATACATTCCTTGGCTGTACGGCTTAGTTAATGGAGACAGCTGCCCCTCCAACGCCACCATCTCTTCCCTCTCCCTTGAAAGTCTTCCTCCTCAACTATTTCCTTCTTTTCCCCTCTCTGTTCTTCTTTCCTCCAGGCCCCTTTCCTCAAATCCACCAGGTCTCCCCTTTCCCCGCCTCCGGCCTCATCGTTTCCATCCTGGAACCCGGTCAGTCTGCCAGAATCACAGTTACGCTCTGTAAGACGAGTGAGGATGACAGCGCGATACCCAAGTCACCGCACGTGGTGAGCTAAAGTAGTGAGACGCTAATCAAAGAGGGCAGAAGAAATGTTTTGAAGACAGGGAGGCTCCCGTTCCAATGGAGCCATGTCACTGAAGACTCTGAGGAGCGTGCAGCAGGCAGGCTAGTTAGCACAGAGCCTACAGAACAAACCTTGGGGAACCATGGGAGCAAGAGGTGGAATCTAAAATGGTAGCAGGTGGACACTTCCAAAAGCAACCACGGCCAAGGACGAGCTCTACGGATGCCAAGGGTTGATGGAACTCTGTCAGACCATGAGTACCACCTCTATGACCCCCACCTCGGCCAAGGTGCCCATGGGTTTCCAGCATCGGGGAGGGCAGAGCCATGGCTTTCACCCAGAGCGTCTTGACCTCACTCATCCCATATCGGACATGCCGGACGGCTTCCAGACAGAGCGGAAAAGATACAAAACGAGGCGTCACCCTTAAGCTTTTGGAAATCTATTGGCCATTCCTAAGCCCTATCCTGTCTGCTCCGATTCATAAGGTCCCAGCCTTTTCGCCCCCGACAAGCCAATGGAAAAGTTGGCTCTTTGGATCTTTTCAGGTACAGTCAATGTTATGTTACGGGCAGGGAATGTGTCTGCTAATTCTGTTCTACTGTACCTCTCTTCAGTGCTCAGTACAGTGCTCTGCACATAGTGAGTGCTCAATAAATACCACTGATTCATAGATAAAAAGGCCAGTTTCCAACTCAAACAGCTATATTAAGGGATCAACAAGTGTGGGCTTTGACTGATGAACTAAAATCAATGGTATTTATTGAGCGCTTATTGTGCGCAAAGCACTGTACTAAAATACCACTGGTGGATGTCCTGTGCTTCTGAAGCAAAGACAAAGGGATGCAAAGGTGGTACCTAATGTCCTTCCTCAATATCTCCATCTTCTCATCCTAGAGTCTGCACATAGGATTACAGGCTCCATATTCGTTTTTCCCTCACCCCTGAACAAATGGGTATTTCTTGAGCACTCTGTACTACTTCTAATAATCATAATAATAGTACTTGTTAAACTCTTACGTGCCAAGCATTGTACTGGGTGCGGGAGTAGAAACAAGACACAACTTGGGAATTCTAGACAGCAGTGCCTTTAATTCTGTAGTGAGCTAGGCGTTTGAGTCTTAGACCGTCTTCTGTTATTCTCTGAAGACGGCAGAACAGAGCAGAAGATGAATACCACAGCCACTCCTTGGATAAGAGCCTGTTTCAATCTACTCCATTACTGAGCAAAATCCTGAATTTCCTCTGACAGCCCCCACGAGTACGCACATTCAAATGAACAGACATGGACCTACCGGCAAGAAGCGTATACATTTTGTGAGCTACACTCTCGCGCGCGAGATGGTAGCGTCAAGTCCTTGCCATCTCCTGGTCCAAGGAAGCTTCCTTGCAGCGCAGCCCTCTCCCAGCATTGGTGTCCCCTGCGTATCATATCCATCAGACTGTGAGCCCGTTGTTGGGTAGGGACTGCCTCTATCTGTTGCCTAATTGTACTTTCCGAGTGCTCAGTACAGTGCTCTGTCCTCAATAAGCGCTCGATAAATACCACTGAATGAACGAATCCATCAGCAACGCCAGAATAGCAAGGAAGAAGGCTGTGGGGTTATAAGTCTTGGGGACCAAGGCTCTGGAGAAAGAGCATCGATCACGGGGAAGAAATAAAAGGGGATGCCAACCAATTTCCCATTGAGACACCAACCCTCACACTATCTCGGGCTACTCTACCCTAGGAGATAACACAAATGTAGATCCCGGAGCTGAGTCCAGATCTCCCCACCAGAAATGCCACGACCAAGTGAACGTGATCTCGAAACCGTGCGTCTCCTCTTCCCCGCCTGCCGGGACATGCCAACCGCACCTGCCACGGCCACCAAGGCGTGCCAACGCGAGCCGTGCCAGGCGGTCCCGGAAACTCGGAAACACTGAAGGCCTCCAACCACAAGACTGTGAGACCTAAATCCCACACCCACCCTCCATTCACCAGAGTCCTTCAGGCCATCACCTGGCCAGGGGGAACTGTATACCCTGCAATTACAACTTTTAATTGTGGTGACAAACTTAGAATTCTTTGAGGCCCCGGGCTGGGAGGACTTTTGTTTAGCCAGGAAAGACTGTAAGAATTGTTCTAGGGTTTTGGTGTTACGGTGGATTTTTAAAAAGAATTTGAAAGTTTTAATAGTTGGTTGATCTTTAAAATACGAACGCCTTGAAGCCGGTGTTTGTACAGCGGGGGGCTCAAGGTGGTCCCGACCTGGCCCAGCTGCACATTTACTAGCTTCCCTCCCAGCTACGGTTGCGTCCTACATGTGCAGCCTGGAAACAGGTCACCAATGGCAAGATGAAGAATCTTGCACTCTCTCCCGCCAGCTTGTAAGCACAGACGTGTTCTGCGACGTTTCCAGTCGCCGTTTGAGGTCGGCTGTCCGGTTGTAGCTCCAGGGTACCAGTGCCCAGGGCAATTTACAGCTGGGGTAGAGACTCTTGTGCTCCTTACCAGGGCACACCCCAAAAAATGCCCCAGTAGTTTTGCTACCTCCATCCCCAAATTATGGGGTTTGGAACTTCCAGAAACCCTGGGAAGCATCCGGGAATCCCCATGCTACTCCTAAAAAAAAATTTAACCACGGTTTCTGGACTGAAGATTTCAATAGCAACAATAATTTACACTACACTTTTAAACTAGATTCAAGAATAACCGCCTCTCCTTGAACTGGAACTCTCTTCAAACAAGCCAGGCCACCCACCTGCCCCTAACCCATGCTAGGCTTCCCTTCACAGCTCCTCCAAAGGCACACTATCCCCAAGCCCTTGCCTGACAGTTTACCAAGCCCTCCTGAACGTCTCCACCTGCTTCAGATACTTCATTTCGGTCTCTCCATCCCGCTTCCACTCTCTCCCCACCTCTTCCCTCCTCTTCCCATCATGGTTCAAGTTTCTTGGCCGCTTTGTTAGCCTCCTTCCTCCTGCCCAAATCCTCTCCTGCGATTGGCAATGCTCCACCCGATGCTACCAGGTGAGCGACTGACATGTTTTGCAAAACAGCTTTCCCTCCAAGAGGGGTTAAGAGGGGTTCTGAGGAGTAAACAGTTTCTCGACTCTTGAAATTAAATGGTCTACTCCACTTTACGGGCAGGGCCAGATGACAGACTATCACAAGACCTGAACATTCATTATGTGTTATCGAGTTACTCTTGAATAAGTTATCAAAATCCTCTTCCTTCGATAAAAAAGTTTGGATTTTCGAGTTCAGAGAAATTACGCTTTCAATTTTACTACTAGAACATCTTCAACCTAATCTATAGATTCAAAAGCATGACTCTTTCCCTATATGGAGACTCATGCTCCAAGGAAAGTGGTTTTAATTCATGATTAACAATATTAGCCCTAAAAAATAGTTTTAGGGGTCCTGAAATAGATTTTATGATCATACAGTGAAGAAACAAGGTTGGGGGGGAGGGGGGAGAGAAAGGCTTACACTGATATTCTCTAACTGTAGTAGATGTACTGTATAATAGGATTTGACATCTTCTGATACAAGTCTCACACAGAATCCCGTTTCTTTAAACAGCATCACTTGGTCTTCTTTCGTTGGCCAGTATTGTTCACATTTTATCTGTTTTAAAATACATGAAATGGAAACTGTTAGAAATACTCTCTTCAAAAGGCCAAAGGATTCAATTAGTTAAGAATCACAGGCAGAATAAAAACACACCTTAGTCATATTCAAATACAACGAAGCACATTTCTGATTAAAAAAAAAAAATCAATGAATTTTCACCAGTTAAATAAACTGTCCCAAAGTTAATAGATCCCACTGGGTTTTCAAACTTCCCATTTAGAGGGGAGCTGAAGTCCAGAGTGGGAAAGAAGTGGCCTACTACAGTGCTCTGCACAACTAGGTGCTCAATACATTTGAATGATAACGCTCAAAGACCCAGTTTCCACAACCCTCTCGCAGAGTGAATTGTCCAGCGGGAGCGGATCTGCTCGTGACAAAGACATAGGCTGTGGGAATAACGTTCCCTAATGCCCCTAACAACATTCTATTTAATGTGCTTTCCAGGGAATTAGTTACTTCTCTTGAAACGGTTGGCTCTTTCCCCCATTTGAAACCGTTCTCAAGCAAATCCAACCAGGGGTGAAGGATTTCATGGAATCCTCATGTGTAATAATGGCCCAAGAATATTTCGCTCACTTTCCAGGTACTAGTGTAAGAATCTGAGACTAGTTCTTTGTCATAACTTAGCCCATGTTAGGGGGTTAAAGGACTCAAAAGTGACTGCCTGCACAACTTCAAAGTGAACACTACTTCTTCTGAGGAGGCATCACCATTCATACCCTGTAAGAAGCCAGGGAATTTCCTGATTCTCAGCTGCTGCCCTGGGTGTCTTCCCAGCTTCACTTGCTGCCAGTCTGCCTGGAATCGGGAGGTGGCCCTGAAATTCCACAGGGGCAGCAGGGCAGTGAGGGGGCCCAGAACTGGAGGGTGGAAGACCCCAAAAGGCTCCGTCAGCCAATCGGACAGGAATGCTGACAACTTCGTTCTTGGGGCAGAACCGAGGGCAGGGACTTGAAATGTGTCAAGTTCGCGCTGAACACCCGACTGCCAGGGCAAAAGCTGTTGTTTATCTTTACGATTTTATGCTTGGAATAGATGTACCGTAAGATCATAATTAACTTCTACACCTAAAACTCATTGTGGGCAGGGAATGGCCCCACCATCTCTTCTGCACTGTACTCTTCCAACCGCTTAGTATGGTGCTCTGTACCCAGTAAGCACTTAATAAATACCACTCATCGATTAATTTTAAACATCCTATCAACACAGATCAATATCTCTCAGTGGGCAACACCAGGGCACACGGCCAGAGGGGACCCCATATATCTGCATACTCAAGGCCTCCAAACTGCTTCCTAATTTAAAATGCTTTAACAGGGCACCTGACATGAAATCAGATCCTTACTCCTGTGATACTATTGACGGCCGAGTCAATACCAGTTGAGGACTTGGGTTTCGGGTAAAAGAGAGATGACGCGAAGTTGGGACTTTTGGCCAAGGATGGGACAGTGAGGTTCCTGTCAGTGAAGATGGGAGGTCATATGGAGGAGAACGTATAGCTAGGGCGGAGGTCCAATCAGAATCTTTGAGATCATCATCTTAAGAAAAGTCAAGGACCAAAAACTCAGTAAGTCAAATCAATCAATGGTATTTATTGTTTGCGGAGCACTATAGGAAGTGTGCTTGGAAAAATACAATAGAACTGGTAGACTGGATCCCTGCCATCAAGGAGCTTACAATCTTTGATGGGGGGGGGAGGGGTCTGGGGGGAGCGGTGAGGCATATAACATTAACCTAAGTCACAGATAAAGGAAGCTGCAGAGGATACGTACGCAAGTGCTGTGGGGTGAGTAGCGAAGCACTCAAAGGCATAGATGACGCAAAAGAGAGGAAACAAGGGTGAGAAAATGAGGGGTCAGTCAGGGAAGGTTTCTTGGAAGAAATATGATTTTAGTAGGGCTTTGAAGATGGGGAGACTGGACCAGCTACCGGCCAGAAGTCAGGGCAAGCGTGAACCATGACTGATTCCCATGATGGCTCGGGAAAATTAAATCTTCAAGTCCGGGGTCAGTGGCCAGAGTTTTCCTGAGTAACTACTTCCCAAACTGAGAAATACTTCCCAAAGGATTGGGCAAGGCTGAAGGCCACGATATTACAAAATATCTCATAGATTATCCTGGCCGTTGCCGGGTGTAGAGAGTCTTGGCATAGTTCTAGATGGACCTCTTTAGGGGTTTTATGCTAAGAAAACCCCTGGAATACAGCCCAGCCAGTCACAATACACTGCGCTGCTACTTTGTACAGGGGGCATTATCTTTATGATAACTACCGACAATAAAAATCAATTGGGGAATTATTTTCCAATGAAGTTCCTGTGAATTCATAACCCAAAGATCTATTCCAGAGAAGCACTGTTTTTGTTTTAGCCAACTTCAGCTTCCTCTACCTTTCAATGTCGTCAATTTTCTTTCATTTCTCTGCTCAATGAGATCAGCTTGGCAAGGGTTCTCTCAATCAAGCCATTCTACTCGTACATTTCAAATTTAAACTGGGCTCGAGTCAAAAAGTCTCCGAAGAAGCTTCCCTCAAACTGCCCAGTGACTGCTGTCCTGTGTGATCATTTGGAGCCCTTTAAATCATTATATCAAATTGCAGACAGCCAGAAAAATGTCCCCGGGCAGATAAACTGAACCTGCAGTAATAGCGTGACAAATTCATATTACAAATCAACACAGCCTAACAGATAGGATAAATGCTTACCAGGTCATAAAATCACCAGCCCATAAAAATTGTCACCATATTACCTCCCCAGCTCCACCCACCACACCCTGAAAAAAGTACCTTATTAGTGGTCTAAAGCTAGTCCAGAATAAATGCTGGGAGTTGCATTTTTAGTTTTTATTAAAATCCCTACTTGCATAAAGTCTGATTAACTTCAGAACCAACCACATTTCCTTGAGGCCTACACTCTGTCAACCAGTACTCATTTGCTTTGGAATAAATTGCCGTTTCACAACAGTTACCTGGGAGGCCTAACTCCAATCATTGCTGGATCCCAGAGAGCCACAATATAGTTTACTTATGTTGTGTCCCATTCATAAGACAATGGACGTCCGTGGCATCGAAAACAGTGTCTGACCACCCCACGGCACTTATGTACACTATCTTTAAATTATATATTATAAATTATTTATATTGTTGACTGTCTCTTCCTGTAGACGGTAAACTCGCTGGGGGCAGGGAACGTGTCGACTAACTCTGTTACCTTGAACTCTCCCATGCGCTCAGTACAGTGCTTTGCATATACTACCAGTAATGATTATGGTATCTGTTCAGCGTTAAGCGCTTACTACGTGCCAGGCACCGGAGTAAGCGCTGGGGTGGACACAAGCAAATTGGGTTGGACACAGTCCCTGCCCCATGAGGGGCTCACAGTGTCAATCCCATTTTACAGATGAGGTGAGGCACAGACTGTGAGGTCGTCATTGCGCAGGGACTGTATCTGTTGCCGAATTGTATATTCCAAGCGCTTAGTACAGTGCTCTGCACATAGTAAGCGCTCTATAAAAACTATTGAATGAATAAAGTGACTTGCCCAAGATCATAGCAGACAAGTGGCGGAGGCAGGATTAGAGCGCATATAGTGCCATTGATCGACTGATTGACACAATGTGGTCTTTCCTTGACGTACTGTTGACTGGCTGAGTTATCTGGCACCTTCAGAATCAGCGTGGGCCTGAACTTTGGAATTCTCTTTCAGAATCCACAGAAGAAACCGTTTTCACACTCTGAAAGCATCTTACCCATCCTAATTCCAATGCAACGGCTCAAGGCTCTAACCCTATTTTTGCCCCATGACGGAATGGCACGGCCTGGGGTTGCCCAGCTCCCTGTCCTATCCTGCACTGCTTCTCCAACTGTTTCCTCCAGGCTAGGTGGGGTGTGGTAGAGTGAAGCTGAACAATGAAAATATTAGTCATCACTTGGAGGAGTACCACAGTTCTTGTGAAAAGAGGGCGCATGATTTCCCGATTTCATTCGATAATGACGGTGCTAGAGAGTCTGGAAAGAAAACAGACACTCGAGCTTGAATGGCATTTCATTTCATGACACCCAGGGCCCTAAAAACTACTCAGGAACATTTAGCTCTTCAATTGCCGTACTTTTGAGGATCATTTAAAGACAAGAGTGAGATCAATTCATCACAGAAAATTGATTTTTTTTTTGGGGGGGGGGGTAATTAAAACAGCTCTGCACCAGCCTGAAAGGGTAAAAATGGCATGTGGCTCACTGCTCTGAAAGTACTGCATGCTAAAACTAGGAGATTGTAAAATAAGAATTTTCAACTACGTTTGGAATTCTAAAGAACTCTAAGGCTTTAACCTACCTTTCAGGATCATAATTCAGGCTATTATATTTACATTTCTGGGGTTAGTGGTCTGCTCTTGTACTTTAAACACTTAACGGGGAAAGGATACATTATTCTCTTCCTGCCAAAAAAAAAAGCGCCATACCACTAGCCTCAGGCAATTAAGAGTCATAACTAACAAATGGTCACATTAAAAGCAGGCTGATATCATAAACTTATGCACAAACATAGTACCAAACTGTAATTATTACTCACCGATTCTTTTTCAACAATTCGGTTTAGCATCACAACTGCTCTGGTTTTTTGTTGCCAAACCATTAGCCAAAAATGACAACATGTATTGGGAAGTGGGCCCTGTGGAGATAGGGAAAGTCAGTAAACTGGAGGGAAATGGAGTGGGGGAGGGATGAGGAGGGAGCCACGGAGGAAGAGCTAAGGCACAACACTGAAACAATGCTCAAAACAATCATAACTACCTGGAAAAAGGGTTCTTCTACTATGAGCCCTCAACTATGCAATATCATTAGCCTTTTTCCAAGCTTCACTTACAGGTGACAATTCAAACACATTGATTAGTATAATATTTGCACTTCTGTTGGCTCCACTATTAAGTATTTCACAGTTACCGCCCAAAATAGTATTTTGAATAACTACTAACATGCTCAACTAGGGAAAAAAATTACAGAGTTTATTGAAGTCACTTTATTCATTCCACTAGTCCCTTACTCTAGTTTCCAAAAAGCTGATCTCTTCGCATTAACCTCTGTATTTGTCCTCCTTTCTTCCCCTCCAAGCACTTGGATCATCAATCAAGGCTACTTACTGAGCGCTTACTGTACGGAGAACACTGTGCTAAGTGATTAGCAGAGTACAATACAACAGGGTTGGCAGACACGTCCGAGAAGCCACGAGAACCAGTGACTAGAGCACGGGCCTGGGAGTCAGAAGGACTTGGGATCTAATCCCGGCTCCATCACTTGCTTGCTGTGTGACTTTGGGCCAGTCACTTAACTTCTCTATGCCTCAGTCACCTCATCTGTAAAATGGGAATCCACCGTGAGCCCCAGGTCGGGCAGGGACTGCGTCCAACCTAATAAGCTTGTATCAACCCCAGTGCTTAGTACAGTGCCTGGTACAGAGTAAGTACCTAAATACCATTAAAAAAAATAATTCCCTGTCCACAGAGGGCTTAGTGTCTAAAGGGGGAGAGAGACTTTAAAATCAGTTAAAGATATGTATGTAAGTGCTGTGGGGATGAGGGTGGGCTGAATATCAAGTGTTTAAAGGATTCAGATCCACGTGCTTAGGCGACCCAGAAGGGAGAGGGAGTACGGGAAGTGATGGCTTATTCGGGGAAGGTCTCTTGGAGGAGACGTGATTTCAATATTGCTCTGAAGGTGGGGAGAGTGGCGGTCTGTCGTTTTCAAAAGGGGAAGGAGTTCCAGGCCAGAGCGAGGACACGGGCAAGGGGTTGGTGTTAGAGGAGAAAAATGTGCCATCTGGATCATAGTAGGAGATCGGGGAGGTGAAGGAGGAGGGGGAGGGCTGACGGTGCTTTTAAGGAGTTTCTGTTTGACGCGGAGGTGGATGGGCAACCACTGGAGGTTCAACATGGGCTGAATGATTAATGTGTGATCACATGACCCTGCAGCACTAAGAAAAAATATCTTTATACTTTATTCCTTCTACTTGCAATTTATTTTAGGGTATCTTCCCTACCAGACTGTAAGATCCCTGACGGCAGTGACCACACCCACTACTTCCATTATACTCTCTCAAGTGCTTAGGACAGTGCTCCACACCCAGTAAGTGCTCAATAAACCCAATTAATTGAGTAACTCTTTAGCTGCTCTACTTCCTCCTCCCTCCGACCTCTCCACAACTCTCCTTTTCCACTCTTCTCTTTTCCCTGGCATTTCCCAGTGTCCCTAACCTCTACGATGGCTTCCGGGTCACTTCTCTCCCTGAAGCCTAAATCCCAACAGGGCTCAGGAGGGGACAGAGAGAGAGAGAGAAAAGGGAGGGTCATAGAACTGCCCCCCTCCTCCTTTTACTTCCCCAATTTAGGAGGTGGGAGGGTGAAGGGGGAGGAGGAGGAATGCATCATTTGGTTTAATGGCAAGTGTGGGCTTGGGGGGGGGGGGGTGTCAGAGGATGTGGGTTCTAATCACAATTCCGCCACTTGTCTGTTGTGTGACCTTGGGCAAATCACTTCTCTGTGCCTCAGTTACCTCGTCTGTAAAATAGGGATTAAAAGTGCGAGCCTCACGTGGGACAACCTGATTACCCTGTATCCACCCTAGTGCTTAGAACAGTGCTTGGAACATACTAAGCGCTGAAATATCATTAACAACAGTTGCGCATAAAAGGATGTCAGTCCACCTTTCCACTCTGGTGGGAAAATGGTGGGAGTCAGTCAATTAAAAGTTGGGATGGCAGTAATAGCCACAGCAATCTCAACCAAAGCCTTTTTTTTTTTTTTAAACTTGCCAGAGGCTTCCGCTTGACAATTAAACCATTACTGGGCCCAATATTTTTTTGGCAGGTAGCTCAAGCACTTCATTCTGAAAAAAAGTGATTTGAAATAAGCGGGCCGGCACAGAGTAAGTACCTAAATACCATTAAAAAAAATAATTCCCTGTCCACAGAGGGCTTAGTGTCTAAAGGGGGAGACATTAAAAGCAGGTAAAGATATGTACGTAAGTGCTGTGGGGATGAGGGTGGGCTGAATATCAAGTGTTTAAAGGATTCAGCTAGATAGCATTACTCCAATAATTATATATATATAAATACCATATAAGGATAAGGTCAGAGTGCCACTATAATGTGTCTTAAGAAAAGCTGGGGTCATGGCAATTCTGTGTTACAGTTACACTCCTGCCTTTAGACATGGAATAGATTTTAATGGTTCAGGGTGGTTTTTCTTACAATAACAACATTAATATTTGCTTCAAGTAGGGAAGCAGTGCAAAGTCTAGTAAACCCTAAAATACTGAAAATAGATGACAGGATAAAGAACTATAAACCAAAATCCATTGTGCCATAATTCCTATCAATTTAAAGAGGATTGTTTGGGTTACGAAAGGCAAAAGAAACTCAGGAATGTAAGAAATGGTTAATAGATTAAGTAGAAATTAAATTTACCAATAAGATTCGTTTCTTAGGAGTAAAAAAATCCTTAACAGAATACAGGCACACCAAACACATTGCTAGCCTTCCAGATATCTGATTAAAGCTTGGATCTTTCATCTGCTCAGACCAAATGCCATCACCTCATGGCACCCTCTCCCCACTTAGAAGTTCAAACTCCTTATAGGCAAATTCAAGAAGTTAGCTTTTCTGTTACTGCTGAGGACAACAGCACATGAGACTTCATTTAAATCCTACAAAAACTGGTTTCATGATATTGTGATGCTTATAACCCTTGTTCCTCAGATGGGCACTAAAGAGAAATGTATTCCTATTAAAACGCAAGTGTTTTTCCAAGAGATATGATTTTTTAGAGATTGAGAATCTTTCAACAATTTTCATGGAACTTTTCCAATGATACTACTTGCCTGTGTTAAGATGTAGTTTCTCTGTGCCTCTTCTATGACAACGAAGCTGGCATTGATATAATCATTTTCTGTATTTTGCAGTTTAACACGACTATGGTCATCTAAAAATAGAAACAAAATGGAAAAAGATAGTGACTAATTACTCAAAATGTATGCCCAATACTGGGGAATGGGGAAGGACTGTGGGGAGAAAGGTTTAATTTACTGCCAAGACACTTTTTGACTGTGACAAGTATTTACAAAGGTTAAGTTTTCTCTCTTTGTGGTTTTCTTTTATGGTATTTGTTAAGCGCTTACTATATGCCGGGCACTATATTAAGCGCTGGGGCAGATATAACAGGGTTGGATGCAGTCCCTGTCCCACACAGGGCTCATGGTCTTAATCCCCGTTTTACAGACGAGGTAACTGAGGCATAGAGAAGTTATGTGATTTACCCAAGGTCACACAGAGTGCTTACTGAGTGCAGAGCACTGTATTAACCACTTGGAAGAGCGCAATACAACGAGCTTACAGTCGAAAGGAGCTGGCAGAGCCGGCATCAGAACCCAGGTCCTCTGACTTCCAGGCCCGTGCTCTTTCCATCAGGCCATGCTGCTTCTCTTCCAAAGCACGAATAGCTCCTACTGGTTTTGAATGTACACTTTATCAATTGGCAGAGTGAGCTTTAGGGGAGTAAAACACATCCCTTCTTGAAAAATAAGAGTACACATTTATCTATCTGGATTGGAGCGACTGGCAGGAGTAATTTCATGAAAAAAGAAACACCAAAAAAAGGAGGATTACTCTTAGGGGAGAACATTCTTGCCTCTCCTTATTCTCGAGGTCTGAGTCAAACACAAATGAAGCTCCACAAGACAACAAAGGAGAAGATTTGTGGAATCTGACTGCCCACAGAACTTTTTCTGATCATTTTACTCATTTTCACACTTTCCTTACTGTTGAAAGGTAACACCAAAATGAACACTTTGCCTCACTGGGTTTAATCACATAAACCAAGACTCTCAAATAGTTCTCTCTCAATCACCTTGCCCACCTGTGTATATATGCATCACGTATGCTCTTTCTGAACACAACCATATGGACACCCAAAAGAAGCAGCGGGGCCTAGTGGATAGAGCACGGGCTTGGGAGTCAGAAGGACCTGGGTTCTAATTCCAGCTCTCCCACTTGTCTCCTGTATGACTTTAGGCATGACTTTGACTTCTCCGCATCTCAATTACCTCATCTGTAAAATAGGGATTAAAACGGTGGGCCCCATGCGGGACGAGGACTTTGTCCATCTGATTAGCTTGTATCTAACCCAGTGCTTAGTCAGTACCTGGCACACAATAAGTGTTTAACAAATACCTTAAAAAAGAGATACTCCATTTATTATAAAACAAACGCATGACTTTCTACCTGAGATAAAAAGTAGAGTCCTCTAGGCTGTAAGCTTGTTGTGGGCAGGGAATGCGTCTGTTTATTGTTATACTGTACTCTCTCTATTGCTTAGTACAGTGCTCTGCACATAGTAAGCGCTCAATAAATCTGATTGATCGCCATGCACCCCAAGACTGCTTATAGACGCATCTCAATGGTGTAATTCTGTTTTGTTCAGAGCATCCAATTTAGACTTGTTTTTATTAAATTACCAACGTTTAATCGTTCATTCAGTCATATTACAGAAAGGTAGAAATGATTTGAGGCGTTGTGTATGGTTCTCTTGAATAAATTATGCCACAGTTCTAAAGACCCAGCCCCTCACATTTAAGGATTAAAGAAATTTTAAAATACCTCTCCAAAAATAGTGTGAATACGTTTCCTTTTGGTGAAATGAAAATTTTACAGGGCTTTACTTTCTCGCATCAATTTATCTGAGATGTTTCTGTTGGACTGAACCCAAGACCTTTGTAAATATTACATGTCATTTGCCAACAGGAAAACTAAGATCTTGTTATAGTAAATCACACATACTAGTGTTCTCGGAAAGATGATGTCAGCAAGCACGATTTTAACAGTTTAATCACCCTGTAGCTGTTACACTGGAGAGAAAACCAAAGAGCTGATTAACAAGACAAAAACTGCAAATCCCAGAGAGTTAGTTCAGGAACAATCTACAAAAATGCATTCTAAAGGCCAAACATAAATTCTCTCGCTCCTAAGTAGTACAAAAACAAAATACCGTCGGAATTTTTTTATTTCCTCACATAACCACAGAAAAGCCTTGCGCGCGCGCACACACACTGCAAGACGGCGACTGTGCAGTTCTGACTAATTCAGATGGCATTAAACAAACACTGAACAACTGCAAAATATGTTTTGAAAGACACATCTATGGTATATGACCGTATGGTAAATCGAATCACTTGAGCTTTTGATTTCTGTTACTGAACAAGATTTCTGGGCTTTTAATATTAAATCTCCAACTAGTGTCAGTCTCCAACTAAATCCTCATTTTCCTCATCTCCCACTCCCTTCTGCCTCAGCCTGGCACTAGGATTTGCACCCTTTATTCACCCCTCCCTCAGCCCCACGGCAACTTCTCACTGTGCCTTCATCTCGCCTGTCGTACCGCCGAACTCTGGCCCACGTCCTACCTCTGGCCTGGAACGCCCTCCTTCCTCAAATCTGACAATTACTCTACCCCCGCCCTTCAAAGCCTCACTGAAGGTACATCTCCTCCAAGAGGCCTTCCCAGACACACCCTTCTACGTTGCCCTGACTTGCTCCCTTTCCTCTTCCCCCGTCTCCCAGATCCACAGTATTTTTGCATAAATTTATAATTTTATTTATTTTTATTGATGTCTCTCTCCTTCCCTCTAGACTGTGAGCTCGTGGTGGAAAGAGACTGTCACTCTTTATTCTTGTATTGTACTTTCCCCAAGAACCTAGGACAGTGTTCTGCACAAAGTAAGCGCTCCAAGCTTACTGGGGGCAGGGAACGTGTCAACCAGCTCTGCTGTATTGTACTCTCCCATTCATTCATTCAATATTTAATGAGTGCTTACGGTGTGCAGAGCACTGTACTAAGCGCTTGGAAAGTACAATTCGCCAACAGATAGAGACGATCCCTAGCCAACAACGGGCTTGCAGTTTAGAAGGGGATAGACAGAAAACAAAGCAATCAGTCAGGCATCAATAGCCGAAGTGCTTAGTAAAGTGTTCTCTCTACAGGCCCCTCTAGACAGTAAGTTTATTGTGGGCAGGGAGTGTGTCTGTTACATTATTATACTGTACTAAGCTTTAAGTACAGTGCTCTACAAAAAGTAAGTATTCAGTAAATCGTCTTGATTGACTGTAGCCTCAAGTTTCATCTTAAACTCACTTCCCATAACCGGTCCCCAACTCCAGCTAAGGGGGCAAGTGAACACCCACGTTTCATCAGTGCCAGCTCTGAAAAGAAGACACTCAAATAGGCCCCGGGGAATCCACACCACACTGCCGATCTGGACTGCTTTTAGTGAGTCTTTATGGATCTGTCTGCTGTGTGACCTCAGGCAAGTCACTTCACTTCTCTGTGCCTCAGTTACCTCATCTGTAAATGTGGGACTGAGAACGTGAGCCCCACGTGGGACAGGGATTTTTTCCAACCTGATTTGCTTGTGGCCACCCCAGCCTCAGTACAGTGCGTGGCACATAGTGCTTAACAAATGCCGTATTATCATCCAAGATGAAAACAGCAAGCATTTCTTAATCCTTCTGTCCTATCAACAGTGTCCATCAAAGTGAAGAACGGAAAACGATTGCTTGGTTCAAGAGAATCTGCACGCTGGCAGGGCAAGTGGGAGAATCTTCTAACGTTACCAACGGACCAGCGCTGTAAAATCCTGGCCTCTCTGGAGGAGAGATGAACAAAGTACCCAGGTTTCCAGAAGAAGTGAAACCATAACTTTTTTTTTTTTTTTTACATGTCTACTAGTAGGCGTTTAGACTATAAGGGTCATTTCTTCCAGGAGAAACCTGTCAATGAGAAAGGGGGCACTGCCATTTCTCCGATTACAGGACCTTAGCCCAAAGACAGATGGAGCTTGAAAACCGACAACTGCTCTTCTCCCGCTTCAAAGCTTTAATGAAGGCGCATCTCCTCCAAGGGGCCTTCCCTGATTAAGGCCTCCTTTTCTCTTCTCCCACGCTCTTCTGCATCATTCTGACTTGTTTCCTTTACTCATTCCCCCTCCCAATCCCACAGCACTTCTGTACATCTCTCTCATCTAGTTCTTTATAAGAAATGTCTGTCTCCCCTTCTGGACTGCCAGCTCGTTGCAGGCAGGGGATGTGTCTCCATGTTGTTGTACTGTACTCTCCAAAGAGCTTAGTACAGTCCTCTGCACACAGTAAGTGCTCAGTAAATGCGACTGATTGACTGAAACACTCGTAGAAGCAGCGTGGCTCACTGGAAAGAGCACGGGCTTTGGAGTCAGAGGTCACGGGTTCGAACCCCAGCTCTGCCACTTGCCAGCTGTGTGATTTTGGGCAAGTCACTTAACTTCTCGGTGCCTCAGTTCCCTCATCTGTAAAATGGGGATTAAGACTATGATCCCCACGTGGAACAACCTGATTCCCCTGTGTCTACCCCAGCGCTTAGAACAGTGCTCGGCACATAGTAAGCGCTTAACAAATACCAACATTATTATTATTATTACACCTGAGCTGGCTTTCCACAGGTCCAAAGTGGGGGCCTGCAGCCTCTGCCCAAATATTTCATTGCCATTCTTCAATTACCCACAATCTGCAAATTGTCCAAACAATAAAATCACCAATTTCAGTTCCTGACCAGGAATAATTATACAAATCACATGCTTACAATCCTCCTCTTCCCCATGACTTGGGCTTCACTTGGCCACAGACCTCATGAATGCCACCCGCGTGTCTGGTGGCTATGGCGTGCCTAGAATCTCTGGCCTGTAGAAAAATGCACGAGTCTCCCTGATCTCCGCTGTACTTGTTTACCACCATTTCTAAATTCTGTTATGTTTTCCTGTTTCCTCCTGTTCTAAAGAAATTGTGAAGGGAAAAAAAAAGTCAACAGAGGTGGATCCAGCTCTATTGCTTAACATTCTGCAGAAAGAACCACAAGCACCCTTACACAGGAAGTTTATTTCTCAACATCTAATAGCAAAGCTCCAAGCAATGGTCTTTCAGTAGGGCAGCTTCAACTCTAAACTCTTGCCACTGAAGGTTTTGTAAAGCTATTATTGGTCAAATCTGATTAACTAACTTTATGGAAAAACCCTTGAGTTACTGTACAAAAACTGGATAGGTAAACTTGATGCAAAGGCGTAATTTTTTTTCCTCAGCCATATGTTTTCTGAGAAATGGTTTCATCAATTCAGAAATGACTAGCACTAAACCTGAACCCAGCTGACATTTCAGATCAGCTTCCTGTTTCAATTCTGCCAGAAGTTATCTTTTTCGATAGTAGCATTCGTTTCTAAAAAAAGGTCACGGCTATGTAAATCTGTGTAAATCTTTTTCAGGTCAAATAAATCTAAAGTTTCATCAGGGCAACGATTAAAACTGAGTGTACTCGATATTCTCTAATGAATACTCCCCTTTTAATTCACACCGGGCTCAAAGCACCTGATCACTTGATTTAACTTTGCTATTTGATTTCTCCAAGAGTCTCCCAAATCAAATAGGTTTCATTTATCAAAGAGTAAGAACAAAGAAAATCCTTGAATTCAAGCCATGCTTTCTTGATAGAGTACAAAGCATTTCACAGACTTTCATCTGCCCTCACAAGTTAACTGTGACATAGGTGGAAAAATCAGTTTCTCTCTCTTTACTGAGAACGGAGGCAGAAAGCAAAGTAGCAGCCAGTCAGTACTTCATTCGTATTTATTGAGTGCTTACTGTGTGCAGAGCACTGCACTAAGCACTTGAGAGAGACCAATATAACAATAAGCAGACACATTCCCTGCCCCCAGTAAGCTTGCAATCCACAGACCCAAAAGGCATACCGACACTGATTTCAAGTGACTTAGTTCACTAAAGGGGGGGGGGGGGTGTATATTCAGTAAGTATCAGGATTATAGGAAAAATTCTAACAGATTTTATAAAAGAAATTCAGTAGCTGCCTGACAAAGTCAAGATAAAGATGATTTAACGGAAAAATATCAGCCTGCCCATCGTGTGGCCAAGTTTTCGGCATTACTTTTGGTGAAGCTTATATTGCCCTCCCATGGAAGGACTCTAGGCACTGAAGTTATTCAACTCACACGGTCAAGGTGTTCAGCACAAAACACTTTGAAGTCCTGGTGTTTGTTCTTCAAATGAGATTCCAAATTATTTTGGGTGGACAATAGAGTATTTCCAAGTAAATATGTTAATTGACCCCTCGTCGTCCAGTTATGCCTTCATCAAAAATGGTGCCGAGACACTAAACCATCCGCTGCTTATCTTCTTCACTAAGGGCTTCGAGGCCTACAGGCTGGGGTTCTTTACCAGCCCCACAACATTTTTTTTTTTAATGGTATCTATTGAGCACTTACTCGGTACACATAGTCGGGTTGGACACAATCTACGTCCCATAAGGACGTCACACAGCAGACAAGCGGCGGAGCCAGGATTAGAACAATTCGCTTCCGCTCTTACCGAAGAACGGCGTGGCAGACGAGTGGCTTTCCAAGTGTCAAGGCTGTGGTCGACTATTACGATCATTTGATGCACCAACCGTCTCTTGCCTCGCCCTTGCTATAATTATCACTTTCACTGGACCATATTTTTCAGCTTACTGGAAAGAAAATAATTCTAAATTGTCTTATTTCCTCTAATAGTCAATGTATCACAAGAAACCAAGAATGATCGGTCAACAGAGCAGATATTCTGCAGTTGGATTCACTCAGTGCCACCCACAGTCGGCGGTAAGCACAGGGAATTCGGTATTACAGGAAATTGAGCAAACCAAACACATAAATCGGTTCAAGAGGGATTTGGATAAATACACAGACAAGAAGAGGTTTGTCAGAGGAAATGTTTGGGATACGGAAAGAAATGTCACATGGCCCGCTCCTCTCTCTGAGGACAGCCGGCAAGGAGTGTCCCCTCCCTTCTTCACGCCCTGGCCACACTCTTCGACTTCTCCCTTTTTCAATGGCTCCTCCCAAACTCTTTCCAAACCGTTGCACTCTTCATCCCAGTATCCCACTTTTCCACTGCCTAGAACCCCCTCTCAGCTCAGCTTTGCCAAACCACATCCCATCCCTCTTTCAAAACCCTTCTGAAAGGTCAAGAGTGGGGCCTGGTGGATACAACATTGGCCCGAGAGTCAGGAAACCCAGGTTTCAGTCCCAGCTCTGCCACTTCCCTGCTGTGTGACCATGGCAAAGTCACAACAGTGGTGGTCCATGGTTTCCTCATCTGCAAAATGGGGATAAGGTGGCTAATCTATCTCGCTAAGTGGGACAGGGACAGTGCCTGATCTCATTATAATGGACTTAACCCAGGGCTAGGCATATAGTAGATTATTATCCTCCCTTCAAAACCTTACCTTTCTGGTCCTACCACTCCTTTGGCAAATTTGGCATTTATCTATCAACGGTAGTTATTGAGTGCTTACTGTGTGCAGAACACTGTACCAAGCACTTGGGAGAGTACAATATAACAGAGATGGCAGACACGTTCCCGCAGCACGGTTTAGTGGATATGGCACAGCCCTGGGAGTCAGGTGGTCATGGATTCTATGAGTTCTGCACATAGTAAGTGCTCAATAAATACTACTGAATGAATGAATCCCAGCTCAGCACGGGTCTGCTGAGTGACCTTGGGCAAGTCACTTCACTTCTCTGGGACTCAGTTATTTCACCTGCAAAACGGGGATTGAGACTGTGAGCCCAGCGTGACAGGGACAGTGTCCTACCCGATTTGCTTGAATCCACCTCATCGCTTAGTACGGTGCCTGGCGCACAGTAAATGCTTAACAGATATCATTATTATCATTATAACACACTTACAGTGTCGAAGGGGAGACAGACATTAAAAAAAATTACAGATATAAATTACGGACATGTACCGAAGTGCTGTAGGGCTGAAGGAGGGGTGAATAAAGGATGTAGATCCAAGGGCACGAATGACACAGAAGGGAGTGGGGGAAGAGATGAGAGTTTAGTTGAGAATGGCCTTCTGGAGATGTGCTTTTTAATACAGCTTTGAAGGTGGGGAGAGCGTATGTATGTCAGATAAGAAGGAAAGGCATTCCAGGCCAGAGGCAGACGTCGACGAGAGGTCGGCAGCGAGATAGGTGAGCTCGAGGTGAGTAGTTGACACGAGAGGGTAGGTTGGCATTCGAGATGCAAAATGTACAGACTGGGCTATAGTATGAAATCGGGGAGGTAGGATTGAGTGCTCTAAAGTCTACGTTAGGGAGTTTCTTTTTGATGAGGAGGTGGAGGGGCAACCCACTGGAGGATCTTGAGGAGTGGGGAAACACGAACTGAACATTTCTGTTGAAACACGATCTGCGCAGGAAACCGAAGTATCGACTGGAGTGGGGAGAGACAGGAGACGGGAAAGTCAACAGATAAGAGGAGAACCAGAGAGAACAATGTTATATCATTATTAAGTTATTGGATAACGTTTCCTGCAGGAGTGGGTGGTGGACAATGTCGAAGGCTGCTGAGCCACTGTAGTAAACGCCTGGGAGAGTACAACAGATTGGGTAGACGCCCCGCCCACAGGGATGGTGATTTTGCTTTATGTCCTTCTAGTGCTTACTAATGTCATTCGGGCCTATTGTCAGTACTTAGGTATCGATCATCAGGTTGTTGTTTATCCTTTGTCCCCGTGTAGCTCTTCCTTTGACTATTCATCTGACTATAAATAAATTACACACTGGTACAGAGAGAAGTAGGACTCAACCCAGCTGAATTTGCTCCCGTTGGTGGCTCTTCAATGGTTTGATGGTAGAAGAGTTCAAAACTACAGCATCGGTTAACGAGAGGGAGACATCTGATTTCAGTTGCCATTTTAATAGCTCCAATAATTGAGAGGAGTTTATATTATTAAAGGCATTGTATCAGAGCTTCCAAATGGGAAACGTTTTCTTTAGGGTTAGCAGTCACCATTAGTTGGTATTTCAGCGACTCTTACTAGTTTCATTTTAGTACTGACTTAATTTGGCCAAACTTACCCTCAGGTGAGAGAGTTTTGGTTGGTTCTGAAAGATGAAAATAAATTAAAGCAGATGTGGAGTACTTATCCACTCTAAAAAGTAAGGTTTTTTTTATAAGAAGTTTAAGAATAGATGGGTTTGAATCATCTTTAAATTTAGTTAGCTACATTAACCAGGACTAAATCAAAACGTATATTTCAACATGGACGAATCAATGGAAACTACCGTATAATTTGCTCTATGTGTTTCATTTGTGAGTTCTGGCGATGCATCGCTACAAAATTATGTATACAATTAAAAACTATTTTCCAGGACATCTGTGTCAAAGTATTAAAAAAATACAAACTAGGTTTTTTTATTCAGAAACTCAACAAATCTTCCCTTCCCACAACAGAAGCATCACAAACACCAAGTACTTACATGGACTGACATCTCTGTATCTGTTTCGATTTCTGTTTTCTAGAGATTTTGCCACTCTGTGAGGATAGTCATGGGACTGATTCCGAATCTCCTGAAAACAATGAAGATATAATTTAATAACCTCTTGCCGGCAAACAATTTACAACAGACTATTTTGCCAACAATAAGCTGCTGTCGATCTAACCCACATACAGACCCCTGCATATTAGAGCTATTATAATTGAATTCATAGAGTCTGGTTGGTCTTAAACTTTCAAAAAAAAATAAATTTATTTCATCATTAAAGAAAAATTGAGTGTTCATATGGGTTTCCCCTGCTTTCCCAGTCAACATGCAGTCTTTTTCCACCATTTGTTCCCCGCTTTAATAGCGGGGCTAAGGACTGTTCCTAAACAAAGTGGACAGTCCGCAGCCCCTCCCCATTTGGGCTCTTCTCCAATCCCGGCCCAAATCCTCCAACCCAGAGGTAAAAACTGACTTTTTCTTTTTTAGTGATATTTGTTAAGCACGTACTATGTGCCAGGCACTGTTCTAAGAGAGGTACTGGGTAATCAGGCTAGATACAGTTGTCACGGGTGGCTCTTAGTCTCAGTCCCCATTTTACAGGTGAGGTAACGGAAGCACAGAATTTAGGTGATTTGCCCAAGGTCACACAGGAGACAAGCGGTGGAGCCACGATGAGAACCCGGATCCTTCTGACTCCCTAGGCCCGTGCTCTATTCACTACGCCACGCTACTCTTAACAATACGCTGCCGGATACATCCAGCACAAAACTCTGCCGTGGGATTCCAGCAGTGAAGGTGAAGTCATTTTTTCACCCACAGCCTTTGAGTCCCAGCCATCCCAGGCTTCGGATTAGACCCGAGTGCTTCCAACATGCACTAATGAGGGCTACGGGCCAGGCCTTATTATTATTAGAGTGGTATTTGTTAAGCACTTACTCTGTGCCACGCTCTGTTCTAAGAGCACTGGAGTAGAGGCAAGACCAAGTTGGAACAGTCCCTGTCCTACCTGGGGCTCACAGTCTAAGTAGGAAGGAGAACAGGTATCGAATCCCCATTTTACACATGGGAAAACTGAGGCATGGAGAAGTGACTTGCACAAGATCACACAGCAGGTAAGAGACTGGGCTAAGATTAGAATCCAGGTCCTCTGACTTCCAGGCCTGTTTGCTCATCAAAATTCACCTGCCACTCCCAAGCACCATCCAGCTTGCTCCCTTAACAGATCCAGCCCCTTTCCACTCTTGGATTCAAAAGGAATTTTTTTTTAAATGGTATTTGTTAAACGCTTATTAGGGGTCGGGCTCTGTACTAAGTGCTGGGGTAGATAGGAAATAATCAGTTTGGAGCCGGTCCACATTCCCCATGGGGCTCACATCTTACTCTCCATTTTACAGATGGGGTAACCGAGGCACAGGGAAGTTAAGTGACTTGCCGAAGGTCGCAGAGCAGACAGGTGGCGGGATTAGAACCCAGGTCCTCTGAGTTCCAGACCTGCACTCTTTCCATTAGGCTATGCTGCTTCCCCTGGCACCTAGGCTACAAACTAAGACTTAAATCAAAAGCATTTGACAATATTTCATTTGGGGGAGAAAAATAAGCAAGTCGGTCATTAATATTCATTCATTCATTCAATAAGTATTGAGCGCTTACTATGTGCAGAGCACTGTACTAAACACTTGGAATGTACAAATCGGTAACAGATAGAGACATTCCCTGCCCTTTGACGGGCTTACAGTTTAATCGGGGGAGACAGAGAGACGAAAACAATAGCAATAGAAATATAATATATAATATAAATGTATTATTCTTCAAAAATAATGGGTCCATTGAAAGGAAGGGATATGGATATTAGGTAGTTATCAAGACCACTCCACAGCAACGATGCACGTTTATTTGACTGTACATTCACACTTATATTTTAACTAATCGATAGATATTTTTATGCCTCTCTCCCCTAGAATGTAACCTCCTTATGAGCAGGGAACACATCAGACTTTTGTTTTATACTTTCCGAACACTTAGTACAGGGCACCGCATCCAGAGAGTGGCTCAATGAATGCCATGACTATGACTTCAGAAAAGATTTAACTGGGAGAAATTCCAAAAGGACGATGGCATTTATTAAAACACTACCGTGTGCCAAGCACGGTGCTAAATGCTGGGGCTGAACCCAGTGATCTTCAAGAAACCTCCTGAAAGGGACTCCAACAGACATCCCATCCCACTGGCCCTTTGCTGATTTGGGAAATGTCACAGGCTTAGTACTTTCCCTTTGAGTGACAGAATTATGCAAGCACAAGTCCCTGGCATCTTAGATTGGGGGAGGGAGGGGTTGGAGGTCACCTCTCTGTCACTGGCAAGAGTCACATAACAGGAAAACACTGTTGCCACTTGACATGAGACAGTTATTTCTCTTCCAGGAAACGGGCAGCATGGATTCACTCATTCGTTCGATCGTACTTGTTGAGCACCTACTGTGTGCAGAGCACTGTACTAAGGCTTGGGAAAGTACGATAAACGGTGACATTCGCCGAGCTAGAGGAGGGGACGCAGGCAGCAATACAAATAAATAAAATTACCGATGCGTACGTAAGTGCTGGGGGGCTGGGAGGGGGAAGAACAAAGGGTGCAAGTCAGGGCAACACGGAAGGGAGTGGGAGAAGGGGAAAGTGGGGTCAGGGAGGCTAGTCTGGGAACGCCTCCTGGAGGAGATGTGCATTCAGTAAGGCTTTGAAGGGGCAGGGGGTAAGGTAATTGTTTGGTGGATGTGAGGAGGGAGGGCGTTCCAGGCCAGAGGTAGGACGTGGGCCAGGGGTCGGCGGCGAGACAGGCGAGATGGAGGTACAGTGAGAAGGTTAGCACCGGAGGAGCGAAGCGTTGGGGCTGGGCTGTAGAAGGAGAGAAGCGAGGTGAGGGAGGAGGCCGATGTTACGAGGCTCCAACTCCCAATATTTGCTCATTTCCTAGCTGTTCCACTGGACTTACTCTGCCTCTGATTTCCGCTGGGGAACACCTGCAAGTAGGGGCTGTGAGACTGAAAGTGAGCAAGCACATAAGGACCGCAAGTAAAGTGAGCTGTAAAACACTAACGGCAAGGGTGATATAGACACACCACCCTCCATCATGTAATCAGATTTTTTTTTAATGTGTACAGAGTCTGACCTATCACTATCTATCACCTTGCTAAACGGAGAAGCAGCATGGCCAAATGGAAAGAGCAACGGCCCGGGAGTCGGAGGACTTGGGTTCTAATCCCAGCTCCACCCCTTGTCTGTTGTGTGATCTTGGGCAGGTCGATTCACTTTTCTGTGCCTCAGTTACCTCCTCTGTAAAATGGGGATTAAGACTGTGAGCCCCAAGTGGAACATATCCAAAATTATTAGCTTGTATATACCCCAGTGCCTGGCACAAATACCATTAAAAAACACTCACGCATAAAAAGCCCCACCTCACATTGTATTCTTGTATTTTTTACTTCTGTTATCAGATTATACCTCAGCTGCAACATTAAAAGTGTATTGAAATATATATGAAAAAAGAAAGAAAACAGGACGTCGGATCCACCCCAACAGGCCATTCTTTTGAAGGCCGGAAAATCCCAATTGGCTGAAGTTTTTCCCTCCGTGACTGGTGCTGCCGAGGGAAGAGCAAAAAAGTCACAACTATTAAACCCTGGACAGTGTAATTTTAACATATTTATTCATTCCTGGGCTTAGCTCCTGCTGTTGAATCACCTCCACGGATTGTTATGCAGTGCTCTCGGCTAGAATGCCCCGTGTTCACCACTACTAATGTCCTCTGCCTTCAACGACGAAATTCCCAACCTGGGGCAGACACAATCGTGCCTGCAGCTAGATCGATCGGATTTAGTCAGTGCTTCTTGTGTGCAAGGCACTGTACTAAGTGCTTGGGGGAGCGTAGGATAACAGATTTGGTGGGTAGGTTCCCCGCCCACAAGGAGCTTAAGGTCTAGAGCCAGCCCACGCTGGAATCCGGCTCAGGGGGTCAGATCAGGTCAGAAAGAAACTGGGCCCAAGCCTGCAGTTTTCCACACAGTGGCTCTTCCTCGGCTTGAAGGCACCACGGGCCGGTGCAGAAAACTGTCACCTTGAGGCCACCAGTCAATCTGTCGGTCGTATTTATTGAGCGCTTACTGTACGCAGAGCACTGTACTAAGAGGTTGGGAAAGTACAGTACACCAGACACACTCCCTGCCCACATCGAGCTTACAGTCTAAAGTCTAGTATTTGCAGCTGGCTTAGGGTCAGGAAAGAGCCTCGAAGGGCGAAAGTGATTGCGATTCTGGGCTTCAAACTGTCCCCCACCGGGGATGAGCTGGCAGACGTTACGGCACAAACCAAAATCATCACCTAAGGCAGCCTACTCTAGTGGGCACATACTGTGCTTAATGTGGCACTTAGCCTAGGGACATGTATATTCATTTATCCTGCAGTATTTGCCTGCGTTCAAATTTTGTCCTGGATGCTTGGGAGACTACAATGTAAGTAAAAGGCATCTTAGAACCTACTGTATTTGACACTAGAGAATGACCACCACTAAAACAGTTCTAATAAAGTTTTAATAAAAATTGGCTCAGTAAGAAAATAAAATTTGGAACTTTCTCAGAGGACCTGGGTTCTACTCCCAGCTCCACCACTTGTCTCTGGGTGACCTTGGGGAAGTCATTTAACTTCTTACTGTCTCAGTGACCTCAACTGTAAAATGGGGAATAAGACTGTGAGCCCTATGTGGGACAGGGACTGTGTCCATCCTGATTATCTTGTATCTACCCCAGAGCTTAGTATAGCGCCTGGCATGTAGTAAGCGCTTAAATACCATGTGAAAAAAGCCTCTCCATTCATTAGTATTTATTGAGCGCTTACTATGTGCAGAGCACTGTACCAAGCACTTGGAATGTACAATTCGGCAACAGCAGATAGAGACAATCCCGGCCCAATAACGGGCTCACAGTCTAAATGATAGTTATAGCAAAAAAAATGGGTAATGACAATTTAATTTTCGGTTGCATAATAATAATAATAATGTTGGTATTTGTTAAGCGCTTACTATGTGCCAAGCACTGTGCTAGGTGCTGGGGTAGATACAAAGTCATCAGGTTGTCCCACGTGGGGCTCACAGTCTTCATCCCCATTTTACAGATGAGGTCAAAGGCACAGAGAAGTGAAGTGACTTACCCAAGGTCACACAGCTGACAAGCGACGGCGCCGGGATTAGAACCCGTGACCTCTGACTCACAAGCACAGGCTCTTGCCACTAAGCCACGCTGCACTTCTGAAGGTACGGATCAGGTCTACCAACTCCCACGAATGCTTAGTACAGTGCTGCGCACAAAAGAAGCATTCAAAAAATACCACCGAGAGTCAAGGCAAACCGCATCGTTACAGCACTCATGACGTTCAATCATTTAACCATTGCCAGCTCATTCAGACTGCCTTTAACTGATAACATTCTCGGTAATTTTCCTCTCAATGGGGAACTCAAACTCGAGTATTTTGCAGTGATTCATACTAGACAAATAACTCTGATGGCATCATTTATTCCTTCTCAAGTGACTATCACACCTTACTTCCCCAAACTGAGCCGCTTAACGCAGATAGCCGATTCCCCTGTCTATCCAATTAGCAGACCATCGATATTAATTTATTGACAAGACCTTTCAATTGGGGGGATAGGTTGCCGTAGTGTTGGTCTTTCCTTATTTTCTTCAATCATAATGAGCTTGCCTTTCATGCTGTTCCACACACATCTCAAGTAAACTTTTGAGTTCCCCGACCTAAGGCATCAGAGATCCACCAAATGTCTGCGCAAAACCATTCAAGCCATTAGATGCACCAAAAATTCTCAGGCCTTCAAAACGAGGAAAGCGAAGAATACCGTATTTACTCGCACAATTCTTCCCACTACATCATTTCCCCAACCCGATTTCTGAAGAAATCTAAAACGACTTCTTGTTCCACATAATTGCACGGAGTTATAGCGGCACGCACCGGGGGAGTTTCCTTCTTTGAAATGAGAGCTGGGAAGAGGAGAAGGAAGGTGGGGCTTCTTCTTCGGGTGCCTCTTCCATCAAGGAAAAACGTGGAAGAGACAGACCGGCGGCTAGGTGGATAGAGACCGTAACAACGATGACGGAAGAACCGTTAGAAAGGTTGCGGATCATGGCAGAGGACAGGACGTTCTGGAGAAATTATATCCGTGGAGTCGCCGTGGGTCGGAAACGAGAGAATAACAATCCATGCGGCGCACGAGTTGGACAACAGAAAAGATACAGTCTCAGGAGCCCTCTTACCTTCTTTTCCTTCTCCCCTCCTTTTTCCTTTTGTTCCCCTGCTCCTCATAATATTAGACTAACGTTTACATGACTTTGAGCAATAGCCCCACCTATATTTACGTGGCAAAAAACTACGCACAGTGGGGCAGTTGTGCAAGTCGATAGGGTACATGAAGTGCAGTTCTCCTCATTCTTTCTGCGGCCTGCCTCTCCCCATTCCCTACAAGACCCACACTCCTCTTTGCCCTCAACTCTCCATGAGTCACCATCTGTCGGCTGTGAAACCTAACTCCATTACTGAGGCGGACTCCTCGTAACCAGTACGCCATTTAGAAGAGGCTTCCTATTTTCCTATTACATGTAAAAACTTTCCATGTTGACGGAGGAGGGTTTGAAGGGTGGAGCTTTTGCTGTGGGAACAAGCGGGTTAGGCCTTGGGCGTGGAGGACACGCTTCAAAGAGTCAAATGGGTCACGGAGCCTCAATGTGGGGTCGTTTCAGCCCTGCAAGACTCTGAGGTCTTGCTGGAGCCTGGGATAAGCAAGCCTAGAAATCTGGTGTCAAATGACTTCACTACGACTGTAGTCACCACCACCATCCTCCCTGTCAAAACCTTGGCATTATCCCTCTAGACTGTAAACTCATTATGGGTGGGGAACGTGTCTGCTAAATCTGTTGTACTGAACTCTCCTAAGTGCATAGGACAGTGCTCTGCACAAAGTAATCGCTCAATACCATCGATTGATTATCCTCGATTCATCTCTTTCATTCAACCCAATCATTCGAACAGTCACAAAAACCCGTCAGTTCTACCTTCACAACATCTCCAAAATTCACCCTTCCTCTCCATCCAACCTGCTATTGTTCTGATCCAAGCACTTGTATTTCACCTTGACTACTGCATTGGCCTTGTTTTTTTAATGGTATTTTAAGCGCTTACCGTATGCCAGGCATTGTACTAATTGCTGGGGTAGATATAAGCTACTCAGGTTGGAAACAGTCCCTGCCACACATAGGACTCACAATCAATCCCCATTTTACAGATGACATAATTGAGGCCCAGAGACGTGACCTGCCCAAGGTCACACAGCAGACATGTGGAAGCCTAGAATTAGAACCCAGGTCTTTCCGACTCCCAGGCCATGAAGACCTCCCTGCCTCTCCAATCCATACTTCACTCTACTGCCCTGATCATTGTCCTAAAAAATAATACTAATTTTAAAATCCATCATTTTTTGAGCACTTACTGTGTGCAGAGCTTAGAAGAGTGCAATATAACGGAGCTGGTAGACGTTCCCTGCCTACAACAAGCTTACAGTTAACAGACATTTATATAAATAATGGATACATACATATATGTTGTGGGGATGACAGAGGGGTGAAAAAAGAGTGCAAATCCAACTGCCAGGGAAACATAGAAGGGAATAGGAGAAGAGGAAAGTAATGAAGGCCTCTTGGGAGATGTGTTTTCAGTAAGGCTTTGAAGGTGATGAGACTATGTCTGTTATGAAGGGGGAGGGGGTTCAGGCCAGAGGCAGGACGTGGGGGAGGGGTCGACGGCGAGACAGACGAGAACAAGCTACAGTGAGTAGGTCGACAAGAGAGGAGTGAAGTGTGGGAGTTTGACTGTAGTAGGAAAGCAGCGAGGTAAATCAGGAGGGGGGAAGCATTGAGTGCTTTAGAGCCTATGGTAAGGAGTTTCTGTGTGACGCAGAGGTGGATGGCCAACCGCTGGAGTTCCCTAAAGAGTGGGGAAACAGGGACTGTTAACGTTTTTGCAGAAAAGTGATCCGGGCAGCAGAACAAAGTATGGCCTGAAGTGGGGAGAGACAAGAGGCAAGGAGAACAGCAGAAAGTTCAGTCCCTGTCTCCCCACTCAAAAAACTCCAGTGGTTGCCCATCCACCGCTACAGAAATCACAGGCTCCTTACCATCAGCTTTAAGATAATCATTCTGCTCACCCCCCACCTCCACCTCACCTAGCTGATCACCTACAACCAAACTCACATTCGGCTCCCCTAACACCAACCTCTGTACCTCGATCTCATCTATCCCCTCTCTCTTATAGCCAAAAGAACACCGCTATAGCCTCACCTTCAAAAACCCTCCTAAAATCACGACTCCTCCAAGAAGCCTTCCCGGATTAAGCCCTATTTCCTCCACTCCGCCTCCCCTCTCTGTTGCCTATGGACTTGGCTGGGTTCCCCTAAGCACCCTGACATTCACTTCAACCCCCAGAACACTTTTGACCACATCCTTATACTCTGTCATTTCCCATACTTGCAATTTATTTTAATGCCTTGAAGACTGTAAGCTCCACGTGGGCAGTGATCATGGCTACCAGCTCTATTGTACTGTACCCTCCCAAGCGCTTAGTACATTGTTCTGCTCACTTAAGAAATGCCACTGAAGGAAAAAAGAAAAAGGGGACAAAAAACCATCATTTCAGCCCCAAGCTGCAAGCCTTCAGAGGCAGGCACTCCAGACACTGGTGCTTTCACTCCGTTGAACCGTGGTCTAAAGTCGCTCAGACTCCTGGCTTCTCACAAGCTGTACTGTAGGCATGGCCTCATCAGTCCTGACGGTCAAGTCCGGACGCTCTGGGACCTAAATTATTGTGGTACGTGGAAGGTGTTCTCCCCATATTTTACCTTAAATCAAAGTCGGAGTTCGAGTGCAAGATAAATTTATGTCTCCCGAAGACAGATAGCCCAAGATTCAGGGGAAAAAGACAAAATAAAATAAAAAACCTATCTGCTGTTGAGGTCCAGCCCTATTTCCAACCCAATGAAAGATAAATTGGTAACTTTTTTTTTTAAATGGTATTTGTTAAGCACTAATTACGTGCCAGACACCGTACGAAGCGCTGGGTGGATACAAGCTAATCAGGTTGGACAGCCCCAATCGCACATAAGGCTCACAGTTTTAATCTCCATTTTACAGAGGAGGTAACGAAGGCACAGAGAAGTTAATTGACTTCTTTAAGGTCGCACAGCGGCAAGTGGAGGAGCCCGGATTAGAAGCCAGGTCCTCTGACGCCCGGGTCTGTGCTTTTTCCACTAGGACTGCCTTAGTGTTTTATTGCAAATGAGCCCTGGCAGGTGCTAGTTGGATGGTGACGGACTCCGTCCAACTGACTCTGGTACCAAGGAAGGCTGGAAGCACCTGCCCTTTCCCCTAGGCTCCACCAGAAATCTGCCACCATTCCGGACCATCTACCTCAACTCGGTCGGTTAAAATATCATTTCAAAATGACAACCTGACAGAAGCGCTAGGCCGAACCTAGGCAGTGCTGATGGGGACACGGGATATGTATCCACACAAAGTTTTCCCAAACCAAGGTTCAAGAATCTCTACTAAAGAGTCAATTGTTTGAGCAGATCAGGTTATCCCAAGAGAGGTTCATGTGGACAAACATGTAAAAAGATTGACTACCTTCACAAAATCACGTGGGTGGCTGTCCTTGACTGCAATAACCAAATTAAAGTAGATTTTAATTCAACATGCTATTACCTGAATTAGCCTTGGTGCCAATTGATCTGACTAATCTGCTTCTACTGTGCTTTTGAGAGTAAGCTTTTCCAGCTAAAGGCACAATTTATTCAGTCATCCCCAAGACACGTGAATGTCTCCTGAGAGAGATTACAGTTATAAATAACTACCTCATTAAAAGAAAGCCGCTTCAAGTATCAAGAGAGCCAAGGTGCCCTAACTGCTGAAATATCTGGGCAGTCAGTACATCTGAGAAGGAAAAATTATCATGAGTCTCGGAATTATCTCAATTTTTCACCATTTTGGGGGGGGGAGGTTATTCTTTCTAGATCTTCCTAGATTTTGTCTGATTTCTCAAATATCAGAGTCCCACAGAGAATACATACTGTTTCTTTCCTCGGGGGGTGGAGAGAAGGGTCACGAATTTTCAGGAGTAAAATGTCATAAATGCCAAGAAGCTCTTCTACCAGTTTCATCTTAATAGAATTTTCTTTGCCCATAAATGCAAAGAAGCTCTTCTACCAGTTTCAACTTAATAGAATTTTATTTTAAGGCAATCAGGTAGTTGCCTCCTTTACCATCCAGCCGAGAATCTCGGGTCAGATTGAGATGACCTGGTCTCTCCATCCCTCTCCCTCCTGATCGGGGCTCTGGGCTTTCCCTGCTCCGCCGGCCCAGCCACGGAGTTTCCAGGGCACAGTCAAAGGCAGAGTCCATTTTTTCCCCTCAAACTTTAATGAACAAACTAAGACTTCCAAAGGCATTAGGCTCCCTTACTGGTCACACACCCACACATTCTCCTTCCACTTCATTGGCTTCACCTCACTTAAGTCCAGATTTTAGTTCTTTGGGACTACTCTTTACCGGCCTTCCTGTTTATGGCCCAATTAGGGTTAGAGTATGTCCATCTGTGTCCACATCCCCAGGTGTCTCTCTGGGCGGGTGAACACCTCCACGCTCCTCAATGCTTGGTCCTGAGTACATCTGAAGAGGTGGTGAAGCGCCCTTCTCTCCTTCTACATCCCAGCCCGCACCCTCCGCTCCTCTGGTGCTAACCTTCTCACTGTGCTTCGCTCCCACCTGTCCCGCCGTCGACCCCGGCCCCCGCCCTCCCTCTGGCCTGGAACGCCCTCCCTCCTCAATCCGTCAAACGATTGCACCTCCCCATTTCGGAGCCCCCTTCACCTCCTCCAAGAGGCCTTCCCAAACTAAGCCCCTCCTTTCCTCAGCTTCCCCTCTCCTCTGTGTTGCCCTGACTCACTCCCTTTGCTCTCCCCGCCCCACAGCACTTTTGTATGTGTACATATCTATAATTCTATTTATTTATATTAATGCCTCTTCACTGATTTTGATGTCCGTCTCCCCCCTTCTAGCCTGCAAGCCCAGTGTGAGCAGGGATTTTCTCTATCGTTGAATTGTACTTTCCAAGTGCTCAGGACACTGCTCTACACACAGTAAGCGCTCAATAAATATGACTGAATGAATGAAAGAATCCAAAGCGTCAGTTCACCTTGGAAACCGGAGGTAGAGTGTTCTGGACGCCTCAGACCCTCAATGAGTGGTCTTACTGCAGGGCAAGGGCTGAGTTCTGCTCACTCATCCCTGACAGGACTTCAAAGCTGCCAAGACCGATGGCATAATGGGAAGCTGTATCAACATGGGCCACCGTTTCTACCATCTGTTCGGCCTGCTCGGCCCCGTGGGGGGAAGATCGGGGGCTCTGCCCATCACAACTGTTGGGGAGAGCTCAATCAGGATCTAGTCTTTGAACAGGCCCGGAACCAAGGGCAATGATTCCTCAAAATAATTATTAGTAATGATAATAATAATGATGCTATCTGTTAAGCACGTACTATGTGTCAACCATTGTTCTAAACACTGGGCTAGATACAAATTAATCAGCTCAGACAGTCCCTGTCCCGTGCGGGGCTCACAGTCTAAGCAGGATGGAGAGCAGGTATTGAACGACATTTTATAAATGAGGAAACTGAGGCCCAGAGAAGTTAAGTGACTTGCCCAAGGTCACACAGCAGGCAACTGCTGGAGCTGGGATTAGAACTCAAGTCCTCTGACCTCCAGGCCAGTGGTCTTTCCACTATTTAGGGTATTTATTAAGCGCTTACTATTTGTTAAGCACTGGGGTAGGTAGAAGGTAATCTGATCACAGTCCCTGACCCGCAGAGAGCTCACGGTCTAAGTAGAAGGGAAAACCGATATTGAATCCCCATTTTGCAGGTGAGGGAACTGAGGCACAGAGATGTTAAAAAGTGACTTGCCCCAGGTCACAGAGTGGGGAAGGGGCAGGGCCAGGATTAGAATCCACATCTGATTCCTGGGCCCATGCTCTTTCCACTAGCCCACGTTGTCCCTCAAGGGTTCTGCCCTGCTTCTTGAAACCCCATCTCTGCCTTGAATGCACGATTCTATTCCCTGCAGATCTTATTATTTGTTAAGCGCTTAGGATGTGCAGAGCACTGTTCTAAGCGCTGGGGTAGATACAGGGTAATCAGGTTGTCCCACGTGAGGCTCACAGTCTTCATCCCCATTTTACAGATGAGGTAACTGAGGCCCAGTGAAGTGACTTGCCTTTGACTGTGCCCTGGAAACTCCGTGGCTGGGCCGGCGGAGCAGGGAAAGCCCAGAGCCCAGAGTCATTCAGTTACACAGCTGACAAGTGGCAGAGCTGGGATTCGAACCCATGACCTCTGACTCCCAAGCCCGTGGTCTTTCCACTGAGCCATGCTGCTTCTCGCCCTGGCTGAAGTTAGAGGCGAGTGTACCGGGCAGAATGACCTGAGGGTACCACCTAATGGCCCATGGGCTGGGTATTGCCCACGACTGCCCTTGCATGGGTGGCACGAACAGGTTAGTTTCATTTTAGATCTTCATTCCTCAAAGGCATCTTTCCAGCAACCAAAAGAGGGGCTACTGTAGAGCTACGAGATTAGTACTGTTCCACGGGCAAGAGGGCAGCCCGGTCCAGTGCAATTGTGTGGACCACTTAGCAAGTGTCTAATTCTTCGGTCAAGTCACCATAAATGTAACTCCCTTCAGTTTCTTGAATGGGGCAGGCCCCACATCTGACCAGTGGATCCTGTTAAATCATTTCACTCATGCACTGACTGTGGCTGAGAGGCCACAATCACCTACTGACCGTATCTTCTTTGCCCAGGGATCAACATGGCTACTCTTCAGCCTGCTGTTGAATACCATCCAATCGATTCATTTTACTCAGAGTCCCGTTCGGCTTTTTCCACCGCTTATAGAGAGTACAAGGGAGTTAAGCCATGCGGGGTATGCAGGTTCAACCAACTCACGGCTACGACTGGATATGCAGTGCACAACAAACTACCCCCGAACCTTTTATCATCAATGGTACTTGTTGCCTAAACAACAGTAGGAAGGATTTCAAGGTGAGGAGAGCTGTGGTCTAAGTGTGAAGCAGAGCGGTTAACAAGAAATAACTTAGCTTGGGTTCCAGCTCTTTTTTTACTTCTCTGATGGTGCTGCCAACAAACAATCATGAAAACGGAAGTGAAATGGGTCGCGGAGAAAGAAGAGCCTAGATAATCCACACCCCGAATAATCAGCCTCTGATAATCAGTTTATAGGTGCATGATTACGCTAAAATGAAACCAACCTGTTCGTGCCACCCATGCAAGGGCAATCATGGGCAATACCCAGCACATGTGCCATTAGGTGGTACCCCCAGGTCATTCTGCCCGGTATGACTTCAGCCTCTAACTTCAGCCAGGGCGAGAAGCAACGTGGCTTAGTGGAAAGAGCCCGGGCTTGGGAGTCAGAGGACGTGGATTCTAATCCCGGCAATGCCGCTCGTCAGCTGTGTGACCTGGAGCAGGCCACTTCACTTCTCTGTGCCTCAGTTACCTCATCTGTAAAACGGGATGGAGACTGTGAGCCCCACATGGGGACAACCTGATTACCTTATATCCATCCACCTTCCCCAGCGCTTAGAACACAGCGCTTAACCAATACCGATATTATTATTATTACACCAGCTTTTTACATTCGACCACTACTTCGAGATCTGGGTCACTGGTCACCGAACAGTTCTTAGTAATTCTCCTTTGCTCATCGTCCCTCTACTTGGGAATGACTACCTAAACTCAGCAGTACCAGAGGCTACAATTCCCTTTGCTCGTGCACCCCACTCCCTGCCTGGATCACTTCAGCAATTATTTCCAGTCGCAATGCCTATCTGGGGGTAACTTTTAAAACGATACTTACCCAGAAACCCGGGACGTTTCGTCCAACAAATACTGCAACTGTATAACTGAACTATCAGTTCCGGAGAATTTGAGTATTTCCCCTAATCTCTCTTCAAGCTGCATGTGCAGCCACAGGTCTTACGTTGGAAACAGTTGCCCCCGTTAAATAAGTGTAACTGGAGAAGAGGAAACAGTTGGCAAGCACCCATACCGGAATTCCCAATGAAATTCACTTGGGGATTTTTTTGTGTATGTGTGGTTTTCCATAGAGGATTTCTTACCAGCATAAGCATTCTCAAAAATGTCAGGACAACGGCTTAAAAAAAAAAACAAAACCACATTGCATATCTGTGAGTCAGTGCATTTTTAACCTTGCTTTACTGGCATATTGTGGAGAAAACATTAAATATCTGATGTTGTGGGAAGGAAAATCTCTATGCCTGAAAATGGACAGGAAACATTATTTTCGGCCCCAATGTCTTTCTCTTTCAGTCCTCAGAGACACATCTCTGAACTTACCACTCTTCCCTGATTATCTTCTAACAAGCCTAAGCCACTAACAGATAGTCATTTACAAGAGAACTTAATATAAAAGGTGCCGGGTTCTTACTTGCCCAGAGATACTCCGCAATATTCTAATACAGTCAAATTCTAATTGTCAACTCCAGGAGGAATAAACTAGAAGTCAGTGGATTGAAATCACTCAACTCAGAGCTATTTTCTCTTTCAGGAAATAGCAATTTATGCCTATTTCGGTTATACATAAGAAATGCAGGAAAGAATATTCTCTCCAGGCTGACGAACCCGAGGATCTGGCCGTGTCCCTAGAAAATCCAAGGAGGGCAGCCCTCTGGGCTCTCCCAATTCACACATCCCTGCAGCAGATCCCTAGAGGTTATGCCACCAACAAAGAAGAGCAGTTATTCAGGTAGCTGGGGATCGGAAGAGAGAAAAAGTAATAATAAAATGGAATACGGAGGTCTTTCCATTTGGAGACCGATTTATCTGGAAAAAGCCTCAAGACTTACCTCGCTTTGCAAGGAGTGAGGGAAAGGGCCCGAGAGGCAGCGTGGCCTAATTCACTCATTCAATCGTATTTATTGAGCGCTTACTGTGTGCAGAGCACTATACTAAGCACTTGGAAAGTACAAAGTTCATTCACTCAACTGCATTTATCGAGCGCTTACTGAGTGCAGAGCACTGTACTAAGTGCTTGAAAAGTACAAAATTCATTCAATTGTATTTATTGAGCACTGACTGTGTGCAGAGAGCACTGTACTAAGCGCTTGGAAAGTGCAAAATTCATTCATTTCAATCGTATTGAGCACTTACTGTGTGCAGAGAGCACTGTATTAAATGCTTGGAAAGCACAAAATCCATTCACTCAATCATATTTATTAAGGGCTTGCTGTGTGCAGAGCACTGTATTAAGCGCTTGGAAAGTACAATTCGGCAACAAATGGACAGCCCACGGGCCTGGGTTCTTGTCTGTCCGTCTCCCCCGATTAGACCGTAAGCCCGTCAAAGGGCAGGGACCGTCTCTATCTGTTACCGATTTGTACATTCCAAGCGCTTAATACAGTGCTTTGCAGTGTAAGCGCTCAATAAAAACTGTAGAATGAATCCCGGACCCGCCACTAGTCCTTTGCGTGACCTTGAGCGAGTCACTTCCCTCCTCCTCAGTTACCTCATCTGTAAAATGGGGATTAAGGGCTGGGAGCCCCATGGAGGACTGGGACTCTGTCCAACCTCTCTTGTACCTATCCCAGCCGCGTGGTGATAACGATGGCGTTTGTTAAGCGCGTACTCTGGGCCGAGCCCTGTTCTAAGCGCTGGGGTAGATAGAAGGGAATGAGGCTGTCCCTCGTGGGGCTCCCGGGCTTCATCCCCATTTTACAGATGAGGTCACTTAGGCCCAGAGAAGTCAAGTAACTTGCCCGGGGTCACACAGCCGATGAGCGGCGGGGCACAGAGTAAGAGCTTAATAAAGGCCACAGAAAGCAGGGTCGGGGAGGGGGGAAAATGTGTCTACTTCAGAGTAAGTTTCTCAGACGCCGGGGGTGGGGGATGCGGGTGACCGGAGCCGGAGGGTTCCCCCCCCGGGGAAAGGCCCCTGCCCCACACCATGCTGCTAGAGAAGCAGCGTGGCTCAGTGGAAAGAGCCCGGGCTGGGGAGTCAGAGGTCATGGGTTCTAATCCCCGCTCCGCCACTTGTCAGCTGGGTGACCTTGGGCAAGTCACTTCACAGGGCCTCAGTTCCCTCATCTGTCAAAAGGGGATGAAGACTGGGAGCCCCACGGGGGACAATCTGATCACCTTCTATCCCCCCCGCCTCCAGCGCTTAGCACAGTGCTTTGTACATAGGAAACACTTAACAAATACCAACATTTTTTTTTTCCCTGTGCCTCAGTGACCTCCTCTGTAAAACGGGGGATGAAGACTGGGAGCCCCACGTGGGACCTGATGACCTTGCATCCCCCCCCCCCGCGCTTAGAACAGTGCTTTGCACACAGAAAGCGCTTTACAAATACCAACATTGTTTTTCCCTCTGTGTCTCAGTTGCCTCCTCTGTAAAATGGGGATGAAAACTGGGAGCCCCACGCGGGACAACCCGATGACCTCGTATCTCCCCCCCCACTGCTCAGAACAGTGATTGGTACATAGGAAGCGCTTAACCAATAGCAACATATGTTTTTTCCCTGTGCCTCAGTGACCTCATCTGTAAAATGGGGTTGAAGACTGGGAGCCCCACGTGGGACCTGATGACCTTGTATCTCCCCCAGCGCTTAGAAGAGTGCTCGGCACATAGGAAGCCCTTTACAAATGCCAACTTTTTTTTGTCCCTGTGCCTCAATTGCCTCATCTGTAAAACGGGGATGAAGGCTGGGAGCCCCCACGTGGGACAACCCGATGACCTTGTATCCCCCCAGCGCTTAGAATAGTGCTTTACACATAGGAAGCGCTTTACAAATGTCAACTTTTTTTAATCCCTGTGCCTCAACTGCCTCATCTGTAAAATGGGGGTGAAGACTGGGAGCCCCACGAAGGACCTGATGACCTTGTATCCCCCCCAGCGCTTAGAACAGTGCTTTGCACATCGGAAGCGCTTAAAAAACGCCATGATGCTGCTGCTGAGGAGGATGAGGAGGAGGCGGATGTCCCTGGGGGCAGGGGCTCCTCAGGACCGGCCGGGAAGGAGGCCACGGTCCGGACCCTCTGTGCGCCTGCGCGGAGGCCCCCTCGCTGGGGGGGGGCGGGGGCGGCCGAGGGGAGCGAAGGGCCCCATCTGCGCAGGCGCCCCGCCGCCGGCCGGGACGAGGCGCGCGCCCCTGAGCGCCGGCCCCGCGCGACCCCGCGCGCCGCGGCTCGGCCACTTCCGCCGGGGGCCGCCGCCGCCGCCGCCGCCGCCCCCCCCCCCCCCGCCCAGCGGGACCCGCGGCCACTCACCAAGTACACGGGGTGCCACCGGTTGGCGGCGTCCACCTCCTCAAACTCCCGCTCGATGGTGACGGACATGGCGGCGGGGAGCGCCGGGCGAGAGAGACGAGTCGCCGTGGCCGCCGTCGCCGCCGGCCGACTGGCTCATGCCCCGCTCGCTCCGCCTCGCCGGCCGAGACGCGGGCGCAGCGCTTCCCCGGCGGCGGGCGCATGCGCGGGCGGGCGCCTCTTTTCCCCCCCGCCCCTCCCACCTCCGCCTCCCTCTGCCCCCGGCCTCGAAAGCGGCTGCCCGCGGCGGGGGAATTACGGTACCTGCGGCGTGTGACGTCAGCGCGCCGGGCGGGGAGGGGAGGGGCGGGGCGGGGCGGGGGCGGGGCGGGGGCGCCCTCAGGTGCGCTGGGGGCGGGGCCCGAAGGGCGGCCGCTCATCGCCATCATCGTCATGATGGTTTTGCTTAGTGACAATAATAGCCTTTGTTAATCATAATGTGGGTATTTGTTAATAATACTAAAGGTAGTCTTTGTTAATGATAAGAAGGTTGGTGTTGGTTCACGATGATAGTACTTGTTCAGAATGATAATGTTATGATCTGTTGATAATAATAAAAATAGTCTTTGTTAATGATGAGAATGTTGGTGTTTGTTCACGATGATAGTACTTGTTCATAATGATAATGTTATGATCTGTTGATAATAATAAAAAAAGTTTTTGTGAATGATAAGAATGTTGGTGTTTGTTCACGATGATAGTACTTGTTCATAATGATAATGTTATTATTTGTTGATAAGAATAAAAATGGTATTTGTTAATAATAATAATGTTGATATTTGTTAATAATAGTAGTTGTTGTTAATGATAATAATGTTGGTATTTGTTAATAATACTAAAAGTAGTATTTGTTAATAATAGTAATGTTGGTGTTTGTTCGTGATGATAGTACTTGTTAATAATGATGATGTGATTGTCTGTTGATAATAATGAAAATAGTGTTTGTTAATAATGACGTTGGTGTTTGTTAATAATAAAAATTGTATTTGTTAATAATGATCATAACAATGTTGGTATTTGTTAATAATAATAACAGTAGTAGTTGTTAATGTTTGGTCATAATAGTATTTGTTAATAATCATAGCGTTATTATCTGTTGACAATAATAAAAATAGTATGGGTTAATAATAATAATATTGGTGTTTGTTAATAATAAAAATAGTATTTGTTAATAATACTAATGATGTTGGTATTTGTTCATGATGATAGTACTTGTTAATAATAATAATGTTATTATTTGTTGATAATATAAAAATAGTATGTGTTAATAATGTTGGTGTTTGTTAATAATAAAAATAGTATTTGCTAATAATACTAATAATGTTGGTATTTGTTCATGATGATAGTACTTGTTAATAATAATAATATTATTTGTTGATAATAATAAAAATAATATTTGTTAATAATGTTGGTATTTGTTAATGATAAAATCGTATTTGTTAATAATAATAATAATGTTGACATTTGTTAATAATAAAACAGTATTGATTAACAATGATAATAATGTTGGTATTTGTTAATAATGAAAATAGTATTTGTTAATAATGATACTGTTGGTATTCGTTAATAATAATAGTATTTGTTAATAATAATAATACTGTTGGTGTTTGTTAAGTGCTTACTATGTGCAGTGCACTGTTCTAAGCATTGGAGTAGATACGAGGTGATGAGGTTGTCCTCCGTGGGCTCACAGTCTTCATCCCCATTTGACAGATGAGGGAACTGAGGCCCAGAGAAGTGAAGTGGGCAGGGCTTGTCTCTATCTGTTGCCGAATTGCCCCTTCCAAGCGCTTAGTACGGTGCTCTGCACTCACTAAGCGCTCAATAAATACTATCGAATGAATGAATGAATGAAGTGACTTACTATGTAAGCGCTTACTAGTTACAGGCACAAGTACATTGTACTTACACAAGCATTAATACAAGTAATACAAATAATACAAGAAAGTACGTGGTACTTGTATTAATGCAAGTACAAGTAAGCACTATTAAGCGCTTACTATGTGCCAAGCACTGTTCTAAGCGCTGGGGGAGATGCGAGGTAATCAGGTTGTCCGGCGTGGGGCTCACGGTCTTCGTCCCCATTCGACAGATGAGGTCACTGAGGCCCCGAGCAGCGAAGTGACTGGCCCAAAGTCACGCAGCTGGCAACCGGTGGAACCGGGATTAGAATAATAATAATAATGTTGGTATTTGTTAAGCGCTTACTATGTGCCGAGCACTGTTCTAAGCGCTGGGGTAGACATAGGGGAATCAGGTTGTCCCACGTGGGGCTCACAGTCTTAATCCCCATTTTACAGATGAGGGAACTGAGGCACAGAGGAGTTAAGTGACTTGCCCACAGTCACACAGCCGACAAGTGGCAGAGCTGGGATTCGAACTCATGAGCCCTGACTCCAAAGCCCATGCTCTTTCCACTGAGCCATGCTGCTTCTCATAACTGGGAAACGCTGGCCCAGCCCTATAGCATGGCCGGAATTAGGACCCACGACCTCTGACTCCCCAGCCCGGGCTTGTTCTGCTGAACCATGCTTACTATGTACAAAGCATTCATTCGTTCTGCCGTATTTATGGAGCGCTTACTATGTGCAGAGATACTGTACTAAGCGCTTGGAACGGACAGTTCGGCAACAGATGGGGACAGTCCCCGCCCAGTGACGGGCTCACAGTCTAAAGCACTGTTCCAAGCGCTGGGGAGGATACAAGGCGATCAGATTGACAGAGGGGGTCATTGAGGCCCAGAGAAGTGAAGTGACTGGCCCAAAGTCACAAAGCTGACAAGTGGCTGAGTCGGGGTTCGACCCCATGACCTCTGACTCCCAAGCCCGGACTCTTGCCACTGAGCCACGCTGGAGATGGGGAGGGTGGCGGTCCGGCAGATTTGGTAGAGGGAGGAGGTGTTCCAGACCAAGAAACACCACGAGCAAGGGGTTGGAGGCTAGCGAGTTGAGTTTGCATGCAACTAGAGAAGCGGCGGGGTTCAGTGGCAAGAACCCGGGCTTGGGAGTCAGAGGTCGTGGGTTCGAATCCCGGCTCTGCCACTTCTCAGTTGTGTGACTTTGGGCAAGTCACTTCACTTCTTTGGGCCTCAGTTACCCCATCTGTAAAATGGGGATGAAGACTGGAAGCCTCATGTGGGACAACCTGATCACCTTGTATCCTTCCCAGCGCTTAGAACAGCGCTCTGCACATAGAAAGCGCTTAACAAAGGCCATCATCATCATTATCATTATTACTATTATTATAGTAAGTCAGTTTGGAAGGAACAAAGCATGCGAGCTGGGGAGTAGCAAGAAAAGAAGAAGCAAGAGGAGCAGCGTGGCTTAGTGGCAAGAATCCGGGCTTGGGAGTCAGAGGTCATGGGTTCTAATTCCGGCCATGCTATAGGGCTGGGCCAGCGTTTCCCTTGACCCAGTCTCAGAGCCCCGTGAGACGAGCCACCCACCCCGACGATGATAATAATATAATAATGATATCGGTTAAGCGCTTACTACAGGTCAAGCGCTGTTCTAAGCGCCGGGGTAGATAGAAGGTAATCGGGTTGGACACAGTCCCTTTCCCACATGGAGCTCACAGTCTTAATCCCCATTTTACAGGTGAAGTACCCGAGGTAGAGAGAAGCGAAGCGACTCACCCAAGGTCGTCCAGCAGACAAGCGGAGGAGCCGGGATTAGAACCCAGGTCCTTCTGACTCCCAGGCCCGTGCTCTGTCCACTAGGCCACGCCGAGGTGGGGGTCGAGGCTCTGGATGACAGTCACCGTGGTCGCCGTCTTAGCCCCACGGGAGCACGTTGCCACTCCGGCTTAATCGGTTCATCCTGGCCGCTGACCCTCGGTTGATGGTTCCGGGCCAGGAGGGGCCGCGGCGGGACTCCAAGCCACGCTCCCCAGCCTGAGGAGGGCCAGAGGCAAGAGAATAATAATAATAATGTTGGTATTTGTTTAGCGCTTACTCTGTGCAGACCACTCACTCTTCTAAGCGCTGGGGGAGATACAGGGTCATCAGGTTGTCCCACGTGAGCTCACAGTCTTCATCCCCATTTTCCGGATGAGGTAACTGAGGCACCGAGAAGCCAAGTGACTTGCCCACAGTCACCCAGCTGACAAGTGGCAGAGCTTGGATTCGAACCCATGACCTCTGACTCCCAAGCCCGGGCTCTCTCCACTGAGCCACGCTGCTTCTCTACTTTGGCCGGGCTCTGGAGCCCAGTGGCGGTCGGCGACACCTCTCTGGCGACTGTGGTGGTGGAAGAGGAGGAGGAGGAAGTGGAGGCAGGAAGGGTGAGAACTGTTCTAAGCGCTGAGGTAGTTACAAGGTAATCAGGTTGTGCCACATGGGGCTCACGGTCTTAATCCCCATTTTACAGATGAGGGAACTGAATGCCCAGAGAATAATAATAATAATGATAATGATGGCATTTGTTAAGTGCTTACTATGTGCCAAGCGCTATTCTAAGCCCTGGGATAGATACAAGGTAATCAGGATGTGCCACATGGGACTCACAGTCTTAATCCCCATTTTACAGATGAGGGAACTGAATGCCCAGAGAATAATAATAATAATCATTCATTCATTCACTAGTATTTATTGAGCGCTTACTATGTGCAGAGCACTGGACTAAGCGCTTGGAATGGACAAATCGGTAACAGATAGAGACAGTCCCTGCCCTTTGACAGGCTTAATAGTAATGATAATAATGGCATTTGTTAAGGGCTTCCTATAAGCCAAGCACTGTTCTAAGCGCTGGGTAGATACAAGGTGATCAGGTTGTGCCACATGGGGCTCACAGTCTTCATCCCCATTTTACAGATGAGATAACTGAATGCCCAGAGAATAATAATAATGATAATGATGATAATGGCATTTGTTAAGCGCTTACTATGTCCAGGGAAGTGAAGTGACTTGCCCAAAATCACACAAAATCTCTGGCGACTGTGGTGGTGGTGGAGGAGGAGGAGGAAGTGGAGACAGGAAGGGTGAGAAGGTTTTACCTTTCTTTCCCTTCCCTTACAGAAGCGGCATGGCCTAGTGGAAAGGGTAATAATAATGTTGGTATTTGTTAAGCGCTGACTTTGTGCAGACCACTGTTCTAAGCGCTGGGTTAGATACAGGGTAATCAGATTGCTCCACGTGAGGCTCACAGTTAATCCCCATTTTACAGATGAGGCAACTGAGGCACAGAGAACGGGTGTGGGCCTGGGAGGCAGGAGTCCCGAGTTCTAATCCTGGCTCTGCCACTAACTTGCTGTGTGACCTTGGGCAGATCACGTCCCTTCTCAGGGCCTCTGCTTCCTCATCTATAAAACAAGGATAAGATACTTATTCTCCCTCCCCCTCGGACTGGGAGCCCTGGGTGGGACAGGGATTGTGTCCAGTCTGCTTATACTGTGTCTGCCCTAGCACTTGTGACAGTGTTTGGCACATTGTGAATGCTTAACAAATACCATTATTACTATTATCATCCCCCCTTTCCTTCTCACTGCTCCTTCTCCCTCTTTTCCCCGCCTCTCCTCCTCTCACATTTTCCCTCCCTTTCCCTTTCCTGCCCCGAAACCCTGTCTCCTCAATGCTTCGACCACCCAAAATCCCACGTTCGCTTCCGGGTTCAAAATGAAAACCCGGCAACCACTGTATAGAAAACAGCTGGTTACCAGCTGGAGAAGCAGCGTGGCTCAGTGGAAAGAGCCCGGGCTTGGGAGTCAGAGGTCATGGGTTCGAATTCCAGCTCCACCACTTGTCAGCTGTATGACTGTGGGCAAGTCACTTCACTTCTCTGTGTCTCAGTTACCTCATCTGGAAAATGGGGATTAACTGTGAGCCTCATGTGGGACTACCTGATTACCCTGTATCTACCCCAGTGCTTAGAACAGTGCTCAAAGTAAGCGCTTAACAAATACTAATATTATTATTATTATTACCAGTTGCACCATAAAAACTCTTCATAGACTTGAAAATAATGACTCACACTTCTTAGGCTTCTTTCTCCTGGCTAAACAACCCTAATTCCTTCAACTTTTTTTCAGAAGACCATCCTTCTTGTCTTTTGCCCTTCCTGTTTGCTGTGTGATGTTCCACTCTGAGATTTTCCACTGGTAGTTTACAGATTCTCTTTCACTCTCTCCACTGAGGCTGTCCCCGGTTCCCTTCGATTTATGAACTCTGTCATTTTCTCCTCTTCCAGTCAAAGAACATATTCAGGATGCCTCAGCGGAGATTGGAAATAATCACTCGTTTTCTGGGAGAAGAATCGTACCCAGAACCAATCATATATCATGATTCTGGCTTCCTGGTAAGGTTTGTCCCGCTTTGCATAAAAGGACTGTTGAGAGTTCCAACGCATTCAAATTTCCTGAAATCCATTATCATGTAATATGCTCCTTGATAGCGCTTTATTAATGCCTCTGATGTTCTTTGATCGGTAAAGATGCGCTTTCCACGTTGACCGATAATAGCCGTCTGATATTAAAGATGGTAGTGCTTTAAACCACTTGGCCTTATGACACGTAACTGAGAAAATGATTTAAATAATTTAGGTGAATTATAAAGTGATAGTGGGCCATAATGCAATTTTTAACAAAGGAAACAATGAATCTCACATCTGACACCATGTGGCTAATGAAGAAGTAGCCAGGGGAGGGTTATGCAATCATGACTATGTTCGCAATATTTTTCCTTAGTTAAATCTCCTGACACTGAAAATTTAACCTGGGGGAATATGCCGGTTTACTGGTAGAATTGCCTTTGTTTTTCCCAGAGCTATAGAGGCAAGTCTCTTTCTTTCCCTTTCTCTCTCTCTCTCTCGCGCGCACACACACACACACACACACACACTCAGATACACACACGCTCATCTTCCTCTCCTCCTTCTCCTAATAGCAATAATAAAAATGATTATGGTATTTATAAAGCATTTACTCTGCTAAGCACTGGGAAAGGCACGTTGGGGTCAGACACAGTCTCTATCCCACACTGGGCTCCCAGCCTAAGGAAAGGGAGAAAGGTGTTTCACCCCCATTTTACAGAGGAAGAAACGGAGGCACAGAGAAGTCAGGAGACTTGCCCATGGTCACTTAGCTGGCAGCCGGCAGAGCCGGGATTAGGACCCCGTCTCCTGACTACCGGTCCTGGGCTCTTTCTACAAGGCCAAGCTGCTTCTCCTCTCCCCCCTAGACACGGAAGTATATAATAATAATAATGATGGTGGTGTTTGTTAAGTGCTTACTATAATAATAATAATAATGTTGGTATTTGTTAAGCACTTACTATGTGCCGAGCACTGTTCTAAGCGCTGGGGTAGACATAGGGGAATCAGGTTGTCCCACGTGGGGCTCACAGTCTTAATCCCCATTTTACAGATGAGGGAACTGAGGCACAGAGAAGTTAAGTGACTTGCCCACAGTCACACAGCCGACAAGTGGCAGATCTGGGATTCGAACTCATGAGTCCTGATTCCAGGGCCCGTGCTCTTTCCACTGAGCCACGCTGCTTCTCTGTATGTGCAAAGCACTGTTCTAAGTGCTTGGGGGGTGATATAAGGTGATCAGGTTGTCCCACGTGGGGCTCACGGTCTTAATCCCCATTTTACAGATGAGGGGACTGAGGCCCAGAGAAGTCAAGCGACTTGCCCAGAGTGACCCAGCTGGCAAGCGACGGAGCCGGGATTAGAACCCATGACCTCCGACTCCCAAGCCCGGGCTCTTTCCACTGAGCCACGCTGCTTCTCAATATGTACACTGACACCATCATCCCGGAGAAGACCAGTGATGGCGGGCCAGAGGTGAGTAGAGGCCTCAGTGCCCCCGTCGTGGCAGCCCAGGCCGAGGTCTGGCTTTCAGCTGCGGGCATTGATTCAATCATTCGTTCATTCAAACGTATTTATTGAGGGCTTACTGTGTGCAGAGCACTGTTCTAAGCACTCGGAATGTACACTTCGGCAACGGAGAAATCCCTGCCCAATGACGGGCTCACAGTCTAAAAGGGGGAGACAGCAAAACAAAACAAGCAGACAGGCATCAATACCATCAAAATAAATAGAATTATAGTTCAATTATATACACATATATACACATCACTAATAAAATAGAGTAATAAATATGTACGAATATAGACAAGTGCTGTGGGGAGGGGAAGGGGGTAGAGCCGAGGGAGGGAGTAGGGGGAATGAGGAGGGGAGGAAGGGCAGAGGGAAAGGGAGGGCTCAGTCCGGGAAGGCCTCCCGGCGGAGGTGAGCTCTCAGTAGGGCTTCGAAGAGGGGAAGAGAGCAAGTTGGGCGGAGGTGAGGAGGGAGGGCATTCCAGGTCAGCGGTAGGACGTGGGCCAGGCGTCGACGGGACAGACGCGAACGAGGCACCGTGAGGAGGTGAGCGGCAGAGGAGCGGAGCGTACGGGATGGGGTGTAGGAGGAGAGAAGGCATACGAGGGCGGCACGGGCAGCAGCCCGGGTTATAGGCTTCTGCCACGGCTGGCACGCTTCCTCCCGGGCTCCCAGTGATGGCGCCAGCTTTAGCAGGGCGGTGGTTTGGGCAGCGGCACCGGCGACCGTCGTGTCTCTTCTCAGCTTCTCTTTTCTTTCTCGACGGGCCCCTCACAGTTTGAACGTCCACCTGGGGCCAAGCCAGAAGTGTACTTATTGTACTTTCCAAGCGCTTAGTACAGTGCTGTGCACACAGTAAGCGCCCAATAAATATGATTGAATGAATGACTCTGTTGTATTGCACTCTCCTCTTCTCAGGTCATGGAGGGAGCCTTTCCTCTTCACTTAGGCAGATATAGGTCCTCCCTCCTGCGTCACCTCCACGCTTGGATCCATCCCCCTGAAGCACTTGCCGTTCATCCCACCCTCAGTCCCGCAGCGCTCAGGCCGTTATCCCGTTCCCCCTTCTGAAATCTAGCTAAAAGTCTGTAAGTTCCTAGTGGGCAAAGAGCCTGTCAACCAACTCTGATATACTGGACTCTCCCAAGCACTCAGTTCAGTGACCTGCACGCAGGAAGCGCGCCATAAATACTACTGATCCATTGGTATCGGGAAGTAGCCCGACAGAGAGACGGAAACAGAGGCCGGGAGCAAACAAGGAATACTCCTTAGCATTTCGATTAGGAGAATGGGCCGGAACGTGTCCTAGCGGATAGAGCGTGGTCTTGGGAATCAGATGAGCTGGGGTCTGATCCCAGCTCTGCCATCTGCCTGCTGGGTGGCCTTGGGCAAGTCAGTTAACATCTGTGCTTCGGTTTCCTCATCTGTGAAATGGAGATTGAATACGTTTTCTCCCTCCCACGTAGATAGCGAGCCGCTAGACTGTAAGCTCGTTGCGAGCAGGGAACGTGTCTATTGACTCTGTTATATCGTACTCTCCCAGGTGCTTAGTACAGTGCTCTGCACATAATGAGTGATCAATAAAAGCCCCTGATCCATTAATTGTGCAGAACAGAGATTGTATCTCTCCCCATTACTCTTTATCTAATACATAGCACAGAGCTTGATGTATAATAAGGGCTTAACAAACGCCATCATTATTATTATTGCAGCTTTAAAATGATGTACAGTGTTCAGTTTTCTTTGTCCTTTAACTTTCTCACTCTTAGTGACTATATCCCCCGTGCTTAGAACAGTGCTCGGCACAGAGTAAGCGCTTAACAAATACCGTTATTATTTATATACCAGAATGCCCTGAAATTAAAGCTTAATCATCGATAGCAGATTTAACTCTAGTCCCTTTGAGATATCTTAGATATTATTAATTGTTGAAGAACTAGAGTTATCCGGTAACTCTATTGAGTTAACTGAGCATTGAAAATAATACTATAAAAATTCAAAGAGAAACACAAAGTAGTTCTAGTATTTCATCATTCATTTTTATTATGCCTTGGAGAGGATTTGTTTCATTTTTATGAAGCCAAGCGAAGATCTGTTTCACAGAGTCTGAGAGCTTTTGTGCTTATTGGAATACCCATTTTGCATACAAATTTCTACTTTAATCTTTTTCTATTTTTGTGCTAGTGATTGTAGTATGTGAAACCAGGCTTACTGAAGTTTGGAGGTAAAGTTTCTCCCTCGCGCCCTCCATAAGGCCTACTTCTTCATAAATTCTTCCTAATGAAATAAGTGTTCTGCATGTCCAGGAACCAGTTTTTCCTGCAAAAGCACCAAGCCACTTTCCTAAAGCAAGAAGAATTGAGAAAATAAAATGAGGCAAATGCCATTTTTAAAAGAAAAAAACCCTCTTTTTTCCCCTCCAACCATTCTAACATATCCATAGCTGTGTTGGGTTTTCTTGGACTTAAAGAATTTAAGTACTTAGAAGGATCATATCTTTTAAATATGCATCAGAAAGCTCAGCTCTTCCAGGAGGCCTTCCCAAACTGAGTCTCCCTTTTTCTCTGCTCTTCCTCCCCTCCCCATCACCCCAACTCCCTCCTTCTGCTCTACCCCTCTCCCTGCCCCAAAGCACTTGGGTATACATCTACATATTTATTATTTTACTGTTCTATTTATTTTATTAATGATGTGTATATATCTATAATTCTATTTATATTGATGCTATTAATGCCTGCCTACTTGTTTTGTTTTGTTGTCAGTCTCCCCCTTCTAGCCTGTGAGCCTGTTGTTGGGCAGGGATTTTCTCTATCTGTTGCCTTATTGTACTTTCCAAGCGCTTAGTACAGTGCTGTGCACACAGTAAGTGCCCAATAAATAGGATTGAATGAATTACTCTGTTGTATTGCACTCCCCCAAGCGCTCAGTACAGTGCTCTGCCTATACAATAAGCACTCAATAAATACCTCAGGTTGATGGATATAGAACTCAACACCCCAACGCTTAGTAAATGTCTGCACATAGTAAGTGCTCGGTAAATACCACTGATTGATTGAATATTTGATTATTATAATTCTAGAAAGATATTTCCATCAGACTCCTCGAGAGCAAGGATCATATCTACTAATTCTATTTTACTTTCCCAAGCACTCAGTACAGTGCCTGGTCTATAGTGGCTCTCAATAAGTACTATTGATTAGTTGATGGATGGATATTTTAGTATTCTGTGGGGATTTTGAAAACTGGATTTGTTCTGCAAGCTCCTTCGGTGCTAGGTGAGGAAAATGCCTCTGGAGAGGCATGTAGACAGTCGCTGTAAATTAGACTGCAAACTGGTTATAGGCAAGTAATGTGTGTGCTAATTTTTTTTTGGTGGTATTTGTTAATAATAATAATAATAGTGTTGGTATTTGTTAAGCGCTTACTATGTGCAGAGCACTGTTCTAAGTGCTGGGGTAGATCCAGGGTAATCAGGTTGTCCCACGTGAGGCTCAGTTAATCCCCATTTTACAGATGAGGTAACTGAGGCACAGAGAAGTGAAGTGACTTGCCCAGTCACCCAGCTGACAAGTGGCAAGAGCCGGGATTCGAACCCCTGACCTCTGAATCCCAAGCCCGGGCTCTTTCCACTGAGCCACGCTGTTTCCCCTAATTCTGTCATGCTCTGTCAAGGGCTTAGTACGGTGCTCTGCGCATAGTAAGCACTGAATAAATATCATTGATTGATCAATTGGCAAGAGAATTGTCTCCTTATCTGGGATCGGTTATCTCTTTTTTTGGCACAACCGAGCCTCACCCAGCTAGTTAAACTCTTTAACCAGAAGTGAACTCTGACTACGCCCTTTATTTCCCTTCATTTAGAGGTCAAAGGGAATGAGAGACAGGAGTTCCGGTAGCTGAATAATCTTACTGTTCTTCTTGCTCTGGCGCTTCCAGAACAGTCAAGGTTTCCTAACCCTCCCCGCTTAGTAATGGGCTTAGACTTCCTGCTCGGAGATCTGTGGGTATCATGCAATTCCAGTTGTTGCTCCACATACAATAAAGTGTAATGTTCCCCGGTCATGTTCAGAGATGATTTTGCATTAGTATTATTTCCTGTGGAGGAGAAATAATTCCGGATGATTAACTGACGACCCAAGCTTGTGTCTGTGCGAATCTGAGTCCCTTTCTCCTTTCAAACCCGGCTCCTATCTTCATCGTCCACCCGGCATTTTTGTTAGCCAGCGCTATTCCTCTTTCCTTGTCGGCCTTCCTCGGTAAATGGGCAGCCGATTGGTGTGGCGTGGAAACCCCCCAGATCACTGGCGAGAGTTCCCGAGGAGAGAGGCGTCGCTCTCGTTTTAGCAGCGTCAAGCTTAACCGTGAGTAGCACCTAAGTGAGTAGATAAGGAGACGGCTCTCTTGCCAATCAATCAATCAGTGATATTTACTGAGCGCTTACTACGCGCAGAGCACCGTACTAAGCCCTTGACAGAGTATGACAGAATTAGCACACACGTTACTTGCCTATAACCAGTTTGCAGTCTAATTTACGGCGACTGTCTACGTGCCTCTCCAGAGGCATTTTCCTCACCTAGCACCGAAGGAGCTTGCAGAACAAATTCAGTTTTCATAATCCCCACAGAATACTAAAATATCCATCCATCGTTCACTCATTCAGTGGCATTTAGTGACTTCCCCTTTGCTTCACCCCTCAAGGAAGTCAGGGAACGTTACTCTCTATGATAGCAAGAAATCATAGATTTAATAAAAGGATAATGGATGTGTAGGTAAGGAGCTTAGAAACACCCAGATATCATCACCCTTGCTATCACTTCAATTCCGTCCCCCCTCTAGACCGTAATCTCGTCGTGGGCAGGGAATGTGTCTGATTATTGCTATATTGTGCTCTCCCAAGCGCTTAATACACGGCTCTGCACGCGGTAAGCGCTCAATAAATACAACTGACTGAATGGATGGATGAATTCCGAACCTGTTTCCCTTCCCCTTAATCACTGCTCCCCAGGGAGAGTCTTTAAAAGCGCTGGCCTTAATCGGATTCCTTCTAGTTGGCTTGGAGTAGAACTGGTCATCTTCAGTTGTCCCGTCTGTTTTTGCCGTCTTCCATTTTAACCCATCTTCCATTCTCCGTGTCCTGCGACATACATTCCAAGCGCTTACTACAGTGCTCTGCACATAGTAAGCGCTCAATAAATACTATTGAATGAATGAATGAATGAATCTTGAAAATGGCAGCTGGCCTGCGATGCTTGGCCCTTGCCTTTCATTATTCTTTTTATAGACTCTTATCCTTCTTATCTGAAAGACTAATAGCCCTGCCCTCTGCAAAGAAAAATGTGTGACTGGAGGGAAAAGAATAATTTTACAATCCTCGATCAGAGGCAACGTGGCCGAGCGGGAAGGGCACGGGATCGGGACTCCGGAGACCTGAGTTCGGATCCCAGCTCTACCACTGCGTATGAGACCCTGGGCAAGTCACTTCACTTCTCTTGACCTCTGCTTCCTCATCTGTAGAATGGGGAGAAGATGGATTGTGGGCCCTACGTGGGACAGGTCTCGTCTTACGCCGTCGAGTCGTTTCCGACAGCACGGACACATCACGCCCCGCTCTCCGTCTACAGTCGTTCTGGTAGTGGATCCAGAGAGTTTTCTTGGTAAGATTTCGGAAGCGGTTTACTATTGCCTCCTTCCGCGTGGTAAACCCTAGTCTCCGCCCTCGACTCTCTCCCGTGCCGCTGCTGCCCAGCACGGGTGGGTTTTTACTTGTAGCCGATGGCCTTCCGCTCGCTGGCCACCGGCCAAGCTAGGAATGGAATGGATAGGCCTCTGCTTGACTCTCCCTCCCGTAGCCGAGACTGGTAGAGTCCTGGAAACTCTCCAGGTGCGACTCTGAGAGGGGGTGGGACGGGTACCCTATCTAATAACCATGTATCTTAATACTTGTAAGCACTTAAGAGACGTCATGATTTAAATGACCTTGGGGTGAGCGGGAAACATCCTAGAACAGGATACGGAACTGGAGCATTGAACTGGAGGGGCCGAACTGTTTGGGCTTAAATTTTACAAAGCGGCGACCGCGTGATGGAAACTTCTCCTACAGGTACAACTATCTTGCTATTCCCTTGCTTCTTTGAAGATTTAGACAAAATCGTCACAGGCGTACCACTGTTAATGGGCAGTTTAAATGCCAGGGTCGGAAGTGAGGCCCACACATAGAGGAAAGTCATCGGACCGCATGGCGTGGGAAAACTATGATTAGTTTTCCCCCGATTAGACTGTAAGCCCGTCAATGGGCAGGGATTGTCTCTATCTGTTGCCGATTGTAAATTCCAACCGCTTAGTACAGTGCTCTGCACAGAGTAAGCGCTCAATAAATACTATTGAACGAATGAATGAAAACTCAACGGCAAAAGTCTTCTTTAGCTGAGCGACCATAGACTAATTAGCTCCTTGTGGGCGGAGAACGAGAAGCAACGTGGTTTAGTGGAAAAAGCACGACTTGGGAGTCAGGGGTCGTGAGTTCTAATCCTGGCTCCGTCATTTGTCAGCTCTGTGACTTTGGGCAAGTCACTTCACTTCTCTGTGCCTCAGTGTCCTCACCTACAAAATGGGGATTAAGACTGAACCCCACGTGGGACAACCTGATTACCTTGTATCTACCCCAGCGCTTAGGACAGTGCTTGGCACAGAGTAAGCATTTAACAAATACCATTTTTATTATTATTATCTACCAACTCTATTCTGTTGTGGTCTCCCAAGAGCTTAGTACAGTGTTCTCCACAAGGTAAGTGCTCATTAATTGATGGATTAAGTGAATGCACCAAATGCTACCTCACAGTTACAACCGGCTGCCAAACAAAAGATGAACATCCTGTTTGCATCCTCGACCTGAATAGCGGCATCGTATCGATCACATCAAAGTGTGGCAGAGGGCCCTCAGAGACGTTCGGATCCCAGCAGCCTCGCGTTGAGCGGAACATTGGACGTACGGCTGCCTCGTACGCTCCAAGCTCACGCTGTCCTTAGAACCCGCCCGTCATCGGCCAGGGATTGTCTCTATCTGTTGCCGAATTGTACCTTCCAAGCGCTTAGTCCAGGGCTCTGCACATAGTAAGCGCTCAATAGATACTATTGGGTGAATGAATGAATGAACCCCTGCACCAAAAACCCACTTCAAACCCCCGAAGCACCTATAATACGTTCCTGGATAATGAGGTTGCCCGCCGGCAGCTCTGCGGCCGTATGACGGCGCACCTGCTGAAACGAATTCAAACATCAGACATCAACATACCTAGTGAATGGGCATTTCCCCGTGATACCGTGCTCCAGGCAGCCGTCGGTGCACCGGGCACAGCCGAGAGTAGGCACCAAGACTGATTGGATGCAGGCAATTTGGAGGTGAGGCCCACCTGCCCTCCGATTAGACCGTAAGCCCGTCACTGGGCAGGGATTGTCTCTATCTGTTGCCAAATTGTATATTCCAAGCGCTTAGTACGGTGCTCTGCACATAGTAAAGCGCTCAATAAATACTACTGAATGAATGAATATCACAACCCAGCCCGCTCACTTGCACTCCTTAATGCCAACCTACTCACTATATCTCATCTATGTCACCGCTGACCTCTCGCCCACATCCTGCCTCTGGCCTGGAACACGCTCCCTCTTCGTATCCAAGTGGCAGACGTAGGATTAGAACCAGGTCCTCTAGCTCCCAGTATCAATAATAATTATTATTATGGCACTTGTTAAGTGCTCACTGTATGCCGAGCGCTGTCCTAAGCACTGGATTCGATACAAGTTAATGAGGTTGGAGGCGGTCCCTGTCCCACATTGGGCCCGTACCGTTAATCCCCATTTTTTACAGATGAGGTAACTGAGGCAAAGAGAAGTTGAAGCGACTTGCCCCAGTCACACAGCAGGCAAGAGGCAGAGCCGGTATTTGAACCCGTGACCTTCTGAATCCCAGGCTCACGCCCTGCCGTGCTCTATCTGATAAGTCTAGTCGAAGTCATCGATGAAAATCAGGAAGCAGCTGGGCGGCGCTTTGTAGCTGTGAAAGTTACTCTGAAATAATGCCGGCGTAGTTCTGCCAATAAACATGCTATCATTTAAAACCAAATAAGTGAATGTCAAGTTCTTTTATTTCCCACTAATAATAATAATAATGGTGGCATTTGTTCAGCGCTTACTATGTGCAGAGCACTGTTCTAAGCACTGGGGGAGATCCAGGGTAATCAGGTAGTCCCACGTGAGGCTCACCGTCTTCAGCCCCATTTGACAGATGAGGGAACTGAGCCCCGGAGAAGTGAAGTGACTTGCCCACAGTCCCACAGCTGACAAGCGGCGTAGCCGGGATTCGAACCCGTGACCTCCGACTCCCAAGCCCTTTCCACTGAGCCACGCTGCTTTCTCTGGGCCTCGGGAAGCAGTGCGGCCCAGCGGAAAGAGTATGGGGACCTGGCTTCTTATCCCAGCCCCGCCGCTCGTCTGGCATTCGTGTAACCGTGGGCAGATCGCATAACTTCTCTGTGCTTCAGTCACCTCATCTGTAAAGTGAGGATTAAGACGAGGAGGCCCCGTGCCGGATATGGACTCTGTCCAACCTGATTATCTTGGAGCTACCCCAGCACTTAGTAAAGTACCTGGCGTACAGTAAGCGCTTAACAAATACCATAAAAGACATAGCCAGCCTCGAAGTGATTAGGAGCGTGTCGTGTACAGCACGGCGCGGAAGCAGTAGGCCGTGCTGAATAAACCTTCGGAACTTACTGGGGAGATGCTTGGGAGAACTTACTTGGGGAACTTACTTGGGAGTCAGAGGTCATGAGTTCGAATCCCAGCTCTGCCACTTGTCAGCTGTGTGACCGTGGGCAAGTCACTTCACTTCTCTGGGCCTCAGTTACCTCATCTGGAAAATGGGGATTAACCGTGAGCCTCTCGTGGGACGACCTGATTACCCTGTATCTCCCCCAGCACTTAGAAAAGTGCTCTGCAAATAGTAAGCGCTTAACAAATACCAACATAATAATGCAGATTACGCTTGCCGGTGGTAGAGAGGAGCATTTTCATGCGGTTGTGAGCCTTAAAGCTCCCCACCCACTAGCGTCGGCATTGCGGCTGAGGGAAAGCCCCCCTCTAAAAATGATAATAGTTTTTCAAACCCAACTCTAGTAGGGGTGCGTGGACTTTCCCGTTCCTCCATCCTCCGCTTCCCATATTTCTCCGGGCAATCCTTGTGAACCGGATTCCACATTTCTTCAACTTCCAGCAGAGGCGAGTACAAGCTCAACCTTTCTGGGAAGAGAGAGCCTGCAGGGAGGATGGGTGTGCCCGGATATCTACGCCTCTGGATTCCCCAAAACACTCCTTCTTCTTCTTTCCTCATCTGGTCTGTAAGCTCACCGTGGGCAGGGAACCGACTCTGTCGCATTGCAGTCTCCCAAGCGCTTAGCCCAGTGCTCTGCACACAGTAAGCTCTCCATGAATACCACTGATCCGCTGACCAGGCGGACAACTTTCCAGAAGGACGTTGCCCAGGACTTTTGATTGGTTGATTGACCGATTCAATGCATCTTCCTGGAGGTAGAGAATCACCCGTGGCTAAAGAAATTTTACCCAGAGAAGCAGCGTGGCTCAGTGGAAAGAGCCCGGGCTTGGGAGTCGGGTCACGGGTTTGAATTCCGGCTCTGCCACTTGTCAGCTGTGTGACTGTGGGCGAGTCACTTCACTCCTCTGTGCCTCAGTTTAACTGTGAGCCTCACGTGGGACAACCTGATACCCTGTATCTTCCCCGGCGCTTAGAACAGAGCTCTAGAAGTAGCGTGGCTCGGTGGAGTCAGAGGTCATGGGTTCTAATCTCCGCTCTGCCGCTAGTCAGCTGTGTGACCATAGGCAAGTCACTTCACTTCTCTGTGCCTCAGTTACCTCAGCTGTCAAATGGGGATTAAAACAGTGAGCCTCACGTGGGGCAACCCGATCACCTTGTTTCCCCCAGTGCTTAGAACAGGGCTTTGCACATAGTAAGCGCTTAACAAATACCACCATTTATTTATTTTAAAGAACAATTTGTTCTAGGCCATGGTTTGCATTAGAGATGGCATTACTCTAGGGATCCAGTGCTACAGGCTACTGAGTAAGCATTGGATAGTTCACCGTGGGGTTTCACGATGGAAATCTTAGGCAAAAACTTTCTTTGATAATATCAAGGCCCGTGCAGATCCTCACAACTAATACCGTCAGCTGTGCCAACCTGCTTCCGACTGCTAAGGTCTCCGCCAGTTCGGATACCCGTTCCCCATTGTACATTCCTCCCTAACTCCCGTTAGAAGGAATGAATAATTCAAGTAATCCGGAAAGGGGATTCTCTAGCCCTTAAAATGGAGGGAGCAGATTCAATCCAGGCTTTCAGCATGCGCTGCTTTCTGTGATGATTATGGGGAAAAAAATTGGAAATTGACAGTAGAGGGAAAATGCCACATGGCTCAGTAACTGTAACAGTAACTAGTCACCCCCGTCCATTCATTCATTCATTCAGTAGTATTTATTGAGCGCTTACTACGTGCAGAGCACTGTACTAAGCACTTGGAATGTACAAATCGGCAACAGATAGAGACAGTCCCTGCCCGTTGACGGGCTTACAGTCTAATCGGGGGAGACAGACAAAAACAATAGCAATAAACGGAATCAAGGGGGTGTACATCTCATTAGAACAATAGCAATAAATAGAATCAAGGTGATATACATCTCATTAACAAATTAAATAGGGTAATAAAAATATATACAAATGAGTGGACGAGACCGCTAGACCGTGGTCTAGACAGCGGTCTAGACCGTGAGCTCGATGTGGGCAGGAACGTGTCTGTTGTTATATTGTACTCTCCCAAGCGCTTAGTACACAGTTCTGCACACAGTAGGCGCCCAATAAATCCGATTGAATGAACTTTGGAAACACTGTCTCGAAAAGTTGGTTTCATGGAAATCACAGAGACGGTGGGAAATATGGGATTTAACTCCCATCCTCAAGACTGGAGTCAGGACATAAAGGTCCAACTTCAATTCTCATTTATTCGTTGGCTCAGAATACGAGGCTTCATTGGGGCTCTTTTTGTGGCCTGTCTCAACTAAGAGTTCATATGCAACCCCTCGGGTGAAGGAAATCTTCAGAATATTACCAGCGACCGGTAAGTAAGTAAGCAAGCACAGGGGAAGCAGCGTGGCTCAGTGGAAAGAGCCTGGGCTTCGGAGTCAGAGGTCATGAGTTCGACTCCCAGCTCTGCCACTGGTCAGCTGGGTGACTGTGGGCAAGTCACTTCACTTCTCTGTGCCTCAGTTACCTCATCTGTAAAATGGGGATCAACTGTGAGCCTCACGTGGGACAACCTGATTACCCTGTATCTTCCCGAGGGCTTAGAACAGTGCTCGGCACATAGTAAGCACTTAACAGATACCAACATTAAGTGCGAGTGATGAACTTTTGAATGGCGCTTTATAAATAGCAGAACGTATTGTTGTCACTTTCCAATTAATGAACCAATTGAGAGGTGCTCCAGTCCTTATCTACTACTATACTGAGCAGAGACAGTAGCCTGATGCCATGTCATGAATTCAAGTTCCAAAGTCTTATTAAATTAACCCATCTCCTACCAGGAAGTCAGGGATTGCTGGTTCGTGCAGACTGAATTTGGGGGTATGCTATGGTTGGATACCATCTACCTGCTTCCTTGCCCTACCAAAATGTCCCCATATATAATGTCTTTCCTGGCTAAACCTGTTCATTCATTCAAGCGTATTTATTGAGCACTTACTGCGTGCAGAGCGCTGTTCTAAGCGCTTGGGAAAGTACAGTAGGGCAATAGGGAGAGACAGTCCCGGCCCACAGTGAGCTCAGAGTCTGGGGGCAGGCTGGGGGGAAAAGAGACGGCAATATAAGTGAACAGAAGTCAATATAAATAAATAAAATTACAGGTATATGCACCCGTTCTGTCTATGTCAGAATATCGGCCCAACTGGAAACTCGCCGAGAAGCACTGCGGTGTAGTAGAAAGAGCACAGACCCGGGAGTCAGAGGATCTGGGTTCTAATCCTCACTCCGCCCCTTGTCCGCTATGTGACTTTGGGCAAGTCACTTACATTTTTCTATGCCTCAGTGACCTCATCTGCAAAATGTGGATTGAGACTGGGAGCCCCGAGTGAGACAGGGATGCCGTCCAACCTGATTAGCTCGTAATAATAATAATAATGTTGGTATTTGTTAAGCACTTACTATGTGCAGGTTGTCCCACGTGAGGCTCACAGTCTTCATCCCCATTTTACAGACCAGGGAACTGAGGCACAGAGAAGTTAAGTGACTTGCCCACAGTCACACAGCTGAGTATCCACCCCAGCGCTCAGTACGGTGCTCGGCACATAGTAAGTGCTTAACAGATGCCATTTAAAAGATTAAAAAAGAGAACTGAGGGGTAATTTCAGGAGCTGCAATAGGGCAAGACATGTTGTTCTCAAGTTGCAGCTCTATTCAGAGGTCTTCAAATTGACTTGCGTCTCGTCGCCGATCACTGCAGCCCAGCATGTACCTTTAATTCATCTTATGATATGGGCCTTCGTGAGGATTTTACTAGCAGGCTTTGTCAGTGCACGGCTAAAATTCCTTTCATCCCTTGCACTGAAGAAATTGGGTATTGAGCAATGGGACCGAAGAAGCGTAATACTGTACAAGGTTGGGAAATATCACCGTTCATTCCCCTAGGGTGATGATGATGTCGCTCATTGCCACAGAGGACGACGTTGTTGGCGGGAACGATGCCAGCAGGGACAGTGTACCATGAGCAAAAATAGGGTGACGTTCTCGCCGCCCACACCCCTCACCCACCACTTTGTTCTCTGGCAATATGTTTAGCGACAGGGCCATGCTGAGGGAGTGGCAGATGGGGCTTTGATTTTGGACTAATAAACCAGCATGCTTCCACCCACTTCTCTTGCTGCCTTCCCCTCAGCCTTTACCACCCCCACAGCTACTTACGGTGAGGAGGGAGCACAGAAACCCCTCTCTTCAGCGCTAGAAGAAGCCGCAGAGCAGACCGGGAACGGCCAAGTGGGTGGCCTTCCATCCCACCTCCTTCCCTCCCACCTCCAGTAGAGGAATGTCAAAAGAGTAGCAAACGATAGGCTAAGCGAAGATGAGGAGGTGTGGAGAGACAGTAGCACGGCGAAACGGATCGAGCAGTCAGAAAGGAGTCGGAAGGTCATGGGTTCCAATCCCGGTTCTGCCACTTGCCTGCTGTGTGACCTCGTCAAGTCGCTTCACCTCCCTGGGCCTCGGTTACCTCATCTGTAAAATGGGGACTGAGAGCGTGAGCCCCATGTAGGACGGGGGACTGTGTCCAATCCAATTTGTTTGTATCCACCCCTGCGTTTAGTATAGTGCCTGGCACGTAGTAAATGCTTAACAAATACCACAACAGGAACGTAAGAGACCTAGTGATGTGAAGATGGGAAGGGGATAGAAGGGGTAGGTGGGAGGAAGTCATCGTCGTCAGCAGTGGTATTGACTGAGCACTCGCTGTGGGCAGGGCACTCTACTAACAGCTCGGGAGAGTACAACGCAGTTGCTAGACACGTTCCTTGCCCACAGAGAGCTTACAGAGGGGGATACAGACATTAATAGAAATAAATAAATGACGGATACGTACATAAGTGCTGTGGGGCCGAGGAGGGGCCAATACAGGGGACAAACCCTAGCCCAGAAGGTAGCGGGAGAAGAGGAAATGAGGGCTGAATCAGAGAAGCAGCGTGGCTCAGTGGAAAGAGCACGGGCTTTGGAGTCAGAGGTCATGGGTTCAAGTCCCGGCTCGACCATTTGTCAGCTGTGTGACTTTGGGCAAGTCACTTAACTTCTCGGTGCCTCATTTACCTCATCTGTAAAATGGGGATTAAGACCGTGAGCCCCACGTGGGACAACCTGATTCCCTTGTGTCTACCCCAGCGCTTGGAACAGTGCTCGGCACATAGTAAGCGCTTAACAAATAGCAACATTATTACTATTATTATTAGAAGACTTCCCCGGGGAGATGTGCTTTCAGTACGGCTTTGAAGGCGGGGAGAGTGATCGGCTGTCAGGTATGAAGAGGGAGGGCGTTCCGGGCCAGAGGCAGGATGTGGGCGAGAGGTCGGCGGCGAGATAGGCGATAGAGGTACGGTGAATTTACACTGTACAATTTATAGCGCATAATAGTATATGTTAAACACGTGTACTAAATGCTGAGAAAGAGTAAACATATGGGAATTACTTTGGCTGTGAGCCCCGTGCAGGACCGGGACTGTGTCCAACCTAATTAACTCGCATCACTCCATCAGTCAGCGGTATTTGTTGAGTGCTTACTGTGTGCGGAGCACTGTACCGAGCGCCTGGGAGAGTCCAACACAACATTATAACAGTCACAATCCCTGCCCATAACGAGTTTACAGTCTAGAGGACCGTAAACGGTGCTCAGAAGCGTGGGTCTGTGGAAAAAGCATGGGCTTTGGAGTCAGAGATCATGGGTTCGAATCCCAGCTCTGCCACCTGTCGGCTGTGTGACTGTGGGCAAGTCACTTCACTTCTCTGGGCCTCAGTTCCCTCATCTGTAAAATGGGGATTAAGACTGTGAGCCCCACGTGGGACAACCCGATTCCCCTGTGTCTACCCCAGCGCTTAGAACAGTGCTCTGCACATAGTAAGCGCTTAACAAATACCAACATTATTAACAGTGGTTGACACGAAGTAAGCGCTTAAGGAATATCACGAAGGAGCAATTAGACGTGGATCCGGTCCCTCAAGAGGTTCACGAGTAAGGTGGGGTCAAACATGGAAGAGGGGCACCAGGAGAGTGCTCGGCCGCACAATGATTACCCCTTACTCCCCTCTAATTCTAACCCTAATCTTTTTTTTCTTTTTCTGCAGTTGCAATTATCGAGCCACCGCCCCTTCAGATCCCCCGTTTCAGACTGGCAGCTCCGAGGTCCACCTACACCCCAGAAAAAGAGACCTAACCCTCTGGGTGACCAGTGGGACTGCCCTGGCCTTTTGGATCCTCAGACCTGGATGTCTTCGGCCCAGGTTGGGCCTCCAGGAAGCTGTCTCTTCTAATAATAATAATTACTTTGGTATTGTTAAGCGCTTACTCTCTGCCAAGCACTGTCCTAAGCTCCGGAGTAATAATAATAAAGTTGGTATTTGTTAAGCGCGTACTATGTGCCGAGCACTGTTCTAAGCGTTGGGGTAGATACAGGGTAATCAGATTGTCCCATGTGAGGCTCACAATTAATCCCCCTTTTACAGATGAGGTAACTGAGGCACAGAGAAGTGAAGTGACTTGCCCACAGTCACCCAGCTGACAAGTGGCAGAGCCAGAATTCGAACCCATGACCTCTGACTCCCAAGCCCGGGCTCTTTCCACTGAGCCACGCTGCTTCTCTAAGGTAATCAGGTTGGCCCACGTGGGGCTCACAGTCTTAATCCCCATTTCGCAGATGAGGGAACTGAGGCCCAAAGAAGTGAAGTGGCTTGCTCAAGGTAACACAGCAGACAAGTGGCGGAGCCGGGATTAGAACCCATGTCCTCTGACTCCCAAGCCCGGGCTCTTTCCACGAAGCCATTCATGGGTTCTAATCCCGGCTCCACCACTTGTCAGCAGTGTGACTTCGGGCAAGTCACTTCACTTCTCTGGGCCTCAGTTACCTCATCTGTAAAATGGGGATGAAGACTGTGAGCCCGATGAGGGACAACCCGATCATCTTGTATCCCCCCAGTGCTTAGAACAGTGCTTTGCACATAGTAAGCGCTTAATAAATACCAACATTATTATTATTATAATCAATCAAGCAAGCAATCATACTTATTGAACCCTGACTGTGTGCAGAGCACTGTACTAAGCACTTGGGAGAGTGCAACACAACAATATAACAGACACATTCCCTGCCCACAATGAGCTCACAGTCTAGAGAGGAGACAGACATAATACAAATCAAGAAATTACAGATATATACGTAAGCGCTATGGGGCTGGGGCCGGGAGGCAGAGGGGTGTGAATAAAGGGAGCAGGTCAGGGTGACGCAGAAGAGACACCCCCTAGGACTTCCCCCGAGCCACCGACCGAGGCGTGGGTGACCCCGGGAGGATCTCCACCGATGGGGACGAGGCACTGTGGATACAACACAGACCTGGGGGTCAGAAGGACTTGGGTTCTAATGCCGGCTCTGCCACTATTCTTCTGGGTGACCTTGAAAAGGGTCATTTCCCTTCTCTGCCCTTCAGTCGCCTCATCTGTATAATCGGGGGTTAAGACCGTGAGCCCCAGGTGGGACGTGGACCGTGTCCGACCCGATTACCTTGTGTCTACCCCGGCACTTAGAACGGCAGCTGGTGCATAGTAAGTGCTTAACAGGAATCATTTAAAAACAAAAAAATGAACCCTTCGTTGCCCTGAGGGGCATTCTCTGCCAAATCGGATTTGGTTGAAGGAAGGAAGAGGAAAAATGACTCTTTATTGGCCTGCTGGGGGCTCTTTTGGTTTCTGCCCGTGATATTATAGTTAATTGTTTTACTTTTGTATAGCAGAATTAATTCTAATTATGCAATTTCTAGGATGAATAACCGGGCTTGTTTTTTCCATATTGAATGTCAGAATCTCTTCTTTGTTGTTTTGCAATCTGTAGTAGAGACGCCCCCGTTTGAAAGTTTTAAAATTAGATGGGAAAGAAGGATAAGGGCCTGGAGCTGGACAGTAAGTGAATGAATCATTTCTAGGAAGCTGGGGTCCCCACAGGGTGCACCTCGTGAACCAGCAAAAACCCATTGATAAATACGGTAAAAAACATTCCGGGGAACAACGTGCACATTGTTCCATATCTCCCCTAGATAATCGTCAGTTTCTCTTTTTCTCTTTGAGAGAGGGATAAGGGGCCAGAATCAAGCAATGTGAAATGATTCAATCAATCGGCGACAGTCATCGTATTTATCGAGCCTTAACTCTGTGCAGAGCACTTTACTTGGGAGAGAACAATATAACACTCTAACAGACACATTCCCTGTCTGTAATTAGCTTACAGTCTACGGGGAGAGATAGACATTCATAGAAATAAATTATACTTACGTACGTAACAGCTGTGGGGCCGGAAGGGGGTGATGAATGACGGGAGCAAGTCGGGGCGATGCGGAAGGGAGTGGGAGAAAAGGAATGGAGGGCTTAATCAGGGAAGGCCTCTTGAAGGAGATGTGCCTTCAGTCAGGCTTTGAAGTGGGAGAGAGTCAGATATGAGTGGTATCTATTAAGTGCCTACTGTGTGCAGAACCCTGTACTAAGTGCTTGGGAAGGACAGTATAATAAAGCTGGTAGATGGGATTCCTGGAGTGTTTCATTTTTCTCAGCTGGACTCTGTTTTCTCTATAGATTGTTGGAGCCCTCACATATGAGCTGTTAATGAAGATGATGAGAAGCAGCGTGGCGCAGTGGAAAGAGCATGGGCTTTGGAGTCAGGGCTCATGAGTTCGAATCCCAGCTCTGCCACTTGTCAGCTGTGTGACTGTGGGCAAGTCACTTAACTTCTCTGGGCCTCAGTTCCCTCATCTGTAAAATGGGGATGAAGACTGTGAGCCCCACGTGGGACAACCTGATTCCCCTGTGTCTACCCCAGCGCTTAGAACAGTGCTCTGCACATAGTAAGTGCTTAACAAATACCAACATTATTATTATTATTATTAATGAAGGAGATCTCTAGGTATGAAGTTTATGAAATTGTTCCATGGCCCAGTGGAAAGAGCTCAGGCCTGGGAGTCAGAGGTCCTGGGTTCTAATCATGACTCCGCCACCTGCCTGTTCTTTGACCTTTAGCAATTCACTTGTCTCCTCTGTGACTCAATTTCCTCATCTGTAAAAAGGCGATAAAATGCCTGTTCTCCAGCCTACTTCGACTGTGAGCTCATCGAGAGACAGGGCCTATAACTGACTCGGTTACCCTATATCTATCCCAGCGCTTCGTTGCAGTGCTTACCACCCCTATTTTTAAATGATATTTGTTAAGCTCAATACGTCAAATAGTGTTCTAAGCGCTGGGGTAGATACAAGTGAATTAGATCGGACACGGTCCCTGACCCGCATGGGGCTCACAGTCTAAGTAGGAGGGAGAGAACAGGAGAACTGAGGCACAGAGAAGTTAAGTGATTTCCCGAGGTCACACAGGAAGCATGTGGCAAAACCGGGATTAGAACTAGGGTCCTCTGACTCCCAGGCCCGTGCTCTGTCCACTAGGCCACGCTGCCTCTCTAATATGATGGAGGTAGCGGCTGTTTCTACACTCAGGCAAATGGATCGTAGTGTGTTTCGAGTCTTTTTCAGGAAATAAGTAGAGATTCATTTTCCCGGACCCGGATATCAGGAGAGGTGGTCACTGAGGAACTCCTTAAAAAGTGTTCACCTTCTGTTTTGGGGAAATGGGTCTTGTTAATTTTGAACACAGCACCAGAGTTATTTTGCTCCAAACTCAAAACTCTGAAGGGAAATGTCTATACTTTACAGAGGTCCCCTGGGACTCATGGTTTTGAACCCTACTGAAACCCTTAACCCCAAACTTCCCTGTGTCCTTTATGCCCATTTAATATTAGTATTTTGCTAATGAGACTTGTATCTCCCCTTTTGATCTGCACTTGAAAGTGCCCAACGTTGGTTACAAGCTCTCATAATATCCCTGTTGGATTATTGCGTCAGCCTTCTCTCTGATCTCCCTTCCTCCCGTCTCGCCCCGCTCCAGTCTATTCTTCATTCCGCTGCCCGGATCATCTTCCTGCAGAAACGCTCTAGACATGTCACTCCCCTCCTCAAAAACCTCCAGTGGTTGCCTATCAACCTTCGCACGAAACAAAAACTCACTCTTGGCTTCAAAGCTCTCCATCACCTTGCCCCTTCCTACCTCACCTCCCGTCTCTCTTTCTACCGCCCACCCCGCACGCTCCGCTCCTCTGCCGCTCATCTCCTCACCGTCCCCCGTTCGCGCCCGTCCCGCCGTCGACCCGTGGCCCACTCCTATCGCTGTCCTGGCATGCCCTCCCTCCTCACCTCTGCCAAACTAACTCTCTTCCCCTCTTCAAAGCCCTGTGGAGAGCTCACCTCCTCCAAGAGGCCTTCCCGGTCTGAGCCCTCCCTTTCCCTCTGCCCCTCCTCCCCTTCCCATTCCCCCCTACTCCCTCCCTCGGCTCTACTCCCCACAGCACTGTGTATATTTGTATATATTATTTATCACTCTATCTTATTAATGATGTGTATATATCTATCATTCTATTTATCTTGATGGTATCGATGCCTGACTACTTGTTCTGTTCAGTTGTCCGTCTCCCCCTTTTGGACTGTGAGCCCACTGTTGGCAGGGATCGTCTCTATCTGTTGCCAAATTGTACATTCCAAGCTCTTAGTACAGTGCTCTGCACACAGTAAGCGCTCAGTAAATACGATCGATTGAATGAATGAATGAATGACACCAGACCTGTTGGATTCGGAGAGATACCGGATCACTTACGGGAATGATCCAATGCTATTGATGTACTGTAAAGAATGTTATAACTGGACCGAGATTTGCAAGCCTTAAAATTCTCAGCAAAGCATTTTCCGAATGAAAACGAAGCTTGCTTTCCTATTCATCCCCTTGGGTTGAAGTAGGCTTAGTGCCTTCCTCCGTTACAGGCACACGGCTTTCCCCGGACAGAGTATTTTCAGCGCATTTACTGGCAGCAGAACACAGATGAAATCACAGGAATAATTCCCGCACTGCTGAGCTACATAATTCCCCAGTTAAACACCGCTGTGATGTCATCAACCTCGTTGCCAGAAGGACTGTTGGAAATGCCCTGCACTTAAAAAGCTTTTTCACGGTGCCCAGAGAACCGATTTTCACTAATATCAGTTATTCCAAAAAATATATCCCCTTCCCTTGACTTCCGGAAATATCTATACTTAAGAACAAAAGGTTTCTTTTTAGTCATAGAGTATTAAGGGTGTTTTTGCTAAGAAGAACTCTGTGTTTCTGGCTCAAAAATTAAAATTTGCACCCCGAGGTGAATAGCTAATATGATAACTTTCTACACCCTCAAGAGTTTTAGTGCATCTAGAACAATTTCTGGGGTGTGGGGCAGGGGAGGAAGCAGCCTGATACTTTGCATATCACTGAAGCCAAGTCTTGTAGTTTGTTAAACGCTTAGTGTGGTGCTCTGCACAGAGTAAGCGCTCAAGAAATACCATCGATTGATTGATTCTTCTGTTTTTTGACAAAAGTCCAGAAAATGGGTTTTTCTTCCCCATCTCCTACCCATTTGCACCCCTCGCTGACCCACAGAGCTACTGGGCAATAGCTCTGTGCCCAAGGGCAGAACCCTCTACTATTGCTATTGTTCTTATCTGTCCCTCTCCCCCGATTAGACCGTAAGCCCGTCAAAGGGCAGGGACTGTCTCTGTCTGTTACTGATTTGTACATTCCAAGCGCTTAGTACAGTGCTCTGCACATAGGAAGCGCTCAATCAATACTATTGAATGAATAATAATAATAATTATGGTATTTGTTAAGCGCTTACTATGTGCGGAGCACTGTACTAAGCACTCGAGAGAGTACAATAATAATGGTATTTGTTAAGCCCTTACTATTCATTCAATAGTATTTATTGAGTGCTTACTATGTGCAGAGCACTGTACTAAGCACTTGGAATGTACAAATCGCAACAGATAGAGACAGTCCCTGCCCATTGACGGGCTTACGGTCTAATCGGCCAAGCACCGTTCTAAGCGCCGGGATAGAGACAAGGTGATCGGGTTGCCCCATGTGGGGCTCACGGTCTCAATCCCCATTTTACAGATGAGGGAACTGAGGCCTGGAGAAGTGAAGTGACCTGCCCAAAGTCTCACAGATGACAGGTGGCGGAGGCGGGATTGGAACCCACGCCCTCTGACCCCCAAGCCCGGGCCCTTTCCACTGAGCCACGCCGCTTAACAGAATTGGTAGAGGAGTTTCCTGCCCACAGCCGGCTTACCGCCCACTCAAGTCCCAGATGCGGCCCGGTCCACGGGGAGACGAGAGGGGCGCTCAGTAAAGCCACTCCTCCCAAATTCTAGAGGTCGGGCACCGTGTTCTCCCTCTCAGGGCCTTGGAGAGAATGCGGGTAGCTGCTCCCCTCCATCAAGACAAGCAGCGTGGTTTAATGGATGGAGCGCGGGCCCAGCCTCGTGTGACCTCGGGCAAGTCGTTTCACATCTCTGTGCCTGTTACCTCATCTGTAAAATGAGGATTGAGACTGCGAGCCCTTCGTGCGCTAGGGACTGTGCCCGACCTGATGATCATGTACCTTCCTCAGCTTCTTTAGTACAGTGCCTGGTGATAGTAAGCACTTCAGAGATACCATAAAAAACCCAACGAGGTCGTTGATGCAGCAGATAATAATAATAATAATAATGTTGGTATTTGTTAAGCGCTTACTATGTGCCAAGCACTGTTCTAAGCGCTGGGGTAGATACAGGATAATGAGGTTGTCCCACGTGAGGCTCGCGGTCTTCATCCCCACTTTAAAGATGAGATAAGTGAGGCATCGAGAAGTGAAGTGACTTGCCCAGGGTCACACAGCTGACGGGTGGCGGAGCCGGGATTAGAACCCCAGACCTCTGACTCCTAAACCCGGGCTCTTTCCACCGAGCCACGCTGCTTCTTTCCACCACGGGGCAGAGGGAGAAGCCAACCTTCTCCACTGGGTGGAAAGGCGGGGCAAATTGGAACCACCTCCTCCTGCCCTCACGGGGAAGTGGAGTTTATCATGAGATAGGAAAAATGAAACCGGGGTTTTCGACTGAACTCTTAGGGCAGGGGAGGCTACCAGTCGTAAAGAAGTGACCGATGAAGCCGGCCTGAAAATAGCCTTTCAAAGTTATTAACCTAGGGTCTAATCCTGAAGCAGCGTGGCTCAGTGGAAAGAGCCCGGCCTTGGGAGTCAGAGGTCACGGGTTCTAATGCCGGCTCCGCCGCTTGTCCGCTGTGTGACTTTGGGCAGAGTCACTTCACTCCTCTGGGCCTCAGTGACCTCACCTGTCAAATGGGGATTAAAACTGTGACCCCCACGTGGGACAACCTGATCACCTTGTATCTCCCCCAACGTTTGGAACAGTGCTTTGCATATAGAAAGCACTTAACAAATACCAGTATTATTATTATACTGGCTCGGCCAGTAGCCCTGGGCAAATTACTTAATTGCCTTGTGCCTCAGTTTCCTCATTTGTAAAATCCGGATTCCGTACCTGTTCTCCCTCCCCCTGAGACAGTAAGCCCCGTGTGGGACGGGGACTGTCTGACCCGATAATCTTGTTGGCAGCCCGGTGCTTAGCAGTACAGTTCTTGGCACAAAGTGCCTGGCACATGGTAAGCACTTAACAAATACCATAATAGTAATTGTTATTATTAAACAGATATTATTATTATACCACCTATATTTACCAATTACCCGCCTTAACCTTTGAGCTTTCTTCACCTACTCTTTCTTCCCCTTTTTCCTCCTCCTCCCTCCTACCATGCAAATGTGCTCAGCAACCCCACAGAGAGATTCCGTAAAATATAAATCAAAAGAGAATAGGAGAAGCAAAGAAAGGTGCCTTTTCACTGGTCTCTTTCGGTCCGGACTGATTTCTCTAAAGTAATGGCATGAGGAGACCAGCGTAGAAAGAGCCCGGGCTTGGGAGTCAGAGGTCGTGGGTTCTAATCCCGGCTCCGCCACTTATCAGCTGTGTGACTTTGGGCCAGTCACTTCACTTCTCTGTGCCTCAGTTACCCCATCTGGAAAATGAGGATGAAGTCTGTGAGCCCCATGTGGGACAATTGATTACCTGGCATCTACCACAGCGCTTAGAATTGGGCACATAGTAAGGGCTTAACAAATACCATCGACATTATGAGGGCCATTTTCAGGGTGGGATAAAGCATTAGGTTTGAAACATTCAGTCAGTCGATAGTATTTATTGAGCACTTGATGTGAGCAGAGCACCGTATTAAGCACTTGGGAGAGTCCAGTGTAACAGTTAGTAGACACTTTCCTTGCCCACCAGGAGCTTGCAGTCTAGAGCTTCCAAGAATCCTAAATAATAATAATAATAATAATAATAATGTAGGTATTTGTTAAGCGCTTACTATGTGCAGAACACTGTTCTAAGCGCTGGGGTAGATACAGGGTCATCAGGTTGTCCCACGTGAAGCTCACAGTCTTAATCCCTATTTTAAAGATGAGGGAACTGAGGCCCGGAGACACTTGCCCACCGTCCCCCAGCTGCCAAGTGGCAGAGTCGGGATTCGAACCCATGACCTCTGACTCTCAAGCCCGGGCTCTTTCCGCTAAGCCACGCTGCTTCTCACCTCAGCACTTAGTACAGTGCCTGACACATAGTAAGTGCTTAACAAATCCCATTATTATTATTATTATTATTATTATTATTATCCACTAGGACTCCTTGTGTTTGTCCTCCCAGGAATGAAGCTGGGAAATCGGGTGACTTTTTGGCTCCTATTGCAAAACCCATGTGAACATCTTCGCGAATCATCCACACGTGTCCGAAGACATGCAAATCTCTGGTTTATAGGCTTTGACTTGCAATATGTTTTGAAAGTTCTTTTATTTTGAAAATGTTAAACATCTTAAAACTTATTTAAAATGGCATACCATTAAACTTTACAACTGAAATACACTGTTAGGCCAATAAAAGCTTTCTGCGGCCTTGTTTGTAGATATTGTCTGGTCCAGAAAATAAGATGTAATAGAGGGTTTCGTGTGGCATCTGAATCATAATAAACAACCCGTTCGAGTCTTAGGAAATCGAAGCCACATTCCTAGTCATTAACTACATATGGGTCGTTTTTTTGTTTGTTGATTTTAAACCACTCGTTATTACGGAAACTGCCAAATAAAATAACCATCCAGGCAGTCTTCCATAAGATAAATAAATTATGACAAAATTATATTTTCACTGAATGACTAAACAAAGCAGTTACTGGACAAGAAAAGTAATACTCTCATTTTCAGCGCCTCAGATGTAAGAAAGTGTTTCCAAACAGTGAACAGCGTTAAGTCCTGGAATAAGTTACCCAAGGAAGGGGTGGAATGTCCTTTGAAAGTCTTTAAAAAGTAAACTAGGTTCTCATCTGGGCGTCATGACGTCGGTGCGGCCAATCGACCAACCAATCAACGATATTTACCGAGCGCTTACTGCGTGCGGGAACGCTGTACTGAGCGCTTAGGAGAGCACAACGCAGTGTAGTTGGAAAACACTTTCTCCGACCGCAAGGAGCAGACATATCAGAGGTCCTGATCGAAGGTCCCTTCTTGCTAGGTGTGAGGGTGTACATTCATTCAATAGCATTTATTGAGCGCTTACTGTGTGCAGAGCACTGTACTAAGCGCTTACATGTGGTTGTGTGGGGGTGTGTGTGTACATATATACCGTATAAATACGGTGAGTCGGGGTCTTTCGGTCCCCTGAAGGGCAAACTGCAAACTGTCCATCTAATGTGGTCTTGGCCAAAATAATTCTCATTTTCATTCACTTCTGGCCTTTTTCTATTTCACGGAGCCTTTGCAAACCACTCTCAGCTTTAGCTTAGCAGACAACAGTAAGAGCTGCTTGTTTACGAATCCTAACTGAATATTCCCCGTTTCTCCGAGGCTGCAAGGTGGGAATACTTCAAGGTGAGAGCTGCCTTCCCTCCTTGAAAGACGATTCAGATGCGCTGATGATGATTAAGCGCTTCCTATGTGCCGAGCACCGTTCTAAGCGCTGGGGTAGGTACAGGGTAATCAGGTTGTCCCACGTGGGGCTCACAGTCTCCATCCCCATCTTACAGATGAGGTCACTGAGGCACAGAGCAGCTAAGTGACTTGCCCCAAGTCACACAGCTGACACTTGGCGGAGCTAGGATTCGAACCCACGACCGCTGACTCCCAAGCCCGTGCTCTTTCCACTGAGCCACGTTGCTTCTCATGCACCTCTCCTGCACCTTAAGCAGTATCTACAACTCACTTCCTTCTCCTTTAACACCTTCATATTCTGAGTAATGATGTGCAAAGCTTGTTTTATTATTATACTATTACTTTTATACTATAAAAGTATATAACGATATTTACTGTTATTATTATTTTTGGCATCATTAAGCACTTATTAGGTGCCGAGTACTGTAGCACAGTTCTTCAGACTGTAAGCTCTTACTGGGCAGGGAATGAGTGTGTTATATTGTAGAAGCAGCGTGGCTCAGTGGAAGGAACCCGGGCTTGGGAGTCAGAGGTCATGGGTTCAAATCCTGGCTCTGCCACTTGGCAGCTGTGTGACTGTGGGCAAGTCACTTCACTTCTCTGTGCCTCAGTGTCCTCATCTGGAAAATGGGGATGAAGACTGTGAGCCCACGTGGGACAACCTGTTGACCCTGTATCTCCCCCAGTGCTTAGAACAGTGCTCTGCACATAGCGCTTAACAAATACCAACATTATTTGTTTTGTTAATGAAATGTACATCATCTTGATTCTATTTATTTGCTACTGTTTTAATGAGATGTTCATCCCCTTGATTCTATTTATTGCCACTGTTGTTGTCTGTCCGTCTCCCCCGATTAGACTGTAAGTCCGTCAGAGGGCAGAGACTGTCTCTATCTGTTACCGATTTGTCCATTCCAAGTGCTTAGTACAGTGCTCTGCACATAGTAAGCGCTCAATAAATACTATTGAATGAATGAATGATTATTATTATTATCACTCTCCCAAGTACTTAGTACAGTGCTCTGCACACAGTAAGCGCTCAATAAATACGACGGACTGACTGAGAAGCACTGGGGGAGGTACGAGACGATCACGGCGGACCCAGTCCGTGTCCTGCACAGTGCTCGAAGTCTTAGGGGAGGGACCCGAAGGGGATGAAGGGAGGAAAGCGGTTCCCGGATGAGTGTTAAGGCACAGAGCAAGTAAAGAAGAAGCGAGAGAAGCAGCGTGGCTCAGTGGAAAGAGCCCGGGCTTGGGAGTCAGAGGTTGTGGGTTCAAATCCCCGCTCCGCCACTCGTCAGCCGTGTGACTTTAGACAAGCCACCGAACTTCTCTGGGCCTCAGTTATCTCATCTGTAAAATGGGGATTGAGACTGTGAGCCTCACGTGGGACAATGCGATAACCCTGTAACTACCCCAGCGCTTAGAACAGTGCTTGGCCCCTAGTAAGGGCTTAACAAACACCATCATTATTATGATTATTATTCTAGGAAAGGTGGAAAGCGATGGAGTAGCGGGGGTGTGGCCCCAAGGCAGGGTGGCTTTGGGGAGCCACCCCCACCCAGGAAACAGAAAGGGATGCCCACAGATCACCCAGGGCCCGGAGAAATTTCCCACCTGCCAGATCAATCAATCAATTGGATTTATTCATGCATTCATTCATTCACTCGGACGTATTTATCGAGTGCTTACTGTGTGCAGAGCACTGTACTAAGTGCTTGGAAAGTACAATTCGGCACCAGATGGAGACGATCCCTCCCCAACAACACGCTCACAGTCTAGGTCCTGGAACGCCCTCCCTCCTCACCTCCGCCAAACTGATTCTCTTTCCCTCTTCAAAACCTTACTTAAAAATCACCTCCTCCAAGAGGCCTTCCCAGACTGAGCTCCTCTTCCCCCTCTACTCCCTCTGCCATCCCCCCTTTACCTCTCCGCAGCTAAAGCCTCATTTTCCCCTTTTCCCTCTGCTCCTCCACCTCTCCCTTCCCATCCCCACAGCACTGTACCCGTCCGCTCAACTGTATATATTTTCGTTACCCTATTTATTTTGTTAATGAATTGTACATCGCCTTGATTCTATTTAGTTGCCATTGTTTTTATGAGATGTTCTTCCCCTTGACGCTGTTTAGTGCCATTGTTCTTGTCTGTCCGTCTCCCCCGATTAGACTGTAAGCCCGTCAAACGGCAGGGACTGTCTCTATCTGTTGCCGACTTGTTCATCCCAAGCGCTTAGTACAGTGCTCTGCACATAGTAAGCACTCAATAAATAAATAAAAAAATAAATACTATTGAATAGGACGGGGGAGACAGACAACAAAACAATACAAGTAGACAAGCCTCAATAGCATAGCGTTTATTGAACGCTTACCATGTGCAGAGGAGCCTACTAAGCGCTTGGAAGAATACACTACAACAGAGTTGGTGATAACGATGGTTTTCGTTAACTGCTTATTCCGTGCCAAGCGTCGTGCTGAGCACTGCACACGTTCCCTGCCCGGAACGAGCTTACGGTCTAGAGGGAAGCTGCCCGGTGGGATTGTAGCGAGGACCCGGAGCCTGGGCACGGAGTCCGGGACCAGGCGCGGGTGACGGAGCGGAGGTGGCCAGCGGGCCCCACTCGGTGGCCAGAGGATCCTGTAGTTCCCAAAGCCCAGAAATAAAATTATAGATGTAGGACTTGGACGACTGTATGACTATATATATATTAAGTCACTTAACTTCTCTGTGCCTCAGTTACTTGACCTGTAAAATGGGGATGGAGACTGCGAGCCCCATGTGGGACAATCTGATTACCTTGTATTTACCCCAGTGCTTAGAACAGTGCTTGGCTCATAGTAAGCGATTAACAAGTACCATCATTATTGTCATTAGTGTCACCGAGTCACCTAATGGAGTTTAATTAGGGAATTATTGAAATGGCCGGTCGTAATTTTTGGCGACGTGAATGGATTTTCAGAAAAAAACCCGGGAGATATCACAGGCTGGTTCTTTTTTCAAGAGGTGCTAGGTCGCACGGTTGCCCGCATGCATACGTAGTGCCAAACCAAATATTAATAAAAACCATGAAAAATCACTTTTCTGCCAAACCACAAACTGCACTGAAAGTGCAAAACAGCAAAATCTGTAAAGCCAAACAAACAAATGAACAATATAAACCCGACAACCCTAAGGCTCTACGAAGTTAGCGTAGACCACAGACTTCAGCGACGTCAATTTTTCCGCCTGTAGCCTCAATACCATCACATTCTAGTGCTGCCGGGGACCCGGGTGCGCGACGATGCTTTAGCCTTCCACGTGCTGGTAGATAATTGGCAGACGGTTAGGGGAAGCTGGCTCGCTTCTCATCTCTACCAACTTCAAAATGGCACCCTCGTTTACCATCCACGCTTCCCGGTTTACACTGTGAGCTCGTTGCGGGCAGCGAATGCCTCCGACTGGACGGTCTCCCCCGGAGCAGACAGGCATTCTCTCGGAAGCCATCCTGGATGCCAGGGTTTCAGGTTTTCCCCTTGGCTGCTAGAAAAGGAGTTAACCTTACGTGCATTTCCTTTACTAGGAGAGGTCAGGGCATCATCAACAAAGAGCGGCCAGTATGAAGTTCTGCTCTGAATCCAGGCCAGGAAATTTTCTTCATAAATAGAGTCAGCGTTGGAAAAGCATTCTTCAAATGAACGTCAATGAGCTCGGTTAAAAAAAGAAAAAAGATCGAGGAAGTGCTTGAGGAAACCGCCCCTGGAAACTAGGATGAAAGATAGAAGAAAACCTCAAAGAACTGTCATTCCGCCTTGAGAAAAGCTAGGCTTTGTTTCTGTCCTAAGGGGGCTTTGGACTAGTGATCTTGGAATTGGTTGCCCGAATCTGATGAGAGGAGGCAGGTGGAAACCGATCGATCCATCGGTGCTATTTATGTGCGCTTGCTGTTTACGGGGCCCTGTACTAAGCACTTGGGAGAGGCCAATACAGGGGAATCGGTAGCCGCGATCCCTGCCCAACCCATCGATCGGGTGTATTTATTGAGCACTTCCTGGGTGCAGAGTGCTGTATTCAGTGCTTGGGAGAGTACGGTGTAATAGAGTTGGTAGACGACGTTCTTGCCCACAAGGAGCCCGGGAAAGAGCCCGGGCTTTGGAGTCAGAGGTCATGGGTTCGAATCCCGGCTCTGCCACTTGTCAGTTGTGTGACTGCGGGCAAGTCACTTCACTTCTCTGTGCCTCAGTTACCTCTGTAACCTACCAGGGTCTCGAAGGAAAAAAACTCTAGTTCTTGTGTCACTGGTCAGTTTATTGAGCCAAAGGGGATTCCGCTGTAGCACATTATTTGCAGATTCTCTGCCCCCTTAGAAGGAGAGAGCTATCAGATCTAAAGAGCAAGGGTACGGTTTCGGGGAGGAGATCGTAAATAACATCAATGGGGCACCGACTGGGTAAAGCGTCACATTTGATGCTTGGAAGTCATTCAGAAAAAGCCTGGCAGAACTCCAGCCCTTGAGGAACTTCCAGTCTAATGACGAGGAGACCCAGCATCATAAATTAATGAAACAGGCACATCAGAGGGTGCAAGTAGATTTACAGGTTTATGTTCCATCTCAAAATCCAGAAACTGTTTTCAGCATAAGTTCCGCGCCAGAGCGGAAGCCAACTCTCTTCTCTATCTGTTAATGCTCTCTCTCCAAAGAGCTCAAGGTTCGGCAGAGATCTTTAAACACGGCACTTCTCGCAGTCGACAGTACGAGACTAAAAACAAGAGAAACAAAGAAAGAGAAGAGCGTAAAGACTACCGGGAGGGATCATATAATCATATATCTTTCTATATAAGTCGGTGTCACCTTTGGCCCCCTTAGGCACCTTAATTCCACCCTGTGGTGTCCTAAATCAGAACCTCCTCCCTCACACAAACAAATTTTTACCTCAACTCAAGGTCGGGGCGTCTCCTACATCATTGCAGCCAGTGCTGGAGAAGCAGCGTGGCTCAGTGGAAAGAGCCCGGGCTTTGGAGTCAGAGGTCATGGGTTCGAATTCCGGCTGTGCCATTTGTCAGCTGTGTGACTGTGGGCAAGTCACTTCACTTCTCTGTGCCTCAGTTACCTCATCTGTAAAATGGGGATTAAGACTCTGAGCCCCACGTGGGACAACCTGATTCCCCTGTCTCTACCCCAGTGCTTAGAACAGTGCTCGGCACACAGTAAGCGCTTAACAAATACCAACATTATTGTCTAGACTACTGTCCTTCTGATGATGAAAATGAGGAGAGACTGAGGATTATTTTCCAGCCATATTAGTCTATATTATTCCTGCAGATTCAGCGCTCAGAACAGTGCTCGGCACATTCGAAGCGCTTAACAAATCCCGTCCTCGTGCCTACTCACTGGCTAGCAACCGTAAGCTCCATTGCGGGTGGGGACCGTGGCTACCGACTCTGTTATATCGTATTTGCCCAAGCGCTTATTACGGTTCTCTGCACGGAGCAAGCACTCAATAAATACCACCGATTGATTGGCGAAGCAGCGTGGCTTAGGGGAAAGAGCCCGGGCTGGGGAGTCAGAGGTCGTGGGTTCTAATCGCGGCTCCGCCGCTTGTCAGCTGGGTGACTTCGGGCAAGTCATTTCACTTCTCTGGGCCTCGGTTCCCTCATCTGTCAAATGGGGATGAAGACTGCGAGCCCCACGCCGGACGACCTGATGACCTTGTATCTACCCCAGCGCTTAGAACGGTGCTTGGCACGTAGAAAGCGCTTAACTAATACCATCGTCATTATTATTATTAGCCAGTTCTACAGACTTTCTGAAAGCCATTCATTCCTTTTTAGGGCAGCGGCTCAACTAGCAGAAATATGAAGAGTGAAAAACTCCACTGACCTGTCTCTCAATGTCACTTTGGGGACCAGCAGGGCCTAGTGGAAAGAACAGGGGCCAGCGAGTCAGAGGACCTGGGTTCTAATCCCGCCTCCGCTGGTTGTCTGCTGGGTGACCCTGGAGAAGTCAAGTGACTTGTCCAAGGTCACCCAGCAGTCCCTTCACTTCTCTGTGTTTCAGTTCCCTCATCTGTAGCGAAGAGAAGCCGCATGGCTCAGTGTCAAGAGCCCGGGCTTGGGAGTCAGAGGTCATGGGTTCGAATCCCAGCTCTGCCACTTGGCAGCTGTGTGACTGTGGGCAAGTAACTTCACTTCTCTGTGCTTCAGTGACCTCGTCTGTAAAATGGGGATGAAGACTGTGAACCTCACGTGTGCCAACCTGATGACCCTGTATCTCCCCCAGCGCTTAGAACAATGCTCGGCACATAGTAAGCACTTAACAAATACCGACATTATTATTATCTGCCAAACGGGGATCCGTTCTCCCTCTTGCTTAGACTGTGAGCCCCACGTGGAACTTGGCTATTTTGTATCTACCCCATTGCTTACTGGAGGAATTACCATGTAGTAAACTCCTAACAGACACCACATTTACTTTGGAAAAAATGACACTAACTATACTGTGAAGTCCTGAATGCACTTTTAGTGTTCTGAAATAACCTTCACTTTTGGGGTCCAAGTCCATATTCACTAGAAAATATAAGGTCTATTCATCCACGTAACTTTCTATGAAGTTCGGTTTAGTCATTCTGAAGGCACACTCTGTCACTTATCCTATTTATATTCCCCCTTCAGAAGAAAGAAAATCAATGTCCCAAGAAATGGAATTTATTTTCCCTCAGTCGTCTAAATCATTGTTCTCAGAAGTCAAAGGGCATCTCTTTTTCTAACCCAAACTGAAAACGATGTTCGATCTTACAGTGGCTATCAGTCAATAAATTCGCCCTGCTTTTCTTCATCTCCCCCTCCCTTCGGCGTCACCCTGACCCGCTCCCTTTGCTTTTCCTCTCTGCCCCGCCAGCCACAGCACTTATTCATTCAATCGTATTTATTGAGCGCTTACTGTGTGCAGAGCACTGTACTAAGCGCTTAGAATGTACAATTTGGCAACAGATAGAGACAATCCCTGCCCAACAACAGATAGGCGTATATCTGTAATTTTATTTATTTATATTGATGATTGTTTACTTGTTTGTACTGATGTCTGTTTACTTGTATTAATGTCTGTCTCCCCGCCTCTAGACTGTGAGCTCATTGTGGGCCGGGGTGTCTCTCTTCATTGCCATATTGTACTTTCCAAGCGCTTAGTACAGTAAACACTCAATAAATATGATTGAATGAATGAATAATCAATCGATGGTATTTACTGAGTGCTTATTGTGTTCAGAGCAGTGTAATAAGCTCTAGGGAGAGATTTCCTACCTCTCCGCGACCGAGTCTGGATGGTCGGAGGGAGGAAATGAGGGTGCTAGGGATGGAAGGTGTTGGGTTCTGGGCCTGTAGCCCCTATTTGACCCCACCGGGGTCCGTCGTCACCACGAGGAATTAAGACCTGGGGGCAGCTGGAAAGAAATACAAGATCAAAGAGCAGACACAGTTCCTGTCCCCTGTGGGACATTCTGATTAAGAGGAGAACATGGATCTCTTCCCCATTTTACAATTGAGGAAACTCAATCACAGACAGGTGGAGCATTTGACCAAGATTCATTCATTCAATAGTATTTATTGAGCGCTTACTATGTGCAAGATCACAGAGCAGGCCCGTGGCCGAGCCGGGATTAGAACCTGGGCCTTCTGGCTCTCAGCCCCACGTCCTTTCCAATAGACCACGTTGTCTTGGTCGTTCCGTGGAGATCTACCATCCAGTTTCCTCATCTGTCAAACTGGGGATTCGTTACCTGTTCTCCTTCCTACTGAGGCTGTGAGCCCTGTGACTGGGGCCAATCTGATTATTTCCCATCTATCCCAGTGCCCGGTACAGTGCACGGCACAGAGTAAGTGCTCGACGAATACCGCAATTCGTTCTTCTAAATTATTAGTTATTATTATGATTATCATCCCTTCTAAGATAATAGGATCCCGTGGTCCTGGAACGCCCTCCCTCCTCACCTCCGCCAAACTAATTCTCTTCCCCTCTTCAAAACCCTACTCAGAGCTCACCTCCTCCAAGAGGCCTTCCCAGACTGAGCTCCCCTTTTTCCTCTGCTCCCTCTACCGTCACCCTTCACCTGTCCGCAGCTAAACCCTCTTTCCCCCCTATTTCCCTCCGCTCCTCCCCCTCTCCCTTCCCATCCGCTCAGCACTGTACTCGTCCGCTCAACTGTATATATCTTCATTACCCTATTTATTTTGTTAATGAAGTGTACATTGCCTTGATTCTATTTATTTGCTATTGTTTTAATGAGATGTTCATCCCCTCGAATCTATTTACTGCTACTGTTCTTGTCTGTCCGTCTCCCACGATTAGACTGTAAGCCCGTCAAAGGGCAGGGACCGACTCTATCTGTTACCGATTTGTCCATTCCAAGCGCTTAGTACAGTGCTCTGCACATAGTAAGTGCTCAATAAATACTACTGAATAAATACTATTGAATTCTAAGAACCAGGAAGAGGAAGGGAGAAAGGCCCCTGCGCTCTTAAAAGGGGGTCTGTAAGCCTTTCCTGCCTTAACTCTGCCCTCTCCTCCGCCAGGCAAAACTTCTTCTCCTCCCTCATCGACACCCATGCCCGTCATCCCCGCCGATTGTTCCGGACCTTTAACTCTCTCCTTAGGCCCCCTGTTCCTCCCCCTCCCCCATCTCTAACCCCCAGTGATCTGGCCACTACTTCATCACAAAAATCAACACAATCAGGTCTGAGCTCCCCAAAGTCACCCCTCCGCCTCTCCCCTCCCCCCCAACGACCCCCTCCCCTACTTTCCCATCCTTCCCTGCAGTATCCTCAGAGGAGATCTCCTCCCTCCTCGCAAGTGCCACCCCCTCCACCTGCGCCTCGGACCCCATTCCCGCTCACCTTATAAAAACCATCGCCCCTGCCCTCCTCCCTTCCTTAACTTCTATTTTTAACCACTCAATCTCTAATGGCTCCTACCCCTCTGCCTTCAAACATGCCCACGTCTCCCCATCCTAAAAAAACCCACTCTCGACCCCACTTCCCCCTCCAGTTATTGCCCTATCTCCCTACTACCCTTCCTTTCCAAAATCCTAGAACGAGTCGTCTACGATCGCTGCTTCGAATTCCTTAACTCCCATTCTCTCCCGGACCCCCTCCGATCTGGCTTCCGTCCCCTCCACTCTACCGAGACTGCTCTCTCTAAGGTCACCCGTGACCTCCTTCTTGCCAAATCCAATGGCTCCTACTCCATTCTGATCCTCCTCGACCTCTCTGCCGCCTTTGACACCGTCGACCATCCCCTCCTCCTCCACACCTTATCTCACCTTGGCTTCACGGACTCCGTCCTCTCCCGGTTCTCCTCTCATCTCTCTGGCCGGTCATTCTCGATCTCCTTCGCCGGCGCCTCCTCCCCCTCCCATCCTCTAACTGTTGGAGTTCCTCAAGGGTCAGTTCTTGGCCTTCTTCTGTTCTCCGTTTACACTCACTCCCTTGGTGAACTCATCTGCTCTCACGGCTTTGACTACCATCTCTACGCAGATCTATGTCTCGGCCCCGTCCTCTCCCCCTCCCTTCAGGCTCGCATCTCCTCCCGCCTCCGGGACGTCTTCACCTGGATGTCGGCCCGCCACCTAAAACTCAACGTGAGCGAGACTGAGCTCCTCATCTTCCCTCCCAAGCCCGGTCCTCTCCCAGATTTCCCTATCGCCGTGGATGGCACGACCGTCCTTCCCGTCTCTCGGGCCCGCGATCTCGGTGTCATCCTTGACTCGTCTCTCTCGTTCACCCCACGCATCCTATCCGTAACCGAGACCTGCTGGTTTCACCTTTACAATATCGCCAAGATCCGCCCTTTTCTCTCCACCCAGACGGCTA